>NC_051431.1:24833062-24968360 GCF_001649575.2 Kryptolebias marmoratus
ATCCATCCATCCATCCATCCATCCATCCATCCATCCATCCATCCATCCATCCATCCATCCATCCATCCATCCATCCATCCATCCATCCATCCATCCATCCATTATCTGCTGTTTGTTCTGGAGTCGGTTTGCAGGAGCAGCAACTTGAGCAGGGAAGCCCAGATATCTCTCTCCACAGCCACCTCTTCCAGCTCTTCTGGGAAGATTCCCAGGCCAGCTGCCCAAAACACCTCAACTGATTCCTCTCGATGTGGAGGAGCAGTGGCTTTACTTCAAGTCCCTCCCAGACAAACAAACTTCCCTATCTCTAAAGAAGAGCCCAGCTACCTTGCAGACTTATGTTTACTACCTGTGTCTTCATGACCATAGGTAAGGGTAATAACCTAGGGGTAAGTAACCCTTGAGGGCTATCCTGCATGTTTTACTTGTTTCCCTGCTCCAACACACCTATTCCAGTGGTTAAATTACCTCTTTGTGTTTTACAGAAGCCTGTTAATCACTTATTGATTCAAATCAGGTGTGTTGGAGCAGAGAAACAAATAAAACCCTCGAGGACCCGGGTTATCTACCCCTGACCTGACCTAGACCAAGCAGTGAACAGAGAGTTTTGCCTTCACCACAATGGATCTGTATACAGAGAATGTAAAATCTGCACTGATCCATCTGTCTATCTCAAACTCCATTCTTCCCTCACTCCTGAAAAAAAAAACAACTAAACTCCAAGATACTTAAAGTCCTCCACTTGAAGCAGCACCTCGCTCCCAACCCGTGAGGTGCAGTCTGCTCTATTCAGACTGAGGATGATGGCCTCAGATTCGAGGATGCTCATCCTCACCTCAACCTGCTTCACACTAAGCTGTGAATCGCTCCATCGAGAGCTGGAGATCACGGTGCGATGATGCCATCAGGACCTCGTCTGCAAATAGCATAGACAGAATCCTGAGGCCACCAAACCGGACCCCTTCAGTCCCCTGGCTG
The DNA here is from genome assembly GCF_001649575.2 of Kryptolebias marmoratus. Taxonomy (NCBI): domain Eukaryota; kingdom Metazoa; phylum Chordata; class Actinopteri; order Cyprinodontiformes; family Rivulidae; genus Kryptolebias; species Kryptolebias marmoratus. Next base: position 24,834,041 of record NC_051431.1, read on the forward strand.
CACCGAGAAATTCTGTCCATAAAAGTCACAAACAGAGTCAGTGACAGCGAGCCAGGTCATACCAGATTCAGTCTCATCTGTCCCCTGGATGTCCGGAACTTATAGAAAAACTGTTTTTTTTCTTCCTCTTGTCCTCCACAGCCAGTAATCCTCAGAACACCAACCTTCAGACACTTCCATGTCTTCAATTGTTTTAAAGGCCTTTTAAAAACTGCTCTAAAGGAAACTTGCATCTATTTCTCTTAACCTGCCATGAAACATATTAGTCTTATCTAGTATTATTTTCCCCTTATTTTGTTTGTTTTACTTCACTGTATTTATAATTTCATGTAAATCTATCTTTTTGTACTGAGAGGTTTACATGATGGTTGATTCGTGTCCATGCCGCCATCTTGACCCAGACTCCCCTGGAAGAAGAGATGATTTATCTCAGTGGAACCTCCATAATAATAATAATAATAATAATAATAATAATAATAATAATAATAATAATAATAATAATAATAATAGAGAAAAAAATCTATTTCCAGCTAAAACTTGTGCCAAATTAAGACATTTATCGTCATGAAATGTAGGTAAATTTTCTTTTTCTTTCTTTCTTTTTTTTTTGGGTGGAAAACCTGCAACTTAATTAGGTCGCTGAGCGCGGAGATGGATCCATTTCTCCGGCCACCCATGAGGGTCCCCTCGGCTTTCTGCGGGAGTGGATTTCCGTGCTCTGGGAGCGTGGTGCAGGTGGAGCAGCCCTGGCGTGTGTGTCATCACCCCGCAGCCAGTCTGCAGCCAGGCTGCGGCAGCTGAGAGCCAACCATCTCTCATCGTGTTATTTACCCACAGACTCCCAGTTTTTACCCCCTCCCCCCCTTCTCTCTTGACTCAGAGTCTCCTTCACATGTTCAGGACGGAGAGCGTTTCCACATCTTCTCAACACCGCCATTACTGCCTTTGTTTTGTAAGCATCTGGCCCGGTTAAGACATGACATCCTTCAATATGTTCAGCTAATTAATCCATCCATCAAATAACCAGTCCATGGAACAGATGCAGAATCATTCTTATTCTTATTCTTCTTATTTCTAATAATAATGACTCCTTTCTGTGGTGAGAGGTAATAGACAGGGCAAAGTAAAAAAAAGGTTTGGAATAAAATCAAGCTCTGGGGCTTAGATTAGATCTTGATATTTTGTGAAAAAAATTGGATTTATTTTTATTTTTAATATTAATTCATCATTAGAACACATTATGTCAGGATTTTGCGACATGTTTAGTCTAGATTGAGTGATCCAGATGAGTGGAACTTTTCAACCACATAATAATAACAACAACAACAACAACAACAACAACAACAACAACAATAATAATAATAATAATAATAATAATAATAATAATAATAATAATAATAATAATAATAATAATAATAATAATTTTAAAAGTCACAGTGACTTGACACCCCGATGTTTCTGTTAAACTGCTAAAAACCCAGCTTTGGGAACCGAATATTTGTGGTTCAAAACTTTTCCACGACTTTGAAAAAAATAAAAAACAAATAAAAAACAATCACCCAAAGGGGAAAAAAAGAAAAAAGCCTGGATGCAAGACATTAAACGTAGTAGGATTTATACTACTTTCGTTTTATCAGCGGCACTGTTGTTCAAAGTAAATTACAAAGAAAAAAAAGATAATAAAAAGGGCTTTTAAAAAACATGTGGAGCTATTAGGAAGTGAAATAGAATATAATATTTCTTTATTCGCCCCTGGGCAGGGGAATCCACACCGTTGCATCGGCACAGACCAAGAAAGAAGAAAAACAATAATAACAAAAAATACAACAGAATAGCGCACAATAATTACAAAAAAGAGTATTAAATAAAGAAACCTTACTGACTCCACATAGAATGATATTTCATCTTGATTTCTTCTTACCACTGAACTGATTCTCATTTTAATACGTGTTGTCGGCCCCCGTGTTTCAGCCATCTCCAGTAAGACCGCAGGATAGAAAACAGAGGCAAAAGTTTAGTTTCAGAGTGGACACCTGAATGAAAATGAAATTAAAAAAATGTCAGGGATTTAAACTAAGATCATCTCATGCTGAGAAAAGACGGAATTATTATGATCAAACTTCAATGTCGCGCTCAGAACATCCGTTGTGCAAGATTCTCAGCTACTACCAGACCACATTTTAGCTTTACATCTCTTAATTCGACTGAGTAACATCCACTTTTGTGTTGGCTAATATTGATTAGCTGCGGCGGCCATCTTGAACTGGATGGGTTTCAAAGGTTATTCAGTTGTAGATGTACCTCCAGTGATTATTTACTGAAAGTTTTATTAAAATCAGTTCAGTGGTTCATGACATCATTTGCTAACAGACAGACCGAGTTAGTTATAAAGAGTAGATCAGTTAGCGCTCAGACTATAAGGTGGGGATCAGTCTCAGCTACTACCACACCAAACCCCAGCTCATTGTCTGTAAAACTGACTGAGTTAGAGCCTCTTAGATTTTAATAAAAGGCTTTGGAAAATAAGGCGACACGCGACCAGTCAAGTAAACGAATGTGAGCATGACGTCACTGAGCTGTGACAGCTCTCAGTTGGCCTCGCGCTGTTTTCTGCCTGTAGCGCTCGCGGCTTTAAACTGACGCACGCGCGCACAAAGCCGAGAAGACGCGGCTCGACAATCCGTAAACAAAACAAGCGAGGCTGAAACTTGAACTGGTTGGAGAGAGGCCCGCGGAGGAATTTTCATTTGGAAGTTCAGCCTGTTTTCTCAGACAGCAAACAAACAAACAGTTGACACTTTTTATTCATTTGCTTTTTATTTACGTAATTATTTTTGACTCGTGTAGCCTAAAATGTCCGGCAGCTTCCGGCCTAGCTTCTTCTTCTCCTCCTCCTCTTTTTTTATTCTTCTTCGTCTGTTTCTGCTTCTTCTTGCTCGAAGAAAAATAACTTTGCAGGCGCTTCAACAACAATTCAGTATTTTATTCAACGTTTTTTTAGTCGTTGTTGCAGTTTCCTTTTGCATAATTTTTGCTTTGGTTTTTGGTTTTATTGAAATAAATAAATAAATAAAGTCCGCCCCGGGTGAACATTTTGTCATCCATGTAAGCTAATGTCGTGGCTGAGACAATGGCGCAGTGAGCCACACACAGAAGGGTCCGTGTTTTCTGCTTAGACAAATATACAAACTCCAAAAGGCTTCTCGTGTTGGCGCTTGATCCTCTTGAATAAACGCTTCAGTAAAAAAAGAAAAAGAAAAAGAAAAAGGATCAGTGTCACCGCCTCCTTATAAAGGGCGACAGATATCTTTATTTAAATTCCTGGCAAATTATATTCAGCTCCTTCCTGTGTAAATATTAGGTGTTAATAACCCAACATTAAAGTCGACAGATTTACTTCAGGAGAAACAGGCCAGAAGAATCATATTCACCAGTTTTCCTATCATGGGTTGTAAATAATACAGAGTCACACAGGTGCTGCCAATAACTTTAATCAAGTCCTTCTATTTTAAATCATCCCGTCAGTCTTATAAGACTATAATGAGACAATTATAAGACTACAATTGGGTGTTAAATATTTATTTACTTTTTTATCCCAACGAGGCCCTGAAAGCGGAGCTGGGTGAAACCATCACTGTCACGGGCTGAAATGTCATTTGAAAGAGTGGAACTCCTGCTCTCGCGCGCTTCCTGCGCCCCCCTCCTTCAGATTAGGATGTTTATGAGTGCGCGTGCGGGTGGAATGCGGCGAACGGAACCGCCGGGTCAGGTCGGGACCAGAGAACACCCACCCGGACTGAGGGGGGCTGGGAGCAAGGCTGAGGAATATGGAGTCAGACATTATTATTATTATTATTATTATTATTATTATTATTATTATTATTATTATTATTAATAATAATAATAATAATAATAATAATAATAATATCATGTGTAATAGTTCCAAAGACCTCATTGTAACTTATGTACACTTAACAGAAAAAGTAACATAATAATTATACTACTACTACTTATTATTATTATCAATATTAGTGGTAGTAATAGTAGTAAGTTAAGGTTTTTAGTTTCAATCCTTAGTTGTAAATTATTGGTTTAATTTCTCCATTTTTGTACTTGTTTATTTGTTCTCTTTATTTTCAACACTTGTTTTTTCAGAGTACGTTAGGTTTTGTTATATAGGAAATTACAGACACACACTTTAACCTTTATATACATTTTAATGACGCTGTATTTATCTTCATAAATACTAAAACAAAAAGCATGACAAAATGTGCAATTTTTTCTACATAAATTTAGTATTTAATTACAAACGTGTGGTATTTTCACGAATTTGCTTGTGATAGAAGTCTGGTTTTTTGCATTGAAGTGAGGGGTTTCTGAATAAACAGGGCTGAGCTGCTCACATTAATGCAGGACATCAAAGATTAAAGTTAAAATGAGAGAAACGAATGATACAGTTAGTTAAAGTGAGTCTTAGCAGTTTCACAGCAACATGTTCCGTTTTGTAATGTCACTGATGCTTTTTTTAAATTAAGTCTTTCCACACAGAAGAGAAAAATCAAGTAAAAATCATGTGCATTAAATATAGATATGATTGTCTGTTTTAGGTTGAGGGTCTTTTTGTCCCGGGTGGATCTCACCCGTTCAGTTTCTGGTCCATTTGAATTTGGCTCGCCTGCATGATTAAACATCAACAGCACGTTGCTGCTCCTCAATGGAATCCTTATGAGGCGCTGGCTGGAGGGAGATGGGAGAGATGGAGAGTGTGGGTGTGGGTGGGTGGAGGAAGGAGGTAGAAGGGAAGGAGAAGGATGTACCCTGAGCCCTCATGCAGCGTCCCAAACATGGCTGTCCTCAGAAAGACAAGAATGAGAGAGCAAATAAACACTGACCAGTAGATCTCCTTTCCATCTCCGCCTGCATGGGTTTTCAGGGGANGGTGTAAAGGGAATGTGCGCACGTCTGCATATGCACACACACACCCACGCACACTCACATACACACCCGTATTTAAGCAAAAAAAAAGTCTCATTATGGAGTATGCCTCAGCTGGTGGTGTGTGAGGGACACTTCCTCACTTTGTACAGTGCATCCCCTCTCCTTCCAACATTCAGATCATTGTGTGAGCGCACGCCATCTCATCCACACCTATCTCCTTCCATTGCCTTTATTAGCTCCACTACAAGTTTTTTATTTTTCCTTTTCAGTGGCCCAGTCTGTTTAAGTTTCTTATCAGCTCCAGGAAACCTAAAATAAGCTTTATGGCCTTACACAGTTGGTCCTCTGACTTTCATATAATCCATCAAAACACAAAGAAGTCCTGAATTTTTTTTCTCCATAGAACAACTTTTCAAATTATTGTGTCCCTGAGAGGAAGTCCTCTTTAAAAATGGCTGTAGAACACATGAATCTCCATTTGAAAATAACAGAAATCCACTGTAGTTTGAGTCTGTGGAGTGTTTAGATCGTCTCTTCAGCGACACCTTCCAAATCGGGCCTGAGTTTCAACCTGAATTCGAGCAGCACAGGAAGAGTTAAGGTAGAGACCGGAGGAGAGCTGTTCTCAGTAACCTTCACTAAGAGGTGAAGTGCTGCAGCCTCCTGCCAACAAGGTTCTCTTTGAGGTTTTGCTGAACTCCTGCCAGAGCTGAAATGATTAACAGGAGCAGAAAATGTGCGCGTTTCGCACAGGCTGTATGTGTTCGAGCTGAGGGAGAACGTCTGAGTCAACGTGCGTGGATCTCAACCATCTGGAAAATGGAGTCAAGTTTGAATAAAACAGGGGAAGCTGGGCAGTCTGGGTGAAAATACAATTTTTGGGTTGATTTGAATCAGAGGACAGTTACCTGTTCAAAGTCCCGACAGGCCGTCATTTTCCCTCGAGCTTCCCAACATCTCAAAGGTCAAACTTTAGAACGAACTCAGCGTAACGAAACTCCCACTTCGCTTTCCTGCAAATGACCTCAAACCCCTTTTGTTCATCTTCATCCCAGCCGGGAGATTAGATTTCAGCCCAAATCAAAACAAGTCACTTCGTTAGAGGTAATTACACAGGTAGTCTAACTCGCCGGGCAAACAAACATGGCTGCCAGCTGACGCCCTGAAAACAGATCAAAGTCTGGGCCTGACAAGCAGCGAGAGGACAACATCGTGAGCTGTGGCTTGTTGCCCATAATGTTGCCTCCATGTGAGGGAGCTGCTGTGTTCAGGTGAATCATTTTGACCTTGTTCCACGGGGGAGACACGTTACGGTGGGGAGTCAGAATGACCGTTACAGTCTTGGCTGTGTGTGAGAATGGTGTTGTTGCAGAGCGGCAGAGATGCGCTGCTGGGCTGAAGGCGAAAAGTCTGCTCTTGTGGTATGTCTGCATGTGGAGGAACAACTCTGGACATGGTAGATGTGGTTTCTGTCAACGTGACTCTCGTAACGACAAGCCGACTATTGTGCCCTGTTCCTTTCGTTGCTCGTTACATGCCACAGGAACTTTTTTCAATCTCAGGAATCCTTTTAGTTCCCGCAGCTAACCTTTGAGAACAATTTCCCACAGTCAAAATGCATCATGTCAGTCATGCGTATACCGCGCAAAACAAATACCGCTTTTAAAGGGAGAAGTTGGACCGTTTCCTCAACTCAACGGTACAAGTACTTCTGCTCTTTCTGTTTCTCTTTCTCTCCTGCCTTGCAGCCTCCATTTGAACCCTGGCGTCGCTAGGGCAACAGGGAAGGTTATTCTTATTTTCCTGCCCGCCCGTGCACTGTAGAGCAGAGCCTATGTGGGTTGCAGAGAATAAAGGTAAGAGATGTTATCTCATCACCACATGGTCAAAGAGAAATGGGAAGGCCATCGATCTTCTCTGAGCACCAGCTGTCCATTGTTGCCTTACTACCTGTTTTCCCTCTCGCTCTCATCGCCGTTTTGTGTTGCTCCTGTGTGTCTTCTTTATCTCTCCATCTTGCGATTATTCATGAAAAGTAGATTTAGCCGACTGTCATTACTTTGCTAATGACAGTCGGACTTGCTGGTGAAGGAGATGCTGGCGTACGAGAAAACAATTACGTACCGCAGTCGAACGTACACATGCACACATGCTGGCTAAAAGTAGAACGTAAACCCATATGAGATGCGTGGAGATTTTAGACGCAACTATTAAAAATCTGAAGAAGTTCTGAAGGGTGCCAGTGTGGCTATTGTTCAAAATTTCATTTACTGTAATTTTTTTTCCTCTAATAAGGACATTTGGGGCTTAATTTGGCAATAATCTAGGATGAGAAAATGCTGACGTTTTGGTGTGTAAACTCTACAAGAAGTGTGAAAAGCATCAAGATAAAACAAAATGTTAAAAATGCTGATCACCATGGTAACCACACACCTGTGTCTGTACCCCTTTATAAGGCAGGTAGAAAGAAAAAAACAGAGTAGAAAGTAAGTCTCAAACAAACAGGCATTGTGTTAAAACGGTAAGTTGTGCTGAAAGTATTCCAGAGTCTCATCGTCTTACATGTCCATTTTTTATGTGTCTGCAGTGTTTTATGTAGGAGATGGCAATGTAAAGACACCCCTCAGTTCCAGTTTTGAAGAGAAAATTCTGAGTTCAGATGAAATAGAAGTCAATGAGAGTTTGGATGTGTACTTTCTGGAATTGGGAGGGATTTGAGAAAAAAAACAAAGTGTTATAGGTGTGAGAGGCACACTGCATGAAAGAAGACAAAAACACAGATGCCTTAACTCATCAACTGCATAGAAAGTGTAAAACTTGAGGAAGTAAGAAGAGTTTTTGAGTAAAAATCATAGATAATTTAGAGAGCACAAAGGTTAGTGTGTGACATTATCACACTCTAAAGCTGGAAACATACTGTAGATATTGCTTGAGTGCCCGCTCTGCCTGTGGAGTAAATTTTCTCATCTGTCCTCTAAGTTCTGGCAGCTCTGTCAGAGGGTGCAGCCCAGATTTTTGTGACCATTACTTGCCTTGTCCTTCTAAAATGGTGGCACCAAAGACACAACAAACAAATCAGACAGTGGGTTAAGAAAAAGACAGACAACACAATCGCTTCTTTTTTAGGAAATACTTTGTGAGAAAAATTGCTGCTATTAACATTTAAATAATTTATCCCACAGGGACCACAAAGACACAAAAACAAGTATATAGTTTCTGGTGAGAAATCACTGAAACTTTTAGAAAAGACAGCTGACAAATCAGTGCATTATCGCCACCTACGCCTGCAGTGAAAACTGTAGAGCCCTGAATGGATGCAGCTGAACCATGAACACAATCACACACAATCGACACAGAACGTGCAAAGCATGTTGCCTCATGTTGAACATTTTGTAGTTAAAATCTCCAAAAATCCTGAAGCTTAAACCGTGACCGTGTAAAACTTATTTAAGATATCAAAGTATTATGTAAAGTTAAATGTTTTTGACTCGTTTAAAATTCAAGTCAAGGTTCTGCTGTGAAGTTTGTCGGAGTTATAGAGTTCCAAGGAAAGCTGGGGTTTCTCCAAATTCCCATTATATTGCATTTGGAGTGGGGGAAAAGCAATCTGCAGTTGTTTGTGAATTTTGTCAACATCATACAATGTATTGTTACCAGAAGTCATAGCACAATGCTCCTGTTTGAGTTGCATATTTTGTTTGTATTTTTCTCTAAACTGTGGAAGGGGTAGAGAATCAAAACTCACGACTGAAATAGAACAATAACATCTGAATAGTGACAGGGTGCTTTAATGATTTTGCACTGACACCATTAATAATGCAACATTTTTTGATTGTAGGATCTAAGAGAATACTCACAAAGCATATTGCTTTCACTTGATGATTTGGTGGAGCTTAAGTAAAGTCATGGAAAAGAGAAAGAAACACTTAATTTTCTGTACGGCCATCATGCTGACAGTCGATCGTCGGAGCCACCGCTGCTAACTCCATACAGATGCCGTAAACAGGACTTGGAGATGAGATCCTGAAACCACACAGGCCACTAAAAACACACTGCGCTCAGCCAACAGTGTCACTCTCTGCTGGATCTGCTTACATGCAGCCTACCACAAAAAAAAAAAAAAAAAAACTCTCCCCATATCTAGCTCTCCTGCCTCTGCTGTGACCACAGTAACAAATAGGAAAACCAGGCACATGTACAAGGAGAAAGAACCACACATTAAAAAAATAAATAAAATAGTACACGCACAGACAGCAGATAAAGTGGCTGAAGTAACCTCGATGAGCATGGCATGAGTTTAATGTCACCGTCTCCTCCGGATCCCAATGGACCAATCATATTCACAAAAATTACAGCTGCAAAATGAATGCACATGGCTGACAATCAGACATTCTGATCATTTAAATTAAAGAATATATGAAATATCTCAGGTAGGAACAGTTCTCAGAATTACCTGCTGCCAAGATTTCTTTAAAAGAAAAAGAATCTAAAATTCAAGCAGAACTTTGTAATGTATGCTCCATATATTTTATTTTTTTACAAAAAGAAAAAGTTTGTCAGGTGTCAAGTTCAATTGTTGTTTAGTTCAATTTCATGTATTTGCTCACTGTGTTTCTCATTTTAATTCTTGTATTTTATTGCCTTTATACAACTACAGATGAGCCTTTTGGCGAATTCTGGCTTTTTTAATTTACCAGTTGTCATGTGTTTTATTGAACTGCACTGCCCCCTTTCAAATAAATATATCAAATTAAAGTTTATTTACTGAAACAAAGCATCGTGATTTTGCATGTTAGAGCGTTTAAATGAATATTATTCATGATGATAAATCCTGTTAACCAACATCTGTTTCAAGAAACAAGGCAACCTGAACGGAGAGCAGCCCGTTTACGATGACAAGTTACTTTTAGTCCGTGTGAAATGTCTGCTTGTCAGAATCTCCCATCTCGCAAGGTGACATCCATCACAGTTTGATTCAGAGTGACGGAGGAAAGGAGGAGGATTAGAAGAGGAGAATGTGCCCCAGAGAGAGCAGAGCAGGGCCAGGGCAGAGCACGGGGGATAAAAGGACGGAGGGAGGGTGAGAGCCAGAGCTTCCTTTGGTGCATTTTCCCCCGAGGGCAGAGAGGAGGAGAGGGGCTGCTCCCCTGACAGATCTGAAGATGTCCTGTTTTGCTTTCGCGCAGCTCTCCCTCTTCCTGCAGGAAGCAACATCATGCTGGGCACCAAAGGCTTGGCGAGCTCTGGGCGTTCGGCTCTGGTACTGATGTGTGCCGTCTCTACAGAGGTAATGGGACAATAATAGACAGACAGACAGTCAAAAAGAACCGCTGTGAGATGCTTAAAAAGACCTGCAAAGGGCCGAGCCATTGCATGTCTGTGGCAGAGGACTTATAATTTAGAACAAGCTTGAAAAAAACAGGACAGTGCTGAGGAATTTGCGAACAAAACTGAAACATACAAGACAAAATAAAAAAAACCCCTTTGAATTTATGCGTTTGACTTGTTTTTCCAAGTGTGAAATGTTTTAGCTAAATGTGAAAAAAGGTTCACTGTAGAATGTGAAATAGTTTTGTCTACGTAGAAAAGTGCAGCAGTGTCACAATTAAAGCTTCAAAACTGCACAGTAATTTCAGTCTAATTAACTCGTTTCATTACAGAGATAGAGTAGGACTCTGTGGAAGTGTACCTCTGCCACTCTACTAAAAATAAAATATAAATGCCTCACATTTTATGACATTAAAAGTTTATCCTTTAAACATTTTTTCCTCTCGTTAAAACATTCAATTTTGTTTTTTTTTTCATTATGTATTTTTTCACTCAACCAAATGTTCCCGTGAAAGCGTACATACTTCATGCTACACTTACACGAGGAAATCCCATGTTTCCACACGTGGAAACGTGATAAAAGAACATGTGACGTAGGTGGAACATGTGAAACAGGTTTTGCACGTTTGCCATGTTGATTTGAATTGTCAACACACTCTGCATGGAAAAAAATAGTTGACGTAAAACACAAAAAATTTAATTTTGGAGCATTTTCAACATCTTTATTTATTCACAAACATGTTTTTTTCTGCAAAAGTTATCCAGTTTTAATATTCTTTTTTTAACATTTAAACATTATGTTAATGCAAGAACACATTTTATTGGGATAGCCTCTTTTTTGCTATACCTTGTAGAATAATAGCTAGTTATAGTTAAAATGTAATAAGTAGGTAGCTTGAAAATAATTTGTCATAACATGAAATTAAATGTTGTAAGAACATAAAATGTCTTTTAACAATCAACTTTTCATTCCATACGGTTCTTGTATTATTTTTTTTTGCAGCAGTATGCTTCCGTAGACATCGCCTTACCTCAAAGTGACCTCATAGTCTTCCTACATGTTGCCACATGATGACGGCGAAACTTGATTTGCAGCAGCTTCAGCCATCAGCACTGGAGAGCAACCTTAAAAACTTACAGGAAGAAAGCACAAAGTTTAATGGAACAAGCTGACAATTTTTTACTCATCCTGCATAATATTTCACCAGTCCTTTTCATTTCCCCTCCTTCCCTTCCACTGGTGATTTCTTACTTTTGTGCTTTTGTACCTTGTGGGACATTCTGGTTTTCTGTTGAGGAGAATTTAACATATTTTTCAGCTAATATATATAAATATATATATATATATATATATATATATATATATATATATATATATATATATATATATATATATATATATATATATAGTAGTAAACACAACTGTCTACAAAGACAATAGCTTTTGAAATACAGTATAAGCAGTAAAAGTAGAAAAACTAAATGGAGTTCAGGAAGTATTAAGTGTAATACCTTTACACTCATACCTTTATGATCAGTTAATTACTGGGATAATACATAACAAGTGATGAAATGCTGCTTTTCACAAAGCCAATAAAAGGTTTTAAACTCCCAAACTAAAACAGAAATCAATGAATTTTATTATGAAATTAAGACACTCAAGTTCACGTTCAGCAATTAGATTTCAGCATGGATTACTCTGATTCTTTTACCCTCAAATTGACCTGAAGTGTCAAGGACTTTACCTCTCTATCTTACTTTCTTTTGAGAGCTACAGGACTGTTAAACTGTGTATCCAATCCACAAACCTCAAAAAGTGCCCCAATCATTCATAAAACGTGGCGATTTAAAAATATACAGTCACATTGTGCTGTGCTCTCATGTCTGTCTACGCGTTAGTAATTCACACTGGCGTCATCACCCAGCGCGGACTCTGTCTCCCAGGACCCACTTCCGTTCTTGGAGACTGTATCTCTGAGCCTCAGTGGGCCCACTCCTCTCATCAGAGCCCTCGTTCACGCCGGCTGCCTCTGTGCATGTTTTTCTCTCATTCTTAGTGTGAGACTATCCCTGCATCAGATAAGGCTCCGGTGCTGGTCTAAACCTTCAGCAGATCTGTCCAAACACATGAGCTCATGTCAGAGCGCGGCTGCTGCCTGTTAACTCCATGATCTAATATAGAGTCCATGTGTTGGTGTTTCACGCCGTTTGGAGCTTGCTCATGGCTGTTTTGGACTCCATGTAAATTTCTTATCATTTTCTCATTTAGTGATTTCCCCCCCTTTTTTTTCTCTCTGCCATCCTTGCTCTTCAGTTTGATAGCTGTGTAATTTCTTTTCTCCCTTTTTCCCTCTCCCTACCTGCATGTCTCCACCAGCCGCGGCTGTAACAGCTTGAGTTTGATCATGTTAACATATCAGATGAGCAGATCTCAAACACTCGGCTTCACCAAGACAACAAAGCTGAAGCCACACAGGCTGACCTGCATGGCGGTCTCTTTGGTAATGTAAGATTTCAGGTAAGGAACTGGGTGAGCTAAAGGTTGTGTGTGTCACTGTCTGGTACAATAAGAACAATGGTTGGATATGTGATTTGTGTGTGTGTGCATGTGTATGTCATCACCCTGTGTGGCTGTTTGGTGACTGGCTTGTGTCTGTGTGTGTATATTACATCCCTGCGGGGAGGGGAGGGGGGTGCACTGGGTGAGGGGGACGGGAGGGGACTAAGGTTACCCCCTGATCGAGGCAGCGAGGGGTCATCCCGCGGCGGGACACTTCTCGAGGGGTGACCCCGCCGCCCCTTTGTGGCCCCCCGAGCAGTCGGGACTTCTGAGGAAAAAAAAAAGGAGAGGAAAGACCAGAGCAGAGACCCCCGGAGAAGGGGACCCCCGGTCTGCCCCAGGACCCCGGACCCCAGCCCCGTCAGGGCCCCGACCCAGGCCCAATGTGTTCCCAATCAGGAGAAACACAAACAATACTTTTATTAAAGAAAGGAGGGCGCTGGAGCCACACACACACACATCCACAAAGACCCAGAAAAGATACGTTCCTTCTTGTTTAACATAAAACTTTAAAATTCCTTGTTCCATTAACACAATGTTGTACAATCCAAAATAAACGCCTGCTATTATCACCATGATCCACGACTCCAGATCTGTCCTTCCTTTTCCTCCTCTGCCCGCGCTCTCCTCCATTCTTCTTGGTCTCTATCCGGGAAAACAAACGGAGGGATTAGGGATTTGTGGAGGGGTAATGGGAGCCAGGTGGAGGAGTGTGACTGTGGGGGTCTCCTGCCAGATTAGAGAGGGAGAAAAAGCAAGTCCCAATCCCTCACACTCCTTCCTAAAGGCAGCTAATGTTTCTTTTGAAGAAATAATCCTGTTTGGCCATCAAATGGGACTTGGCAATTACGAGTCTTTGCAGGACGTGTATGGTCTTACCAGGTCCGCTACCAGAGCCTCAAGCCGAGACAAGGCAAGCTAAAAAAAGATGCAAGTCTGAATAAAGGACCAAGATTCACCCTTTTCTTATTTATGCTTCATCTTTTTTCTATGATGTTTGGACTTTACACTCACAGGCACCCATACTTTTAGGTATAACATGACCCTCAAAGCTCAGTAACGGGCCCAAACTGTAAAATTTAATCTGTCACTGCAGAATGCCTTTCTTAAAGGTACTCATTGAAAAGTATGAAATCACACATAAAAAATGTTATTCTGAACTATATCAAATGTTCCAGTTTGAAAGAGTTTTCCAGCTATTTTGATAAGCAATTCTGAAATGCAGGTACAAACTCGATGTAAACAAAACACTTGAATCCTCCAAAAAAAACAAGTGGAAGCTTGAGTCACATGACTGACCTTAATCAGGCCGGCTGTGGTCTGTGTAGGTAAACTAATATTGCCAGTAATGTTTGACCTACTTTCAGTCACTTCAGCTGTTTTCATAGGTAAACAAACACACATGGTGGCTGGCATCAGGTCACAAATGTTGTTTACACATTTTACATTTAAAAACACAATAATCATAAATATGAGAAAAATGTTGTTAGGATTTTATTTCTTACTTCATGAATATTTTCGTCTGGTCTTCATGGATCTGCAAGATGCACCTTTAATTTTCTTTTCTTTGTGTCGTGAAGCAGATTAGGACGTTATTATACAGAAACCCTGAAAGGTAAGAAAGAAAATAGGAGTAATGTCCCGCTTTTTAAAAAACTGACAAATTACATTTTTTTTTCTTGACTTTATGACTTATTAGCAGATGAAAAAAAGACTAGTTTGTTTTTTTTTTATTTATAGGTTTTGGAGAAATGGGAGGCTGGGACAAAAGCTTTCAAAAATTATATTTTTTTCTCATTTCTGAAATGAGCAAAAAACTAAAGTTTAAGTCTCCCCCCCCACACACACACATACACACCTATGCACACACTGTTTTTTCATTTGCTAACAAGTCATTAAAGTCAAGAAAGGTATGACTGATTAGATCTAAAAACAAAACAAAACAGAAAAGACACATCCCCTTAATTAAGAGTTTTTTTCCAATCAGCTTACAGCGCTTTTTTTTTTCTTGGAAACTAAATAATTCTGACCACACACTGCATTGAATCTGATCGTTGTGCTGTGATATAAGACAGAGTGAACTGATTTTAAACAAAAACACCAGAGAGAGGAAAAAATTTAATTTTCTTCTTTTTTTTTTTTTTTGGCCTCACTTTGCCCAAACTTGCTTGTTTCAGAAATGAGAACAGACCTGTATACTGACTGAGAGGGCCTGCGATGTAGAAATGAGACATATAAAAGCAAACTTTCCACAAGTCACACAGAGCCTCTTATTTTCTGTCACAAACACTTCAGCATTTCAACTGATGTGTGTATGGGTGTGTAGATGTGTGTGTGTGTGTGTGGGTGTGCGCGTGTGTGTGGAGGTGTTAGCGAGCCTACTTAAGTGCAGAAATAAAACATGTTCGTTGTGTTGTTGTTTTTTTTCTAAATCAGATGAGATGGACGGAGCGGCAGAGAGCTGCACATTTGCAAAGTCGTCATGCTGCACGTTCTTAGCCACAGACAAGTTTGCCCTTCATCCAACCTTTCCGTTTCCTCCTCCTCCTCTTGACCATGCTCTAGTGGCTGTGACTGTTAAGGCTTATGAAAAGCCTCTAATTGTTAACAACTATTTGGAGCACGGTGTTTCTCCCACTAACATTTTTGGCATAATTATTTTAAAACTTGTATCCATATAAGTCTGAAATGACTTGTCTCATTTTTGGCGTCTCACATTTCAGTGGAAAGATCCACTGGGTGAGACGATAAAAAGACCTTCTAAACTGTCTCTTACAGATCAGGCAGATCCTATGGGGGCAATGAAAGCTCTTACTAAGATGAGATGTTTCTACATCAGGTGGGCTGCAGCCCACTGATGGAAATTTGGTTTGAGTAAAAAAGCCCATCTGGTCTTTGGCTTAAAGTGGGAGATTACCAGAACGAACTTGCTGAGGAGAGGGGAACTCAAACCTGTTGAGCTGACCAATCAGAGCAGAGTGGCTCGCGATGGTTTCCTTAGTGATGCTTGCTGCCAAAGGCAAAAGAGTGATCATGTTTTTTACCCATATGTGTTTGTCTGTTAGCAAAAGATCTCAAGAATCACTGAACGGATTTTGTTGAGACTTTTAGAAAGTATTCACTGAGTGTACATCTACAGTTGATTACCTTGTGGAGTGAACCCAATTCAAGATGGCCATCACAACTATGTGATCCTAGCCAACACAAAAATGGCTATATCACAGTCAATTTTACAGCTACTGAGCTAAAATCTGATGTGGTAGTAGCTGAGAGTCATCCTCAACACATGCTCCCTGCGCAAACTGACCAAGAAAAATCTGTTTTTAATGAAATTGTTGTTTTGATCCATGATTACTATAAATCAGAGCAGTTTGCAACACATTTGTGATGCACAGTACAGTTAACATGCTGATGTTCAATCGGGCTTAAAAAACAATTTACAATTTACATTTTTATAAAGTAAGTATGAGGATTAAACAGATTGAGAAGTTGATTTTATTTTTCATCTTGAAACCATTAAAAAAATACAACAGTGCAAATACACCTGACAAAAAGCTGCTGAGTTAGAAATACAAAGCTCCCACAACATAATTATTGTTGCAGTGCATTTCCTTTTGCTGTTAGTTCACTCTCTCAGTCTTTTTCCAGCACTCGAATCAGAAAATTTGTAGAAACTTCATTTCACGGTCGCTGTTTTGGTTTCTTATGTCTTCCTGGAGCTTTCTCCCTACAAATCTTTATTTTTGTGCTGCTGTGATCAGAACTCCACCCAGCAGTCCCAGTGTTTTCAGGCAGCACGCTGACTTTTCCACAGCTGACTGTGTTTGTCACCTATAAAACGACACATTCCTGCCCTGGACCAGGTTGGACAAGAAGCACAGGTCACAGCTCGCTGGTGTCACCTACAAAACGTTGCCCCCTTGTGGACCTCCTCAAGGAAAAGCTTCACAGACACGTTTTTACTGACAGACCGGCTGATCGGAGACTGATAAGAGTCTGCTTTGTTTGTTTTGTAGATGTGTTATTCCAAACTGCCCCCACCTCTGCAGAGGGACTGTAAAAACAGTTATTATTGTGTCAGAAATTTGCTCATTGAAACTTTCGGTCAAGAAGCAGGGTGGGAGTTAAAATCATTAGGTTGTGTATGGATGGCAGCCAGATCTTTAGTGAAACGCTTGAATCTGAGAAACGTCTTGCCTCCAACACACACACACACACAGGTTCATTTATGCATCTGTTGCCACTTCAGACATCCCCCTTTCCTAAATCTCCATAAGCCGGATGGAAGGGAAGAATAAACCCGTATGCTGGAAGAGGTGAATTAGATGTCAGAGTTTTCACACCTTCTCTAGCTTTATGTACACACACACACACATGGACTTACACACTCTGACAAAGCACCAGCACTATCCCTGTGTGCTCAAGCGTAATTTTCAGCAGACGATGGAGAAGTGTGTGTATGTGTGTGCTCATTTGGGGGAGTGGGGGTAGGGGGCTCATCGTGCTGCAGACCCTTATCAGCTTGCATCGCGTCATCATTAGCTGCTAGTCTCCATCTTACACGGGGAAAACTCACTGCTATCAGTCCGCTTGGGTCTTCTGAATGTGCTTGTAGATTTTTCTATGATTCAGAAGCTCTCTAGACTATGACAACAAAAACATGACACTGATGTAGTCAGAGCAGTGTTTTTTAGACCTGATGAAGACATTTGATACACTTAATCAAGAGATGCTTTTATATATATGTGAAAATCTTATAACTGATTCAAATTGCACTAAAAAACAAAAAGCAGCCATATATATATATATATATATATATATATATATATATATATATATATATATAGAGAGAGAGAGAGAGAGAGAGTATATTAGAAGTTTTAAGTTTTATAAAAGATTCATGGACAAGAAATTAGCCAAGTTAGCCACTGGCTAGAAGTCCTATATGCAAAGGAACAATTCCATTATTTGAGTTTTGTGTTTTGAATTGAACCAGTTAAACAAACAAACAAACAAACAAATGAATAAATTAATAAATAAAATTCATTGAAAAATCTGGGTCAAAGTAAAGTTTTCTTGGTGCAGCAGTGAAGATAGATAAATAGATAGAAAGACCAACAATAAAAATCTTTCCAAGGTGAAGTATATTGACCTAAACTTCAAAAATACCTGAAGACAGTAAAAGGTTCAGCATAACGTTGGCTGATCTCACACAGTGGAGCTAAATGAAAGGCCTCAGCTGAAAGCTTCAGTTGTAAAAAGCCAATTAGTGATTGAGACGGAAGGAGAGCACGTCTCTCCTTTGTGTTCCTCCCGTCCTCCTCCTCTCTGCATGCTTTGGACAGGAGCTCCGATTGTTTGGAGGGCGAACATCGGTGTGTTACACATCAAAGGCCGGCACACGCACGCCGAGGGAACACGCCTGAAATGAAAAGGCCTGCGCGAAAACAAACAGCAGTCTTTGTTCTGAGGGCTTGAGTGTGCTTCGTCCATGATAAGAGAAAAAAAAAATGTGAGGGAAGACAAGCCTCTGAGAGCGTGGACAGCGAAACATGCGGCCACATTTGCTACATCAGACGCTTTGAGAGGGATCTGTAATGGTGAAAGAACCGGAGGGGGTCAGTCAGCAGAGGCCAGGCTGCCAGGAAATGTCACTGTGGTGGGGTTACGACAGTGGCACGACACGGCTAATCACTAATGCCTGATTACCTTTTCCGTGGGCAGAAAAAGCTTCTGGTGATGGGAAGTGGTCGCTTGACTTAGAAGTAAGAAAAGAAAATCAATCTCACACATACTATCCTTTTTTTTGTTTCATTTTCTTTTAAATAAAGTTCATTCCTATTGAGATTAACTTACCATTATTTTTCTATAGTAAACAGTAATGTCCATTTTTTTTTTAGTTTAAAGAGGATCATCCTAAAGAGTGGCATGGGGTGTATTCACACTGAAAGGTTGTCCAGACAGGCTGTTAAATTTTGTCCTGAGGTACTGGATTGCAATCAGACAGCGCTAAAGACAAATCTTAATGTTGCCAATGTGCATAGAAAACATATTCAGTCTGCACCGTTTCACTGCGGTGGATTTTTACAGGCTCTGACACTGATCTAGGTGAAGTCACTAATCATTTTACCCTTTTATTTCTCTCACATTGTTTATACCTACAAATGTGCAGATGATTGTCTTACCATGGCTGTGAAATGTATCATGTCTGGATTTAGTCCCTGTTCTGGACCGTTAATAAAAAGACTAAATTAAATGGGAGCTAAAGTAGATCCTTGAGGGACACCTATGATTACTGTTGGAGACTATTGTGTAGCTGTCTGAAACACACCAGGACTGATTTTTCTTCAGATAAATAAATTTCTTTTCACTGAGACCTGCAGCATTGAGTCTTTGTAGTAAAAGCTTATGATTAAAAAAACAAAATGAAAAGTTTTTGATAAATTAACAAATGAAGCTGCACAAAGCTGGTTAACCTTTGTTAATTTCTTATGAATTAAATTATTAATTTTTATAGGCTTCACACAAATAGTCTATTTTGAAGTGTTATTTGTCATCAGGCAACACCTCTTTGTCTATTTAGAAAAATAAATTGTTTCATTAAACCAGGGGTTGTCTTTACAGATAATCTTGAATTGTTTAAAAGAAAGAAGATATTTCTCATAAATAGTATAAAATGTAGATTGACAATAATTTCATGAATTTAATTTACTCAGACTATAAATATAAACGATCTGAAAAAGTTTGTACAATAAAATGTCTAAAATATTGTTAGAAAAATATGAACTATTCTAGTTTCTTGCAGGTTTGTTTAAAGACAGCAGCATGATGACCATTAATATCATTGCAGAAAAGTTCACTTGCAGTCTTTGCTTTTTTAATCACATGAAGCAGTGAGTTCTTATCATCAAGCAGGGTATGTTTTTGGTGCATCTGTTCTATTGTCTGTCTGTCTGTGATTACTCAAAAGGTTATGAACAGATTTTCATGACATTTTTAGGATATGTCAAACATGGAACAAGGAACAAGTGATAAAATTTTGGTGACCATTCGGTGAACTTTCAAGGTCAAAGCTCAAGGTCACAGATCAGCCCTTGCTCTAACTCTGCAGCTGTACAACAGGTATGTGATCTCTGAGTGCTTCTTGTTTATGTAATATTTCAGAAGAATAGGGATAAAAAACCTTTTGGTTTGTAACAATTCTTTCATCGCTTTTTCTGAACACTAACATTTCAGGCTGACCTTTGACCTCACAGTCCATAACAACAGACCAACTATTTCACTGACGGTAAGTTGGTGCCCTTTTGAGAAGTGAATTAGAGATCTTGCACTAAAATAAAACAGCAGCAGAACTGATAACTGATGTAAAAGTGAGTAAAACATACTTTCCTCCATATTGTTGTGAGAAATTCCCTGTTGTTTCTGGCTTGTTCTCGTGACCAGGCTTCCTGCGGTACTTCCAGGTTAAAATGGGGCAGGAGCTTTCAAGCGTACACCAAGTGCCAATGTTTTTACAGTATCTGACCTACAGTACAACCAGGGTGCCGTACAAACCAAAGAAAAAAAGAAAACCCAGCAGGATTAAATCCCAAGCTTCTTTGACTTGTAGCAAACTTTAACCAGAATGTTCTGATGTCACACATTGAGACCCTGCTTCGGCTCCGGTATTCAGCAACAGTTTTGATCTTTAAATACCACCACCATACGTTTCCCATACTGCGATGCCTTTACCTCCATGGTGTCATAAGTGTAGTCGGATATCAAGAACAGGCCTTGTATGATGAAGTCCTGCGTGAGCATATCGATCTGAAAACAGAGTTGTATCTCTCTCTGGTCAGGGAGATTATATCCGACTGCTGTAAATCAGACACAGGTGGATGAACTTCCTCTATCCAACGTCTGCCTCCCAGCTAACCTCTCTTTTACCCTTCCTTTCTTTCCCTCTCTGTTATTGTCTTTCTTTTTTCTTCCCCTTGAAACATTTTCTTTAGGTATGCTGCCTCAGGAGGATGTGAGAAATAAAGAGGGAGAAAAGCAAAGAGATTTTAAAGCCATGGAAAGAAATGAAACCAAACATTTAGGATCATTTTATGTTAACAATTGACAGAGTTGGTGCCATTTTGTTCAAATCTCAAAAGTAACGTTATGAGCAATTTCATGTGATAGCACAAGATGCAGGGCTCAAAGTATGTGTTGCGAATGACTCTCAGCTTGTACCATGTCAAATGTTTGCTCAATATCTTTTAAAAATTGATTTAGTTATAGACATTTTGTGTTAGCTAATGTCAATTAGTTGTGATGAATATCTTGAACTGGACTAACTCCAAAGGTGAATGAGTTGTGGATGGACACCCAATGATTATTTTCTGAAAGTTTCATTAATAATCTGTCAAGTGGTTTATTAGATATTTTGCTAACAAACAAACAGGGTTGACTCCAACAGTAAGTGCTGAAGTTTTAAGTAAAGATCTTGTGCAATATGTAGCACTTAGCATATGTGTTGTAAATCACTCTAAGCTACAACTACACAAAATTATAGTACAATATCTGTCAAGTTGTGTGAATTATAGTTATTTTTGTGTTTTTTTTTTATTAAGTTGGCTGTAGCTGCAATCTTGAACAAGGGCTGGGCCAAAATATTATTTACTTGTAAAGGTCCTTCCAGCGATTATTTCCTGAAAGTTTCATTAAAGTTTGTCCAGTGCTTCACGAGACATTTTGGTAACTTGTTCCACCACTCATTTTCTTCAAAGTGCTGTTCCAAACACGGAACAGCACTGAAACTTTATCCTAGAGTTTCAATAGAAGGAGAAGAAGAGCCGTTGGAGTTGTGGGGTTTGCTGTTTGGGTGTACAACAGCTTCAGTGACACGGAACGTCTGGCTCAAATCCCATTCATCCAAACCTTTGGAGAAAAAAAGAAAAAAAGAAAAAGGCAGCCCACCTTTTTGTGCATTAGTCTACCTTTGCAGCTGCCTCGGGCCATTTAGGTTCATTAAGGACACAAGATGTCAAACACAACATGTGCAGGTAACACCTGTTGCTTTACAGGTTAGCCATTGCATCACTCTAAGTTTTGAGAAAATGGAAAAGTATGAAAACTGAAATCACAAGGAGTGAATAAATTGTGTTATTTATCAAATGAAAACTTAGGTTTATCTTTCCTGTACACCATGAAAACAGTTTAGTGCTGGACTAATGCTTACTGAACTTATTACAACATGCTAAGATTAAGATTAGCTACAAGAAATTCTATTAAAAAGAGGAGAAAAGTCATAATAATCCATCTTGCCTACTTACCTGTTGTAGGTAACTCTATGAACAACCTCAGTTTGGACAATTAGAGTTTAATGAATTAATTAGCAAGTCAGAGCACAGCCAAAACCAAAGTACATTGTTCCCATCTTAAAGCAGCTTCAATCTCCAAAATGTCACAGTTGTTCATGTGAAGCTATTTCAAAAACCTTTACATCCCCATCAGTTTCACATTACACAATCATTTACATAAAATTCCAGTGGTATTTCCTTTTAAACACCCTTTTAAGAACACAAGCTCCAGAGGAAGTTCATGTAATACACATGTGCCAGCACATGTCAAGGTCACATGGTGCACACTCTCCACGGTCTTCTGGAAAGATGTTAGCAGCCATTTTGTTTTATCTTAGACCATTTAACTTTGTGAAGTGAAAAGGGATCAGTTGATATAACCGATGATATTTGTAACTTACTTCTATACCTTCTTTGCACACAATTTGCACACATATTGTCTTTTTAAAAATTCACTTCCTTTGTACCGAGCTGCTTTTAATACATTATAATTTTGTAATAAAAATGTGAAATTGAATTATGCAATAACTAATATGTAATTTTCAAAGCTGTTGCTTTTTTGCTGCAGAAGTTCACACAGAAGAAACAATAAAATAAAAATAATACAGCAAGATATTACTGCTGTTGATATATAAAGGACTATTGAAATTTTTTTTCCACCAACTATCACCACCACCTGTGGCTCTTCATGAGCTAATAATAGATTATTTTGAATAACTGTATCTGTCCCATGTGAGGTATTGAGGTAAATTATCAGGAAGAACAAACAATTTAAAACTTGTGTGAAAGATGTAAAAATTGCTCATTGTTAGATGTAAATGTTTTCACACCTTACCATTAGGTAAACAAGTTTTATGTGCTATAAACAAATATGCTAACAGTTATGCAAATGTAGTGGAGTTTTTTGCAATGTTTTGCTTGGCTATGTAGTAAGGCAAGTTTGTTACTAGCCTAGTTTAGCCTAGGTATTTGGCTGTTAACTTAGCCTAGACTTTTGTTTAGGGGGCTATGGTCAAATGTTTGTTTGTAGTCAGTAGGTTAAGTGCATAAATAGCTTTGTTAACTTATATTATCCTCCTGGGGCAGTTCCTGGGCCTTTTGTTTATCATTGTTTGAAAGTATCAAATATATAGGATGAAAATAGCTTACATTTTTAGGGTAAGATATTCATGTTTGTTGTATAAATCTATTTCAGTGTTGAAAATTTCATTTGTGAGCATATATGGAAATGTGCAGTATTATGACAGTTTTCTTTGTTGTTTTTATGTTTAGCTCTTATGTGTTTGAGCGTTGGCCATTGTAGTAGTTGGGGATGCTACACTGGCTACCGACCAGAAATGCACAACCCTAATATACAGTACACTCACAGGCTTATAGTTATAGTTATACTTATAGTTACTATGTGTGTTAGAGTTTATACTTGTGGACTTCCTGTCTTGCAGAAACCTTGGGCTTTTTATTTCTTCATTTGTATGCCCCTAAAGTCATGCTTCTATCCGAATATAGCTTTCAACTTGTGCATCTAACCCTACATTTTGGCCCTTCCCTTATTTTGTTATTGTGTACAGAATAACTTTTTAAAGAACAAATATTTTCCTAAGTTTCTTCCCCTGACACAAGGGCAAACATTCCTTTGTGAAGGCCATCTTCAGTCCTGTTGGTTTGTCCTCACCAGTGGTGGTGTGACTGAGATTGTCACAGACATCAGATCAGAGAGGAACTGCAAGTTCTCCAAATGCTCCTCAAGGACAAAACCTCAGTCTGCTGCAACTATCTCCTGTAACTGGACCTAAATAAGTATTCAAAAAGTCCCACAGTTCAGTTTCAAACATGAAGAGATAGCTTTTATTCTGAACGAATGGTAGATTGATCTTTACAGATTACATGCATTCATACATTTCAGTGAAAGTAAACGGAATACAATAAATAAACACTACTAATTATTATGTAACTCAGAATTGTTAACCTACTCATAAGCCTGATGTAGCAATAAATTTTAGATGTAGGAATGTAGAAGGAGTGATTGCCAAGTCAAGCTGTTTTTTTTCTTTTAAAGGGGAAAAATCACCACTGTAGGTTGAGTGCACGACTGCATGTTTTGACAGATGTAACACCAATATTATGACAGCACATGAGTGCTTGGAAGACATTTTTAGAGGTAATAGGATAAGGAAGATACATTCGCAGTTCCAATCAATTTACGTTGTGTCGGCCTCCATGGGGAGATGAGCAGAGATGAGTTTGTTAAATTGCCAACAGATGCTGACAGACGCTTCAGAGCATTTTTCTCTGACTCGTTGGACCACTTGTACAGCGTGTTCAGCTCCCAGATGGACGAAAAAAGTGCAGATGCATAAATGAGCATGTATTTACCTCTGTACAGTCTCAGCCTCCACTGCTCTTGTAAATTCTTATGTACAAAGAAGGCAGAGGGGAGTTCACCCCAGTGGGAGTGCACAAAAAGTTAGGTAGAGGAACAAAAAAAACAACTGGTGAAGGACAAAACAAGATAGTGATGCTTGCTAACATTAAACAAAAAACATGAGAAAAAAAAAAACACTGCCAAAAGACGCAGCAGAGAAACATATAAGGGACGTTAGAAGTGCAAAAAAACAAGTTTTAACACTTTGCTATAAATGAAAGCATGTTTAAAATTAAAGGTTTAGTTTTCTTTGAAGAAATGCATATCGCCCCTTCCATGTCAGAGTTTTAGACTCAGAATACAAAATACTAACACACCACATTTTAGGGCAATAGCTCTAAAACTAATGGAGTTATAGTTATTTTGTGTTTTTTAAGGTCTGTTGGCTGTGGAAGCCATCTTGAATCATGTTGGCTCCAAAGTTATTCAGTTGTAGATGTACATCTGATGATTACATTCTGCAAGTTTATTTAAAATTGGTTCAGTGGTGGTAAGTGACATAAGGCTCACCTTGTTGTCTTTAAATAATTAAAGTCAACAAAGCTGTGTAGTTTTTGCTGCACGCTTCGGGTCCTTGTCTTGCTGGAAAGTAGATCCCCTAAGTTGCAGTTCTTTTGCAGGCAGCTTCCAGGATTTTTCGCAGCACTCATTTTGGTAAAAATGGTAAATGGCTTGCACTTGTATAGTGCTTTATCTAGTCCAAAACCCTCTATTACCCTCTATCTTTACAAGCTTTCCAGTTCTGGCCACAAAGAAACATACCCTTGGCATAATGCCAAGGGTATAATGCTTCACAGTGGGAATGATGGGTTTGTGGGGAGGTGCAGTATTTGGTTTCTACCAAACGCAGCATTTTGTCTGATGACCAAAAAGTCAATGTTAGAACTTTCTTCCATATGCCATTTGGCCAACTCTAATCTAGATTTAATTACTTTTTCTTAACAGTATCTTTTCTGTTTGCCACTGCCCCAACCTGGGCAACAGTGGTTATATGTTCAGTCTCTTCCATCTGACCTGCTGAAGATTGGAACTCCTTCAGAGTCAAACGTGTCTTGGTGGTCTCTCTCACTATTCTCCGTCTTCACGGTCAGTTTGTGATGATCTGCTCTTGGTAGATTCCTTCCATTTCTTGATGATGGATTTAACACAACTCCTGGGAATGTTTAGGGCCTTGGAAATTTGTTTGTGTCCATTCCGTGACTTGTACTTTTCAATAATCTGTTCTCTGAGTTGCTTGGAGGGTTCTTTTGCCTTCCAGACACAGGTGTTGTTATACTAAAATCCCTTGAGACACATCCACTGCCCTCAGGTGATTCCCATTTCGATAACTGAGACTATGAGCACCAAATGTCTGGACCCTTGTTGAATTAGGACAGTCACCTTAAAAAAAGGTGAATATTTACACAATCACTTATTTTCCATTACACATTTTTATTTACATAATTGGTATAAGTTTGTAGGAATCAGTTTTCACTTTGCCACTAGGGAGTGGGTTTTTGTTGTTGTCAAAAAGGGCAATTTATATTAACCATGACAGAGTTATAATAGCAATAAAAGAGGAAAACATTCCAGGAGGTGAATACTTTTTATATGTCCCGGACATTTTAATAAATGTATGATTTACATGTAAACACAATATGAACACATGAAAAGTATATGAGCAATACTGCGTAGACAAACTTGTAGAGAAAACATAAACCACTTAAGGAAGACAGATTTTTATGTTAGTGCTATCAGTATGGCTTGTTTTTTTACAAATCGTTAATTTGATTCCTCAGTCAAAATCTGGGCTTGTATACATACAGTACAAAAAACTTTAAACTATTCCTAATTTCTTAATGTTCTACTTTCACAAAGTCAGACTGTCTGTCAAAAGGCAGGGAGACGGAGGCGAACCCAGAGCGCAGACTCATCGTTAAAAAAAGAAACTATTTTATTAACTTAAATAAACAAACAAAACAAAAGGCTGGCGTGGCAGCAAAAACTAACAATAACAAAATCCAAAAGAAAGGCAAAGCAAGGCTAGAAGCGTGGCAATAATAAACATGAACAAGCAGAATGACCCAGTGAAGAGTGAAGAACAGAGACCGGTTTTAAACACTGAGGATAACAAGGTAAGTGGGCACAGGTGAGAGATAACAATTACTGACAGGTGGAGATGGGTGTGGCAGGCGTGACCGGAAAATTACTGGGGAGGTGAACAGTGACAAAGGAGACAGAAAACCAACAGACAAACCAAAACAAAGAACCAAACTCAAAACACTGAAATTCATGACACTGTCTTGTAATCTTTTAAAATGATTTTGAATAATAGTTCTCCAGGCTTTCTGAAGGTCTTCCAAAGTCCTCATTTGAACTTTGGCTGTTTTATCACTCACGTTTTGCCCAGTCCTTGAACCTGACCATGACAACACATGACAGTGAATGCTTAAAAAGAGAGGACAGTGGACAAGTGGGGAATGAAAAACTAAAAAAACTAAAGCAAACAAACAGCAAAGACCTGAAAGGTGCATCCCTCAGTTGGTTCACTGCATGACAAATCTTCAGCTAAGAGCTCTTTGATAATCTCCCTGTTG
This sequence comes from Kryptolebias marmoratus, assembly GCF_001649575.2. NCBI lineage: Eukaryota > Metazoa > Chordata > Actinopteri > Cyprinodontiformes > Rivulidae > Kryptolebias > Kryptolebias marmoratus. The sequence goes on from NC_051431.1 coordinate 24,861,191, forward strand.
GTGTTCAATATTATGCTGCAGGTAACAAAGTGCACAAAGGACCCAATTAAAACTAGTTCTTTACTGAGTTGTCTGATATGTGTCGACACGCTTGCTCATCTCTTGGTTGTAGGAGCCTTTTTATGCCTGAACAATTCAAAGGTCAGGGTTGTGGCTTAACAAACGAACAAACTTTTTGTTTTATGAAACAACAAATACAATAGCATACTTCCAGTTTCACGTGCGATGGATGTGAAAACAAGGTATAAAGTGCCAATGTAACTGTACACACCTTCATTATATCAGATTAAAATTTAGTTGGACTGTATAGCATCCTTTTTCTAGCAGCACTTGTCATTGTAATATGTGAATAAATAAGAAAAGCAGCAGGATGCCAGACTGACCCAAAGTGGTTCAGAATAACTGAATGATACTGAATGATGAGATAACATGTTGCTGAACAAAGAACAGCAAAACAAAATGTCAGATTTTGTTACTTTTATCCTCGTAAAGATATAATTTTGCTGTTTTGAAAAAGTTTCACTCTGTTTGTCACATTAGATTACCAAACAACAGCACAGCCCATCAACCCTGCATTTTCATTAAGACTTATTTGTTCTCCAACAGCCTGATCCAAAACACATTCACTTTTAAATGAATTGTGATATTTGAGAAAACGCAGCTATAATCACACAAACAAAAGTTCTTTAACATCGAACCACAAGATGAGAACAGTCAAAGAAACATAACTGGGTACTTTATGCACAAGAAGGAAGGTGAGAGTGACAACAGAAAGCAAACAACTAAATCAACAAACCACACACACAGTTTCTTCTCATTTGTCATCTTGGTCTCTCAAACAAACAATACTTTCCACAACATGACCGTGTGAAATGAAGATCCTGGAGAAAACAAAAGTCACTGCTTTGTTTAGATTTTGCTTTATTTATTTTGCCTTTTTCTTTATCTGTGCTGTTTCCTACACTGTATTACATATGTTCTTCTGTCAACATTTGACGTTGGATAATTATGTTTTGTTTTGCAGTAAGCAAAGATTGCACATCCTAGCTGGTTTCCAGTGCATTTATTTTCCCAAATGCTAGAAACATGAAGCATACGGGGTGTTCTTAACGTCTCTTTGCAGCAGAAGACCTCTTTGTGGTCTTTTACTGCAAACCCACAATTGTGCAGCAGAAAGACAGGTTGTTCTTTTACCTCTATTGTCACATGACTCTTTTTAAATGTTCTTTTTCTGGCACAGTCAGTTTTACATTCACCTGCTTCTGCTTAGCACAAACTATGGTGAAATGTGACGTGTGAAAACTATTGTTTTCTTTGTAATTTGGCTAAACGGAAAGATATCACTGTGTGTTTTGAGGTGATAGTTTTCATTGAATTCTATCAGAATCAGGAACATTTCATGAGAGGAACAGACAGAGGAGACAAAAAAAAAAAAGCTGAAATGCACGTCTCGTTTCGAGAATCATCAGCAGCTCGTCTGTCACATCCTGACCTCCCTCTATCTGCCCCTCTGAATGTGTTGACACTCACCGTGTTCCTGATATGTGGGAACAACCGATCCCACAACCCCCTCCTCACCCCTCAGTGTGCCTCCCCCCTCTCTCATCACCGCCGAGGACACAGGCCTCATGGGAACCGCCTATCTCCACCCGGCGCACTATCAGATTGTTGACGCGAACAGATACCCTTGCAATCAAAATATTTTGCTTCTCCCAACACTGACATTGGCCTACATGGACCTGCATCTCTGCCCTCTCTGGGATAAACAGCTCCTGTACAGCGTGAGTGTGTGTGGAAGGGTAGAGGGTGCAAATGCTGACAGGTGCATTAAATAATCGTCGGTGGCATTTTTGATATCGCAGCCAGTGTTGAGTGTGCGTTTCTGCCAATAAAGTGGAGAAGAGGCTGCATTGTGTCAAAATCCAGTTTCTTAATTGTTCTCTTCACGGAAGAAAAGGACAGGCATTCTTGAAGGAATGTCTGTCGCTCGCCACCTTTCATGCCAGAGTTTACAAATTCAGATCACGTGAGAAGGGTTGGAGTGGAAGCTGTTTTGGTCAAACCTTGTAAAGGATGTTATGCATGAACTCCTGCGAGATCTCATGAGATGTGTGAGTTCTTGAAGTATGTATTGAGGATGATTCTCAGTTATTAACACACCAGCTTTCAACTCAATATCTGTACAATTGACCAACTTATAGTCCTTTACGTGTTTTCTATGGTCGATTAGATGTGGCAGCCATTTTGAATTGGAGTAGTTTCAAAAGGTAATCAGTTATAGCAGTTTACCCAAAAATTACTTTCTGAAAGCTTCATTAAAATCCATCTAATGGTTCATGAGATATTTTGCTAACTGACTGACACAGTTGACTCCAATCGATAATGGCAAAGTATTATTATTGTTCAATTATTATTGCCTTTTTATATTTGGTAGCGGGTGATAATTTGTATTTAGAACCACACCATAGATACATTAATATAAGAATGTTGTGTGCCTCCGCTCAAACATTTAAAAAGTTGCTTGGAAGAGGTAAAAACTGAATCCTTGAGAGCATTCCTGACAACAAGGCTAAAAACTAAAGTCACTTCCTTTCTGTTCTTCCCTCAATCCTTCACATTCTTACAGGACAAGCTGCAATAACAACAAGTCAGCCATCTTAAACTCCGGAGGACCCCATAAGCCAAATGCGTCTGTGGAACTGCTCGATTATTTTTACCTGACACAGGAAAGAGCCCCCTTATAACAAACAATGGCCAAGGTGGTGACAGATCTCGTTAACCCTAATATTAGGATCGAAAGGGGGAAATCGAACGGGGGTGTGAAAGAGGTTGAGGTGAACGTGTGCCTCAATGCCTCCCTGAGGTTTGGCTTGACCTTTAGCGCAACCTAAAAATACACACGCGGAGTATTTATATATGTATATGTGTTCAGTTTTTCCCTTAACATCAGGGTTTGTATTAACCGCATGTGCATTAATGTGTTTGGCTGAGCCTGAACAAACCCACTGAGCCTAACTGCGACGTCTAACCACAGATTTGTGGCTCGTGAGTGTCAGTTCAGCCTAATGCTTCACCCACTACATCAACATCAATCTTAACTCAACTGAGTCATTGACAGATGTGCAGAGAGAGGCAAATTGGCCTCATTTCACAACTGCACAAAGAGCATATGGCTACAATATGTATTGACCGACCGGTGGGACCACTCTACTGACAATCTCTGCTCATGTATTTGATGTAATGTTATGCTTTTAGACTTTTACTGATGGCACTTACCGTCCATTTACTGTGTAAATTAAATTGGGGCAAATTTCAGACAGTTAATTATCTAAATAAATAGATACATTCAGATTAATGGAACATGACCAATCTTTTTGTAATTGGGCAGCTTTTGTCCCCAACAATTAATTAGCACATGCAGTCCCATTCATCCTCCTGTTTCCTTAGACTATCCAATTAAGTTGAACAATAATTCAAACAATAAAGTATTTAATGTTCAAACATCTATTTTTTTGGGGTTAAAATGCTAAAGGTTTAGAACTATTTTGTTTGTCTTGTATTGAAAACAATTCTTGCAAAATAATTGGTTGAGTTATTATCTAGTAGATGGGCTCAAGGAAAAAAACAAATACTTAAAAAAAACTCCATATTTCTCAAGACTGCACAGGAACCCAGAGTATAAATACAAACAAAGCTTGCTAAAGAGCTTGGGTGGACTTGGTAAATGGCCACAGTTCTAATGAGCACCCATTAGGAAATGAACTGAATCCCTCCAAGAAATTTAAAACCAATTTCCTGAGGCTTACATGCTCCTTTGAAGAATGGGCATACTAAGAGGCTGCGTGTGCCACTGGGTCGCCAAGGTGACGGGACAACCTGGCAGAAAAAACAGGAAGTGGGGCTTCTGATTGGACCCTTCCTCATTCGCGTGCATTGAGATAAGAAAAGCTGCTGGTCACCCAGCCTCTTTTCCCTCTCCTTTTTGGGACAAGTGAAAGTAGGACGATAATTTGCAATAAATCTGTCCACCACATAAAACCTCACGTGAATGTTTCATTGTATTTAAGGCCACAAATGCGGGTTTGGATAAGAATGTTGAATTCTTAGAATTTGGAAATGGGTTGAAGAATATATTTTTTGTCTCTTTTGGCCAGACTAAAGTGACATGCCATTCTTTATCTCATTCCACCCCACTGCACCATTAAGTGATAATAAGCAAGGCCAGAGACTATCACTTTTAACCAAACTGCCTCTACTTTTCTCTGTTATCGTGCTTCACTCCTCCCTACCAAGTCCTTGGGTTGTATCAGACAAAACATCTGCTCAACTACCCAGAAGTGTTACTAAGTTTACAGAAGTCAGACAATGAAAGGGCAACATAAGTCAATGGGTTTACATGATGGGCTTTAATTTGTTGCTTCAAAGTATTGTTTCCTATTACTTCATAACTCAGTGTGTTTTGTTTGTCTAAGTGTGCCATAGTCTTTGAGGTTTGGGAATTTGGCATTTTGAATTGTCTTTTTTTGTATAAATTTTAATTCAAATTTGTGGGGTTTATCTTGGTCATGTTTGCAGCTTTGGCTTCATGTAAAATATTACATGGTTTACATTTGTCTGTCCAGTCCATATGTGTTTTGTGGATTTGGAGAAGGCTTACAAGCTTGTTCCCTAAGGAATTTTGTGGGGTGTGCTGCTGGAGTTTGGGGTGCCAGGGTAGCTTTTAAGGGCTATCCAGTCCCTGTGTAACAAAAGCAAGAGCTGTATTTGCAGTCTCTTCAAGGTTCAGTCATGGAGGGAAGGGTGTCTGGTTTAGGAACCTCTACTTTTCTGGAGAATCTGGTTTTGCTGGCACCTTCAAGTCATGATTGTCATTCAGCATTCACTGGGGTGGTTCACAGCCAAGTGAAAGTCTTAGGCCATGAATCTGAAACAATAAAAGACGTAATGTCCCATCCAGGTTGGGCATGAGTCTGCTTCAGGTGACTGAGTTCAAGTATTTGAGAGTCTTGCTCACATACGATGAAAGGACAGAGCAGGAGATAGATCAATGGATTGAGGTCTTGTTTGTAGTAATGATGTCCTTGTTCTAGTTCATTGTGCTAAACAAGGAGCTGAGCTGAATGGAGACACTCTCGATGGTCTGGTCCATCTATGTTGCAACCCTGACTTCTGGTCATGAGGTGGAGATTATGACTGAAAGAACAAAATCTTGGATACAAGCAACTAAAATGAGAAGAAATACAGTGAGGGGCTTTGTCATCTGGGAATCTGAAGCTTGGAATGAAGCTGCTGCTCCTCAGTACTGAAAGAAGTTAGCTGACTTGGTTTGAGTATCTGTTCAAGATGCCTCCTGGGTACCTCACTCTTTAAATTTTCCTGGCATGTCCTACTGAGAAAAGACCCTGGGGCAGACCAGAATTTGCTGGAGGGATTATTTATCCTCTCTGGCATGGGAACAACTTATGATCCCCCAGGAGGAGCTGGAGAGTGTTGCTGGGGAAAGGGATGTCTGTTTGCCTTCTGGACCTGTTTCCTTCATGACCAAGCCATGCATATGCAGAAGCCAATGGATGAATGAATAGTCATTCTGTATATTCAAATAGTTTGCTCACCTAATTTTTTTTGCCTTGAATATCAGTCAAATAAAACTTAACATAAAAAACCATTTCAGATCACAACACTCCCACTGCTATGCTTGATCAGTATGCACAAGGTATTATTACAATCATTATTTCACCTGTTTCTTGTCCTAAGGCACCCTATCACTGTAGATTAGGGTAAATCTGAACTCATCTCCTGCATGACATTTTGTGGCTTCTGAGTCCAGTCTTGAAGCTTTCAAGAAAACTGAAACAATTTTCTTATCCCCCTCTTTGATAAGTGCTTTTCTTAACCCTCCATTGGCCTTTGGGTCAAATTGACCCAAAGTTACAAGGGCTTCTCTACCTCCCTCTATCTCTCTCTTTTGAAGGGCTTCAGGAGGGTTAAGGCCACCATCTGTTTAATTTGAGTACCTTGAATTCTCTTTGCATTGTGTATATGAAAATGCCTTTACCTCTTGTGTATACCACTGTTTCAAGTTTCGCTTTTTAAAAAGAGTTCCAACTCCCATTCAGGAGTTTTTAACCAACCAACACAGCCCTCCTCAACGATGAATGAAAGATTCCAGGATGTCTTTCAGAACATTTGTTTGAGAAGCGAAAAGCAACTCAGCATCAAATTCCAAAATCAAAAGTTAGATTTTCAGCTACATTTAATATTTAGATTAAAAAAACATTATTTGCAATATTCTAGAAACACACAAAGAATTATTAAGTGTTTTGACTTTTGAGGTGTGAAGTTGTACCTATTCTTGAGCTGTTGCCCCAATCCTCCCACATCCCCACCTGAGACCCTGCTGAACCTGAGAAGGGAGGTGGTTGAGGGTCTGAGGGCTCGTCACAACACTGGGCTGCTCACACACGTCCGAGGACAAAGACCCCAACACCTGTGGGTGTATAGGTCGGAGATGGGGTTGGTGTAGTGGGTGTGGAGGGGTGTGTGTGAAGTGCAAGGAGGCTGAGAGAAGCATATGAGAATTACGGAGACATGCCTGACATCCAAGCTAAGTGATCGAAGACCTTTAAGAGGATTTGTGTGTCTATGTGTGTGCTTGGAACATATCTACAGAGGGAAATGAGTGAGAAAGTGTTGAGCAGCAAGCATGAATGTATGTGTGTGTGTGTGTGTGTGTGTGTGTGTGTGTGTGTGTGTGTGTGTGTGTGTGCTGTTTTCTCCACGTCGCTGCCTTTCCATACAGTCCAGGTGTTCATCGAGGTCTATTGTCATCTAACTGGCCTTTTTGGCCCCTCTTCTCCCTGTCAGCTACCTGCTCTTTGATGTCTGGGAAGTCTTTCACCCTCTTTCCGTGTGGGTCAACATTCCAGCAGCACACACACACACACACACACACACACAAACACACACACACACACATGCATGCACGTACAAAAACACACCTGCCCATAAGCACACAGACATAACGACACACAAACAGACAGAAGAGAGGGGAAGATGAGGAAAAAAAGGGAGAGGGGAAGGAAGGAATAACAAAAGAACAAGAGGGGAGTAAAGTACAAGTAAACACTTGCTCTGCATCAAAGACACAGACTTAAAGCTAAGTTAAAGCAGAAGAGCTTCATGTCAGATGGAAACATCGAGGAACTCTAGTAAATCACTGCACTGACTACAGCTGTAGTCATTTTAGACACGTAAATGTTGTGGGTTTTTTTTGGTTTTGCTGTTAGCAACATTTTGAGAAATAAATGCATTCAAAACCAATTAATAAACTTGAACAATCTTGAGCAATTCATTACCAGGATATTTTACAGAATAAAAGAATAAACACCCCTAGTAGAAAATGAGAAAAACTGAGAAGAGTGGTGAAGAAAATGGATTTTCTTTGAAAAAGTTTGACATTTTGGGTAACACAGATCTTAGTTTTTTAAAGAAGTGCAAAAAAGGAATACAACTACATTTTTGTCTGTCTTATAAACCTTGGGTCGCCCATGCAGCTAACTTAAAGCAAAGACCAGAGAAAGGAAACTACTACCTTGTGACAGATTTGTCTAAATCTAAAGAAAAAAAATTCCACCACCTTCAAAGTCCATCAAAACTGTAACATTGTGGTCATTTGGCTAACAGATTCTCATTTCTCATCATGCTTAGGTCCTCTTGGTTTAAACATCTTATTCATGTCTGGTTACTATCTTGTTATTTAACTCCCTCTTTCAAATGAAAATTTCAGATTTGATAATGACAAAAATGCATAATTATGTTATTTGTTGCAGAAGCGTGTGCACCATGTTACATCTCAGTGTTCCTATGACAGCCTCTCAAGCAAAGCAAAAATTAGCTTTAGAGTTAGCCTTTTCACGTTTTTCTATCCTAATCAGGTGAAGATACAGTTAGCTTCCATCAGTTTTGGTGCTGGGTGCAGCTCAGTGAACAGAGCAGCTGATTGTCAGTCATAAGGTAGGTTTGATTCTTGGCTGTCCAAGTCCATGTGATTACATTTTTGCGACATAAAAATTATGTGCTATCATCTGATAGTGGGTTTAATTTTCATTATGCTTTTCTGACTGGTAGTCTTGGCCCAGATATCTGTTATTTTGATATCCAGTGTTGACAACAGTAGCTGGTGAACCCCAGAGACACAATCTGTGGACTGTCCAACTAAACTGTATACAGCTACCACGCATTATCTCATCAAACAAGCACAATGTTTAACCAGAGTTTTGTCTTCTCTTCCAGCTTTCCCTCCTCTACATCAAGTCTTTCCCTGTCTTTGGTTGTTTTTTTAGTGTTCCCAATGACAGCTGCTGACAGATGACAGACTGTCAAGAGCCTCTGATCACACAAACAACTTCTCAGCACACTTTCACTGGCTGCTGCTTTCCACTTTTAAACACACATCTTGACTGGCACTTCTACAAACTCGATGAAGGGAAAAAGTAAGCCAAAATATATCAAGCTGGGTTTTTTTTGTAACCATTTGTCTTTTTACGTGTAATTCTGGTGTTCAAGTGGGTCATTTAAAAAGATAAAGAAACATGATAAAACTGAAGGATAGCTGTTTTATTCAGCTAGAAAAGGAGTTGAGATTAGGAGGTGGGGTCATCTGGTTCAATTTTGCTATTTGACCTCTGTACCTGATGGTGTAGTTTTACATTTTAGGTTAATTGGTGCAAAAAATGATGCCTGTGCTTGTGTGTTTTGTGCACGTGTGCATGTGTGTGAGTCAGGGTTTTTGGGCCATGGCTTTATATCTCTGCCTCCCTTCTCACAGCCAGGTGCATGGCAGCGCTACAGAGCTTTTATCCCAAGCCGATCCCTGGGAATGCAGGGAATTTCTCCCAGACACTCCTGGTCAGAGTGCCCCAGCAGCTCCTACTCTCACACACAGATTCACACTCCTCCTCAGCCTAACTTCCCCCCCCCCAACCCCACCCAAACTCCGACACCATTGACAGACACAGCCCAAAGAGCAGACACCTGGCTTTGCACACATACACATGCACACACCCTGGGGAACCTCAGGGAAAGTCAGGGATCAGCAGAAACCCTCTAGAAACAGGAGAAGACAGAAGGGACCAGATGCAAGATGGTAGTCAACAAAAGAAAGAGGTGGGAGGAATGAGGGGGGTTTGGAGGAAAAATTAGACAGAAACAAAGACATGGGGTAATGATTGAAAAGATGACAGGGAAAATGCATTGTAAAACTGACAAACTACACAAAAACAAATAAAACATAATTAGACCTGCTGTTTATATATGATATTATATATCTAAGCTCATTTAATATTCAAATGTAACCATTTATTATTTGTGTTGCAGAAAATCTGGGTGGGGAAGGGTTAACCTGTTCTTTTCTGCCTGTCAGTTAGGAGTTAACACCACCTGAGAGTCCTGTCAGCCTCACTTCCTCTCCTTTCTACCACCTGCCAATCAACCTGCCACACCACAAAACCACATCTGTGTCACTTCAGATGTGAGTGAGTGCTTGATTTTTATGGATTCACAGGAAAAACAGCAGAAGAGCCTAAATAAGAAGGGGGGGGGCATCTTTACAATTCATGCAAACTACAGTTGTGCTATGGAGTTGTGAGTGAAATTGAACTAAACACTTTGGCTGCAGAAACTTGTTGCTCGTATATCTTTTGAGGCATTTCTCCTTGTTGCAGCGCTGATTGGCATGCGATAATGTCTCAATTCACACGCTGAAAGAATGAAAACCATTTAACTACTGGGAAGAGAATCCTCAAGCTCCTTCGATACTAATCCACACACACACACACACACACCCACACACACAATGTTCGTTATCTAAACACTGCGGGGCATGATTGTTCACTCCCATCCTCTTCTCTCTCAGTCTGCACCTCTGAGGCCAAGGCAAACACTGGGTGTGTGTCTGATACACTCATATCTCTACATACACACCTCTCCTAAATCCAAGTCCCCAGATGTTTTGTTACTTAACCTCCTGAGACCCTGCGTCCTCATACGAGGACATTGCCTTGTAAAAATGCACACCAAACAAAAGCTTTGGTCTCAGGAGGTTAAAATGTGCATTGAAAATGCTGTAAATTGTGTTATAACTTATGAGACAAAAATGTCTTCTATCTCGCTCTAACAAGCAGAAAATCATCAGATTATTACAATAGAAGGTATGTCCAATGGATTTTGTATTTTTTAAAACGACTTGCTCAGCCATACTTCCCTAAAAGCTTTGCATCTGCTTCTTTGTTATCCTCTGTGACCATCTGAACAAGTACATTAAGTCTGAGGAGGTGTATAGGCTTGACAACTGAAATGGATGTGCAGAGGCAGAAAACGAGTTTAACAAGGCAGCCTGTCAGCAGCGCTGCAGCTGTGTGGTGTCTCTGTCAGTCGGCTGGACTCTGTTTCACAGAGAATTCCTCTGTGACTCTCTAATAGACCGAAGGCCCTTCCCGACCTCACAAAGCTGACTTGCTATTGGCTCCCCAGGGGGTCCTGGACCTCCCCCACACTCAGACAGATACAGACACTGCACTTTAGAGTGTGCGTATAGATGAAATCCATTTACATCTGTTTGGTGCTGGTTGCTCGTGTCAAAAATGTGGGCAAAATTTCAGTTTTTCTATTCATATGAGACCATTAGCAATTAAACATGTCTTAAGTTGTCTTAAGATGCTTATCAAAATGAAAGCCCAGCCCCCAGTTAAAAAGAGGCAAAAAATAAAAATAAATAAAAAATCAATTTCCTTCAGTGAACCATATTTACTAATGAACATCATTTTGTTAGAGAACAAGCAATAGCATTATCTTATGTTATTATGTTTCGCTGGTTCTGCAGTGCTGGCTTTATTATGTAAGCACACGCTGTAACAGAACTTGGCCGGCTCATTGGTGTATTTGTGAAAGACCAAAGGTAAAGAGGTCTATTAGATAGCTCACCTCAACAGCAGAGTATTTCTATCTGTGGGTGGGTAGGGACAAATGTAAGGTACTGTCCTGTCTAAAAATAAAGAAATTAAAAAGGTCCCTCATACTTTGAAATCAGCCAGTGGAAAAGCACTGGGCATTGTGCAGGTGTGGGTGACGCTCACAGGTCCTTGGCTGAGCAGCTCAATGTTGGAGTTCTCTTCTGTGAGCGACAACGTCACCTCTGTGGTTTTGAGCTACAGGAAGGAAAAATCTGATTGTTGTCTGTGTTCATGCACAAAAAGGTAGTTCAGATTATCTGTCCATTTTGGAAGCTCTTGGAAGCTCCATGTCCTAGAGGACTGAGAGTCTACATCAACATGCAGTCTCGATAGTCCATTGCCCTTCTGGCATGCTTTAGTGTACACATAGCAAATACAGGAGTTACCTGTAAGGCATGATTAGAAAGAATAGCATTATTGGTCTGAATCTGAGTGTCGTTTTGTTATTGAATCTCTGTGTAAGGCATGGATCATCCAAACCAAAAACCATGTTCAAGCATAAGCACTGTGTTTGTAAGTCTACTTGATACCAGGCCACATTTGATCAAAGGTTCAGGATTTATTTTCTAGTCATTTCATCAGACCTGCGACCCTATGTCTTGAACACGCTGATGAAAAGAGGAACAGAGCTTTCAACTAGTCTTTGCCTGGTGGTGAGTTGAATCCAGTGATGGAGGAGACTAACAGGCCTAGCCAACCCAAATGAGCAGTGAGGGTGAAGTGGGAACGTATGAGCTTCAACACACACCTTCAGATCGGGAACACAGAATCCAAAAGCCTCCATTATCAAGGCCTTCATTACAGCACATAAAACAATAATAAATATAACAGACATTACCCAATTAAAAAAAAAAATCAACAGCTAATTTGTAAATCTAGTCTCTGGTTAGGTTTTTCTGTGCTTAAAGCTACTACTACAAAAAGCTAAACTCCTAAACCAAACAGTAATGCTAGGAGTAGAACAACAATAAAAATATACACAGTATTACAAATAAGAACAGAAAACAAACAATTCAAGGAGTAAAATAAATCTATTCACCAGTAAATGCTGCATAAACTGATGTATATTATTGTTCAGAGATTTATCTCTGAATAATTATTCCATCTGAGAATTGAAACTTAAAATCAGTTTACTTCTTATTGTTGAACAATTTTAGATCTGAGGACCTTTAAATGAAAAAGAAGAGTAAAGATAAGTTAGGCTCTATCCTTGAGTAAGTACAATGAAAATGATCCCTTAAAAGTTAACGCCTGGAACCAAGATCTGCAGGTGGAGACTGTGTTTTTGAAGCCAGTACAAAAACTAATTATTAGAAAGAGGGAAAAAGCAGGAGAAGGAGAAACAAAAATATAACAGGTTAATTAATTTAACCCCTATGAAAACAACCAGAAATAGGGGCATGAATTTTTAAAAGGCTCATGAACTGGTTCCAATTTACATCAAGCAGTCATAGAGAGGAGTGTGTCTGGTTTGGGAACCTCTGGGTCTCATCTCTGTTTTTTGCAGATGATGTAGCTCAAGTATCTCTGTTTTTTGTTCATGGGTGATGGTAGGATGGAGCAGGAGATGGATTGCAAGATTGAAGCTTTGTCAGCAGTAATGATGATGTTGCTTCAGTCTGATGTGGTGAAGAAAAAGTTGAGTCAAACATTCAGTTATTTCACAATCACAACCACAAATGCATGTTATGTTTATGAAAGACGTGTTTTCATCATATGTGGTGTTTTCTGCTTTGGCTGTGATAGTTCGTCCTAAATTAGCAAAGCCCCATTTAGGATTTTTAGTCATTAGTATGAATGGAGTAATGAGTAATTTCAGATTGCTGCAATCTAAAAAATAAGTCCATTCTCCAAAATTGCATAGCAGTTTCTGCAAGTGTTCATTTATAAACCTTTACTTCTTTGTCAGTTTTGCATTACATGGGTAATTACACAAAAGCTTATCCTGTGACTATTACTGTCCTGTTTGATGTAAACTTTGTTTCTCCAAACTAAAGCCAATCAAAGAGATATGTAGTGTGATGGCTGCAATTACAACCACAGAAACAGGGTAATATCTTAAACTGCTACAATAGATAATTGTATATTTCACTACACTTATATTTTGTTTAAATATAGGATTTAATTTACAGGGTAACAAAGAAATCGTTTTGGTGTAGAATTCATTTATTTACACAATCATATAACACTGTATCCTAAAATAGGTGCTGACATTTTAGTTTACAATGTTATGTGTGTTTAACTTGATTTACTCTTTCTGTTTTTTGAGTTAACTCAGTGCCAGCTGCTCCAGTCCTGCAGGTGAACAAAGAGGTGGAAAAGGGGTGGAGCAAGCCTATATGGAGACATGTAGATTGGGTCATACTGTAACTTAGGATCATGGGGGGAGGGGTGGGTGGGATGGGATTTCTTTATGTTAGTTTTAGTCAGGTATTTGTGTTCTCCCCTTCTTGTGTCTTTATGGGCTGATCAGCCAGTATTTAAGTTTCCCCTTTATCTCATTTGAGGAGGTCAGTTTTTTTGCGTTAGTGTTCTGTTGCTAGTTTGTTTAGTGGAGTTCAGTTACTTTGACCTCTTTTTTGAGCTCAATATTATTATTTTGTATGATTTACCCAAGTATTTTTTTGGGGGTGGGGGGTGTTAAATAAAACACTCTTTTTGGATTCTAACCTGTGCCTGACTGTCCTTTTACTGCTCGGTCCATCACATGTAGGACATTACCTGTTCATAATTTTTCACAGAACCTCATTTCAAATTGGCTGAACTATCTATTTAAATTATCCTTCAGAACTTGATGCATTCATTTTTTTCACCCGCTTCTCCTTTCCGGGTTGCGGGGAACTGGTGTCTATCTCCAGGTATGACTGTGCGAGAGGTGGGGGACACCCTGGACAGGTTGCAGAAATTTATTCAGTAAAATAAAATTTCACTTGGAACAATTACCAACAATTAAGACTACTGCAAATTAACAGACTGGTGAACTTGGGGACCCCATTTAACCAAAAATGTCTTCATCAGACCCAATCTGCCAGCTGAGATAGAATCAGGGCATCTCTAATTTAAGCATAATGTCATTCAGTCTTATGTTGTAAACAGCTTTATAACTTTGGCTTTTGGAGACACAAAAGAGAGATGTAAAGAGATAATGTAAGCTATTGTGGACAATGGTTTAAGATTACCTGCACATTATGTAACTTTGTCATTATACTAGTACCCATGGAGAAAATTATTTATAAGTATTTGTTAAAGAAAAAAAATAAGAATAAAAGACATGAATGTGGTCACAACTGCTATAACTTGAAAAAATAGATGAAGATCTTGAGTGATACTGTATGCTGCTCTTTCTGTTTAAAGACCCGGGAGTGATGGGGAAACAACAGAGACTAATGAAACAACACTCCTTCTGAGTCATCCTGACGTTGTGATCAACACTAATCAACACAAACAGGAAGTGGCAGATGGATGGAGAGGAACAGAGGAGTGAAATTAAAGAGAGGAACACAGGACCCTCCTCTTTGGCTCGACACCAGCCGCATAACAAGCTTTCTATCGTTGTCATGTCATCACTCAATTAAAAGGTTAGGCCATGTTTTTTCTTTCTATTAGCGAGATTTGGGAAAACATCAACAATCACTTAAAGCCAAGACTCACTGCCTCCAGGCAAAGCCATCACTAATTGCTGTTTGTGCTTGTGTCTGTGTGCTTCACGGAGCGGGAGGAAGAGAGATTTATCTGAAACCATGTTTGTTTTTCAAAACTTGAAACTTGACATTTGTTTGAAATAATTCCCTTCAATAGATTTTTAAAGGACCAACAACCAACTTTTTAATAAACGCAAGAAGCAAAAACCTAAATTTTTCAAAAGGTTTCCCTAAAAGAAAATCAAGTTACAACTTAAATAAAAAACGGCTTAGCATTCATTGAAGGAACCCATATCGCCTGCTGCCTGTTATGCCAGAGTTTTAGACTAAAATTATCTTATGATAAGAAATGACAAAGTTATCTTCTTTTTGGTTAAACCTATAAAATAACATTATGCAATCCCATGCAATATTGCGGTATCTTGCTTGATCTTCATGGTTTGTTACTGCATAAAGTATGTGTTGTAAAAGAGTGTAAGCTACCATTACAACAAATTTTAGCACAGTGTCTGTAAAATTTACTGAAGTATAGCCATTTTTGTGTAGGATAAGGTCAGTTAGTGGTGGCTGCCATCTTCAATTGTGCTGACTCCAAAAGTTAATCAGTTGTAGATGTACACTCAGTGATTACAGTTGAATCTAATAGTTAATGGCAACGTTTTAAACACAGATCTTATGTGATCAGTTAGCACTAAGAGTACAAGTTAGATGTAAAATTGACAGGTATAGCCATTTGTGTTTACTAAGCTTACTTTGCTAGAGTGGCCATTTTGAATTGGATTGACTCCAAAAGTAATCAGATCAGTTATAAATTTACATCCAATTAGTTACTGAGAGTTTTATCAAGATCCATCCAGTGAATTATGAGACGTTTTGCTAATGGTAGAGACAAATAACACACAGATACACACACAGGCAAAAACATTATTTCTCTACTTCTCCTTTGGCAAGGGGCAGTAAAAATAACCTATTGTAATGTGAGTAAATGTTGACATTTTGTAAGCTGTGTTAAATTAAAAAAACAAAACTCAACCCATCAATTTTTAATGGCTTTATGATATCTTTTTACAGAATTGTTTCCCCTTGTTTCATTTTTGTCAACAGTTGTCCAAACAAATATTCTATCCACCATAAAAAAAGAAAAAGAAATAAAGATACTAGTAGTCTTAGTAATAATACTAGTGTGGCAAAAAAAAAAAAACAGTTCTCCCTCATAACATGAACATCAACTTTAATTTTATCGTAGATTATATTTTAATTTTATTGTCAATGATATTAACTCAAGAAACATTATGTTTTTGTTTTGAAACAATTATTTTATTGCCAATACAATCTATTGTTCTTTGACTTTCTTCAGAAGGGTTTTAAAATGTGCAAAAGTATGAAGCTGCAAATATGACATTTTTTATTTAAAACCTGTTATTTGTTTAATTGCTTGGTTTGAACCTGTATGGATATTCCAGGAAACGATTAAAGCCATCACATAGAAATGAGCAATTCCATACCAACACTGAGGTTCAAAAGAAAATGCAGCAAAGCTGGTGGGGAAACAGATCTCAGGGAAACACAACTTGATACAACAACGTTAACCAATCAAATATAGGCTCAAATTCTAGACTAAAGTTAAGACAAACATTTATTTTCTTGAAAATGTAGCAGCACTGTGGATAAGAACAGTACCGTATTTTTTGGACTATAAGGCGCATTTAAAAGCCTTCAATTTTCTCAAAAAATGACAGTGCGCCTTATAATCTGGAGTGCCTTATATATGTAAGAAGTAATGTTTTAGTACGACTTTAGTAAACTACAAAGCTGCACCGCTTGCAGCATTAAGGCTCAGTTCAAGTCACGCAGGGCTCCATGCATGGCCTGCGGACCTGAGAGAGCGGTGGAGGCATTTATACTTGATGCTTACATCGGTGCAGTATTCTCTGAAAAGACGGGGCAGTTTTGTTTCGCTTAATCTGCCTTATAGTCCAGTGCACCTTATACAGTATATGATAAAAGTTTGAAAATGGACCATTCATTGACAGTGCGTCTTATAATCCAGTGCGCCCTATAATGTGGAAAATACGGTAGGTTTTTTCAGTTGATGCATTTAAGAAATAATAATAAAAAAATCATAAAAAATTATTTGTTGACTAAAACTATTAATGTTGACAGATTATCATAATTGGTGTCCTATCACATACCCATCTACTGTTAGGGTATAATTAGAAACTGCCAGTCACAGGTGTCTTTAAACTCGGCCACACCAACAAAGGTAATTTAATCTACTGACTGGTTTTATTGTCATCAACGTGGTTAGGTCTGAGCAGGTTAAAAGCACAGGCAGGCAGGTTGTGTTTTCTCTGTATTTCATACAAGCATTATCTGCTTCAGTACACCTACACTGTTCAAAGGCTGTGCTTGGTATGTTTGGTAAATATTTTATGCACATCCTCTAAGCATTAAGTGCATGGGTGCAAAATGTTTTAAAGCTGTTAAACATTAATTTGCTAAGAAATGGCTGTTCTGTTGTGCAAACTGGCAGAAACAAATCGTAGGTAAAACTTAGTAGAAACACAAATTGATCAGCCTTCGATATCTCCATCCTCATAGTTCTGTCAGGTGA
Organism: Kryptolebias marmoratus; assembly: GCF_001649575.2. Taxonomy (NCBI): domain Eukaryota; kingdom Metazoa; phylum Chordata; class Actinopteri; order Cyprinodontiformes; family Rivulidae; genus Kryptolebias; species Kryptolebias marmoratus. The sequence continues at coordinate 24,878,455 of NC_051431.1, forward strand.
TGTGTAACGACTCTTGATGTAGCGTTCTATGAGGAACCGATATCACAAATTAGATTTGTATTTTTCACTTGTATTCTGAAATTTTTCAAGATTTCTACAGTTTTTCCCCAACTAATTATTACATTCCCCTGTTGATATCAGTTTGAAATTGCATTTTTTTTTTCTTGGTAAATTGACCACTTTTATTTTTTGATGTCTATATATTCTCCTTTATGTGATTTGTGATTATTCACTAAGCTTGTGCATATATGTATGAACATGATAAACAAAGAACTTTATCCCATAGAGTTAAGGAGGGACACACAGTGACCAATAAAACCCAGTTAGGCAGAATACATGAATGTAGGATCCTCTCTCACTGTTTGCAAAGTTTTTGCATGTCCCTTCCTACACACTAACAATGCAGAGATCTTTCTTCCTAAAACCTCTGATTTGAGTGACTGGAAACTGTTGGCATGTTGACCAAAGCTGAAGATGTAAAGAGCAATATTGTTTTAAAATAAGTCTGGCACGAAACAAGAAAACAAGAAGCAGCTTGTGGCTCGTTGTGTTGTTTTTCTGGGAGTTCTGAGCGTCTTTTCCACCACATCGACGCGATAAGCTTGTAAATTTGGAAGCAGAAGATAAACACCTTTGTGCCCATCTGTGTCTCCCTGCACTCCCCGTCACTGACCCTCTATCTCACTCTCCCTCTACCCACCAGTTGTCTGCTTTTCTCTTCCCGTAGGGTCCAGATAGGCATCTGATAGTCACACACACACAGCACCAGCATCGGCAAATACCACAGAACCAGTGAGTGTATGCTTCTGTCAGAAGTCTATGCGCCAGAATGTGTGGGTGCACATAAAGTTATGTGTGATTGAATCTGACGAGATAAGGTGGGTGCTGAGATGTTGCTGTTTGTGGGGAAAAGTCTTTGAGCGCAGAGCACTATATGTGTCTGAGCAAAGCAGGAAGCAGAGTCTTTTGCACAAGATGCTGGCGATAAGGGTGGGTGCATGCGCCTGTGTGTATGTCCTCGTGTTTGTGTGTCACCAGGGAGGTTGGATGAGGTTCAGTGGCAGGACAAGCTCATCCATGCTGGTATTCGTGAGAGGCTCCAGGGCGGGATGGGTTGAGGGTGTTGGTGGCAGAGAAATGCCCTGGTGTTGTATATCTTCCTGTTGAAACACAAAAATATCTTTAAAAAACACAAACATTATCTGTTTGTATTTTTTTTAAAAAGTAGCACACATCATTTCTTAGTTTCAGCTCCCTTTTGTTGGGTTTAAATGTTTTCATCTGGGTCTTTAATTTAATCTGTAAAATGTCTGAAGAGAAGCTGATTGAAAAAGATGATTTGTTATTTGAAAGTGGAAGAAATCTTCTGAAAGAGGCGGTGATGCTGATTATAGGAAACTTGTCACAACTTGTTCTCGAGCTTTAGCCACGGCAGAGGAGACAAGTTTTTTCAATCGAGGGCTATTTGTGACTGTAGTTACATGCAGACAGTTCAGGAAAGCATAGTTTTCACTACATTCTGAAAATCAGGAAACATGAAGGACCTCAAACTGAGAAGTTGAGTTCAGAGCGTCGGCGAGTGTGTCTGGAGATCATCAACCACAAAGATCAGCCTTCGAAGGCGTCTAGAATCTTCTTAGATCAATTTTATTCCAGTAAAAGTGTGGTGATTGGGTTTTTTGTGTGTGTGAGTGCTTCCTGGTGGGCGTCTCCTGAGCAGGTGTACGGACGTCTCATCACCACTCCTCCTACACCTGTGACTGATCAGGCTAATTAGAAGTGGAGGAGTATTTAAGGCTGCAGTGAAGACCAGACCAGCGCTGGAGCATTATTTACCATGTGGTAAAGTGCAGAGCCTGAAGGAAACTTATCTGTGTTCTTCGTGTACTCCCTGTTGTAATCCTAGTCTGTTTTTCGNACAACAGAAGTGGCTCCTTTTTTTTCTGCCATGTTCTATATTTTCCACCGGTGTTACCGTAAACGAGACGATATTGCACACCCCTACTCCAAAAGTTAATCAGCTGTAGACGTACATCCAATACATAGTTCCCATGTGACGTTACACTCCTGGACACGCCCCTCCTTTCGTCGCCATTGCAGAAGGCAAGAGTTTCAGCCACGGCAGAGGAGACTTTTTTTTTCAATCGAGGGCTATTTGTGACTGTAGTCAGAACGGTTGTTTCATGTTGGGTTAAAGGATGTTCGAACCATGCAGACAGTTCAGGAAAGCATAGTTTTCACTACATTCTGAAAATTAGGAAACATGAAGGACCTCAAACTGAGAAGTTGAGCTCAGAGCGTCGGCGAGTGTGTCTGGAGATCATCAACCACAAAGATCAGCCTTCGAAGGCGTCTAGAATCTTCTTAGATCAATTTTATTCCTGTAAAAGTAAAATTTAAAAGAAATAAAAGTTATGTTAAGTAATGTTTGAGTATAATTGAACATGTGTTAGAATGACCGGTTTCATAATTTAGACCATTTCTAGATAACTCAGCTGTGCTAAACCTTAAAGCTTTAGTTACGGTTAAAGAATTACATTAAAAGGTCAAACAAATAGAACAACAAGAAAAAACTGTTACGGTTGAATTATAGTTACAAATAAAGAGCTGGCACCATTTCAGGTCTGATTCTAATCCTTACACACACTGTTGACAAGGTATGCCTACATCTGCATGTATGATGTTGTTATTATTTACCCCGCCGGTCACCAGAACTTTGTTATTAACATGGAGAGTTCAGACATCCTTTACAAATCTGTAGAAACACTGATTCTTTGAGTCCATCGCTTTCAGGCCACGTAGCTCCTCCATGCTGTAAGCATGCTTCGTGTACACTAAACAAGTAACAGTGTTGTAGTACAAGATGCTGGGCTCATCCTCTTTTTTTTCACCTCATATGGGTCAATCAAAAAATATATCTTTCCCTCACACATTGGACAAAAGTAAGTACCTTAAATTTAGTTTGCTTTGGTTCTGTTCTCTAGCAGTCACTGAGCAAAAGGCTCCACAGGTCACCAGTCCATAAGACCAACACAAAGACAGACAACTTTTCCCACACAAACTCACACTTAGGGTCAATTTTGAATTGCTAATCCACTAAACATGCACGTCTTCGAACTGTTTGAGGAAGCCAGAGTAATGAACAAGAAGCGCATGAAGAGTTGGCGCAGAAAGACCCCAGCTCGAGTTGAACCCAGGGACCATCTTGCTGTCAGGCGACAGTGCTAACCAACTGCAGCTCCAGAATGAATGCATATGAAAACAAATTAATAAAGTTCATTTAAGAAAATGTAAAAATCTGTGTTTTTTCTGGTTGGCTTTATTTACCTTTTTTGTTTTAACTGTCCTACTTTTCCTTAGAAAGGGGCTCCAATCCTGAGTGCATTATCTTTATTTCTTATTCAGCTTTATTCTATTAAACTACCACCCCTTTCAGGTTGGGACTGTCATCACAGTGGAGATTATGACAAATCAAGCCATGGGGAGTGACCGCTGGTGTAAAACAGCCTTGATTGTGAAGCCCAGGAACACGCGTCACTTCCGCTTAGACGGAGCGCCTCTAAACCCAGTCTTCTGGACACAGACTCATGTATTACTCACATGGCACAGGAAGAGAATGATGAGGCGACTGATAGGACCAAACAAAAGATGTGCCCCTGCACAAACAGACAGAAACAATGAGCACTGAGAGCTGAACACATACCCACGTGGTAGAACTAAAAGTGGCTCCTTGTGAAAAAAAAAAAAATCTGCTTATCTGTAAGTGTGTTGAAGTGTAAATCAGTGCATTGGTTTAAACCAAAACACATCCTTCTACGCAGGAGCTTTTAAAAGGAGTATGACAGTTTTCTCTGTGTGTGTGTGTGTGTGCAGATAGTTGTGTTTATGTTGAAAAAGCTCTTTTGTTATTTTTGAAACAAGTATGAAAACAAACAGTTGAATACTTGCTCAGGTCTGTGTGGCTGTGTTTATGATAATAGTCAGGACCATTATAAAACCACGGTTGAAGGTTAGAAAAGTGTGTTTATGTGGGCTGGTGTGTGAAAGCCGCGTTTTATTTTGGAAATAAAAATGAAACATTTTGCGTTATTCAGTCCAAATTGGTCAATTGCTCTTTCTAAATTTCCGTGAAATGCTTTGAAGGTTATTTGTTGACGACTGCTTATTCGCTCATGGGTGCTAAAATCCGATCATAAACACAGAGAGCTGGGATTATTGCTACAACTAGTTGTGATATCCATCAGGCTGAACAGAGAGCTGAACGGGGGCAGAAGGTAAATATTTGGTCTATCTAGTTTAAGTGCTGCTGTTTACATTAAGACAAGCAAAACTGTTTGTCTGAAGCCTCTTCCTCCCTCCGGCGTGTAAACTTGGCGACCAGATAAAGACTCGGCCCCGCTCGCCTCTCGGAGATGAAGAGAGAAGACAGTGAGGGAAGGATAACAAAATAAACACAAAACAAATGAAGGAGGGCTTTTCTTTCGGCTCCTATCTCTATCAGAAACAGTTACTGTACCGTAGCACAACAAATAATGAGGTGACAAGTGAGCAAAAATATAAATAGCACTGCTGTGAAGCCACGTGGAGGATAAAGAGAGTGAAACAAAAAGTGACAAACAAACGAAAGAAGCCAGGGATAAAGAGATCAACTTAAAAGAAGAAGTGCCTGAAGCACAGCTCCACTTTCTCCAGCCTGTAGAAGCGTGTGTGTTGGCCAAGAGAGAAAGGGAAAGGCGATACAATGAAAAATAATAAACAAAGTGACTGGATGAGGAGTAAAAGATGTCGACAGCAAAGAAAAAAAGGGGCAAGGAGTTGTAAAGATAAAGAGTGAGGCCAAAACATGTGAAGTTTCTGCTGGGCCAAAGATGGGGAGATAATTCAGTCTCTGAGGTCCAGAGAAAAAAGGTTTTTCTGCGGACTTTAGCGATTCTCTCGGTCCAAGAGAAACCCCAGCAGAATATTTATTCTGAAAATAAAAAGAGACAGAGCTGTGTTTTGCAGAAATACTACACAACATAACATGTTCTGTGTATCTCAACTAAACAATGGAGTTATCTCTTGATGAAAAAAAATATTTAAACCAGCAATCACACTTAAAGGGGTTCTGTTGTAGATAGCTCTTTGAATAAGCGGAAGTCTGACAGGATTGATGAGCTGACGGCTAGTCTGAATTGGACCAAAACAAAAGTCGATTACTGCTGTCTTAAAACAACTCCAATCTCCAAAATTACACATCGGTTCAAACAAACGTTATTTCATAGACCTTTTGGATCACCGTTAGTTTCACATTACATAAAATTTTGTGGTTATTTTCAAGCCCAATTAGCAACAGTAGCGAGATGTAGCATTTTTGATGCAGCCTTGGGGCACTTCCAGCAGGAAGAGCTTATTATCTCTGCCAAAATAACCATTTAGTACAAAATTAACTACAGTGTAAAGGTTTAAATGATAGTGTTTACCTGAACCATTATGAAAGTTTGAAAACTTAAGAACGTAGTTTTAAGATGGCAAAATTAGCTGTGGAAGTGGTCTGATTGAACTAGCACTTATTAACTCATCAATACAGTCCACGAAGAGCCATTTAAAAAAAATGTAAACTATTTCTCCAAACTCAGGCTGTTCAAAGAGCTATCTACACCTCCTATGTTATTTTTTATTAACCTTTATTTAACCAGGCAAGTTCCCTTAAGATCACAGATCTCTTTCAAGGGAGGCCTGGGCCTAAAGGAGGAAACCAGAGTGCCCGGAGAAAACCCACGAAAACACGAGAACATGCAAACTCCACACAGAAAGGCCGCAGGTCCAGCCTGGGGCTTGAACCCAGGAGCTTCTATTATTTGTTCATATAGCTTTGGATAAACAATTCATATCTGAGGTTTTATGTTTCTCTATTTATAAGCATTTTAATGCAAATAAGTTTGGAAATCTTTATTCAAAATATGAGGTCAAAAATGGAAACATGAGAGAGTTATTATGGCTCTATGACCTGCAAACGGTTTTGAATTGTGAACGGCAGGTTTTCGTCATAGAAAAAGAGTTGAGTGAACTAAAATAAGTTACTGAGACTGAAAAATAAAAAAAATAGTTGATCTGTAATTGACTAGATAAACACATTTAAAAAAATCAACCCTGGACTAATGACGAGGAACTCTGGCACAAAATTCTATGTTAAGCAAATAAACAGAAGTTGTTCTCCTAACATTACTTTATGTAATCTTGATTTAAAAACCCTTGTTATGTAAACCTTTGTGTTAGTTTGGTTGGTTTAGATTTGATTTGGTATCAGTTAAGCAAAGTTCTAAGTCATTTAAGTGAGATTTTTATTGATTAAACTAGAACAGCAATATTTTAAATGCAAATGTCCAATGCAACATAAGGTAATTCATGTGGTTTCTTGAAATAACTTTGTCAGCAGACCATAGAAAAGAAAATTCCTAATAGCCTAAAGATTTTAGTAAAAATAAAAGGAAAAGGAAAAGTGCAAAAATGCTTGTTAGGTTAACTGGTAACTCTAAATTGTCTCTAGGTGTGAGTGAGAGGGTGAATAGTTGTCTCATTTGTCTCTGTGTCCCTGTGATGGACTGTAGACCTGTTCAGGTGTCCCTCTCCTCTCACACAGTGACTGCATGACGTAAGCAACAGCTTACCCATGACCTAGAAAGGAGAAGTGGTTAAAAGAAAAGAGATGGATGGATTTTTATTATTTTTATTTAATCAAAAAACAAATAAAACAAGAGTTCACACAAAAAAATGGTGAACTATCTTGTTTTGAAAGAAACAAAACAAAAACCTGCTAGAATAATCTTCACCCTAATGCACGAAAAGAATTTTGATGATATACATATCTACAAGTGCATTCTTTGGTCCGATAAAATCAAGATACAGCTGTTTGACTTAGAGGGCATGAATAAAGGGAAGATTGAAAAACAGATATAGATGTATAGAGAATCAAAACAGCAACAAAGTGTGTACTGAAATATTAAGATAAAGGCAGTTATTTTTATTTGGTGCAAATCAATTAAAAGCATTCAAAAGTGTCTTGAAGTGCAACTAATGAAAACTCAATCAGTCAGATTTCTGTTGCTCGTTTGCAAATGGTTCAAAATGCCACTGCTCAATTTCTACCAGGTACAGGCACAAGAGAACACATTTCCCCAGTTTTGGCTTTCTTTCACTGGCTTCCAGTCCACTTATGAATCCATTTTCAAATTATTATTATTTTTTTTAAGTCTCTTAACAGTTGTGCTCCCTCTTATCTCTGAACTGCTGCACCCATATGTACCGCCACACTCTCTGAGCTCAGCAGACCAGATGCCTTTAATGGTTTGAAGGAGGCTATGCAAGCTTAGAGGTGATAGAGCTTTTCCCTTTGCAGGTCCAAACCTCTAGATTGGTTTGCCACACCTTGTTAGGCAGGCTTTGTCAATTCCCGGTTTTAAATCTCGATTATTAACATACTCCCTGGCCTTCGAGCCAGTGTGAGGTGTTCACTTTGAATTTATTCTACTTTTATTGACTTGCTTTAGTTGCTATTTATTTTTTATTTATAATTTCAAACATCATCATTTTGCTTATATGTGACAACAACTTACAGTAATTACACTGCAACTAATCATACAAGACAGGCTTTTTATCTTAATAGAACATGAAAAAGAAGGCTGAAACTGTTTTTGTTAATGGTGGTCTAATTTTTCCTGCTGAACAGACGCAGAGCTAAGACACACAATAGCAGGACCCTGAAGCTATCTCATTTTTAAGGAATGTGGTTATTTTCTCATTTTTATCATTTACACCTGGGTCTTTTCTGCTGTAATGTGCAATAATGCTTTATTTAAAAATGATCTTTGGTCAGAACTACTACTGAAGTAATGCTTCATGCAGACAAATCTCATCAATAAATGCTAAAATAAAATGCAAGCTTGTGATAATGATGAATGTTGGAGAGTAATTTGAACAAAATCTACTTTAAGGTAAGGTTTCTTTCTTTGAAGAGTTGAATTTCATGTCTTAAATGCTGTCTTTTCATATATCACTATATTTATTAAACTGGACTTGTGTCTTAAGCAGCAAAAGTTTTGTTGTTTCTTTTTTTTTTTTACGTTTTTGTACTTTTTGGCCTCAGTTTAGATTTATATAACCAAATCTATCTGGAAACTCCTCAGAATAAAACATTTTGAAAAGGGCAAACATTAAAACAAAATACTCATCAGGTGAGTGGATGAAACAGTTTTCATTCACTTCCTACTTGAGGCATTTTGTAGTGGTTATTGCAGGAGAATGAGGTGCCAGGGTCTGTTTTGCAGACTATCCAGTCCCCGTGCAACCAAACAAATAGATGTGTCTGCATTCTTGGCACAAAGTCGAGTTTATATTACTTATAGGTGGGACTCCGCCAGAGGTTTTTTTCTGTCTTCAGTCCTGTTTGTGGTGTTCATAGGCAGGATCTCAAGGCGTAGTCTTGGAGACAAGTGTTTGAGAACGTCAGGGTCTCGCTTGTGCTTTTTGCAGATGATGTGGTTCTGTTTTCATCCACAAACCTTGACCTTCAGTTTGCACTAGGGTGCTCTGCAGCCAAGTGTTGAAAGTAAGCTCCTCTAAGTTTGAGGCCATGGTTTTCAACCAGGAAAAAGATGAGATGGTCCTTCTGGGTTTGGGATGAGTCTCTGCTTCAAGCCAAAGAGTGTTTTGGTGTCTTGCCCTCAAAGGATGTGGCATGAGGCGAAGAAATAGGTTGACTCATCTTCTATATTAATAAGGGAGCTGTTCCAGTCTGTCCTGGTAAAGCAGAAGCTGAACCGAAAGGCAAAGCTCTTGTTTAACTGGTCCATGTGTTTCAACCCTCATCTATGATCATGAGCTATGTATCAAAAGAACAAGATTCCAGATACAAGTGACTTACATACAAGTGAATGAATTTCCTCCAGGGTGAATGGGCTCAACCTTGGAGATATGGTGAAAATTTGGTCATTCAAGAAGAGCTCAGAGTAGAGCTGCTGCTTTTCTGTGGATAGTTCAGGGATCTGATCAGCACGCCTCCTGATTTCCTCTTGAAGATGTTTCAGGCTTTTTGGAAGGAGGCCCAGGGGAAGACCAAGAACCCGCTGGGGGGTTTATATATTCTCTCTCACCTGAGAACACCTTTAGATCCCACAGGGGTGTCCAATTCTGGTCTTGGAAGGGCACTATCCTGCATGTTTTAGTTGTTTCTCTGCTTTGACACACCTGATTTGAATGAATGAGTGATTAACAGGCTTCTGCAAAACTTGAAGATCTGCTGAATGAATGGATAAATAGTATTAATAATGTACAGAAGGAATTTGAAGAAAGACATTTGCATTTTTAATGTAATGTCCTTTTCAGTCTTGAATTGAGGCTAGTTGTAGTTCATATAACTATGTTGTAGGCCATTTTAAGTACCTTCAGGAGTATTTGGACCAAATCATTTCAACAATTCTGTGTGGGTAGGTGGACTGGAGGGCTCTTGGAGGACAATATACCTTCAAGGACTTTTTTCCTGCTGTTGTTCACACCACAGATAAGTATGCTAATGTGACTTATTGTCCACTGGTGGTTGATAAATGATTGAGAATTCCAACTTTCACATATAGCCTTAAACTACAGGCTTTGCTATTATTCAATTCCTTCATGCTTAGTTTAGAGGGGTTGGTGTTAAAGAAACACATAATCTACATAATCTGCTTATTTTCCTTGTAACATTAGATTCTGTTGCACTAGTTCATTAAAACAATCAGGATCAATCTCTATGCCACTCTGTAACCTGTGCCTGGGAAGCACCAGGAATGCTTTATCTTTTGAATAGGAGCTAAAGACGACTTCAGAGAAATAGTTATTTTTACTGCAACAGATTTAACACTGTTCCTGTTGTGTGGAAACAAAACAAAATAAAAATAAAGAGGAACTGACACTAATAGTTCTAATAGTACTATAAAAGGTTCATTTGCTCTGAAAGAGCTTTGTTTCAGAGCTGAAGCTTTACTACAACATGGGGAAATACGGTAAACATATAGTTGTATGGAAATTTGTTGAAACAATTTACCAGTTCAGACAGCAGTCAAGTTGACAAAGTGTAGGAGGATTAGCTGAATGCATAACTGGAAAAAGAACATGTCATGATGTAAAAAGAGACGTTTAGAGTCAGAACTAACGAAATTGCATTTTCTGGAATGTGAATGTTGTGTGCTGAAAGACTTGGAATTTGCTGAAAAAAGCTGAAAACAGTTGTAAAAGTTTAAACAAGGAGAACAAAAACTAAAAGAAGCAACACAGAAGCTAAAACAGCATGGTACCTAAATGATAAAAAGAGCAAAACGCTAGCTAATAGCTAAAAGTGGCAAAATCTTACCGAGAAACTAAAAGTAACAAAAGACTGGCTAAAAGCTAAAAGTAGAAGAATAGTAGCAAAAAGTAACAGAGCAGTAGCTAAAAACTAAAAATAGCAAACAGCAGATAAACGTTAAAAATAGGAAAATGGTAGCTAAAAGTAGCATCAGAAGACAAAAATAGAACAAGTATTCTTAAGCAGATTTCAAAGAAAAGAACAGTTTTGAAAGAACTGAAGTGATCTTAATACACAGACAGACAGGCACTACTGAAAACGTAACCTCCTTGGCAGAGGTCATAAAGTTAAATCTTTTGAACATCATAAAAGTTACAAAAACAAATATACATATTACCCATCTCCAGAACGAGCTAAATCTTTCCACCTATGAGTGGCCAAAATATCACAAATTATGCAGAAACAGTGAGATCGCAAAAAGCACATGGAAAAATACAAAACAGGAAAACACTAGAAAACATTAAGCCAACATTAGGGTCATCAACCCTCGGAGCAACAACTCAATTACAATATGATTACTTGTCTTCTACCTGCCAGCTGGTCGTTAAGTTACTTCAGCATTTCCATCTGCAGTTTGAATAGAAGCAGTACCGCACACACCAACACTATCAGAGAGACCCTAGACCACTGTAGTCTGAATGCTCTGATAGGAACCGAGGCTTTTCTACTTCTGCCTCTCACTTTTGCTATTAACATTATGCTTGAAACGTTCTTCTATTTACTCCCTGAAAATGAGTCTAATTATCTGTCTGCTTCAAACCAAAATAAAGCAGAGCTAAACAAATTTCCACTCATTCTGCTGTCACTGTCAATCATGACCACAAGAATGCAATAATGCAAATGAGCAGACCGCATTCTGACTTATTTAAAGTAGCTGCCTTCATTTTGAAGTTTTATTAGAAGCTCTTTGATGCTGATATATTTTGATTGGGAATTAGTTTTCCTCCCCCCTCGACAGTGTCAACCAGCTAAACAAGAGCCAGCTGTACAAACCAGTGATTGCATCTCATCTCCCCACTGTTTTTCCCCAAATACCGTGTTAGCCAGTTGTCGCTCACTGTATCTGTGAAAATGAGCCAAACTGCATGTAGATTTGTTCTGTAAAATACTTAGTGCTTGAATGTGTGCTCTAGATGGATCTGTCGCAGAATGGGCTTGACTTAAAACAGAATTAAAGGTTGAGCAATCCTTGAAACAATGCATATTGCCCACCGCCATTCATACCAAAGCTATAGTTGTTTTGGTCAAACCTTGAAAATAATAGTATGCACAATCTCATAGGATATTGCAATATGTTGTGTGGTCTGTTAGCACTTGGAATATGTGTCCTGAACGACTGTCAGCTACGACCATGCCACATTTTAGTTCGCTATCTGTAAAACTCATTGAGGTATAGCCATTTTTTGTAGGCTAAAGTCGATTAGCTGTGGCTGCCACGTTGTACTGGTTTGACTCCAAAAGTTAATCAGCTGTAGATGCCCAGCCAATAATTACTTACTTAGAAATTAACTGAAATATGTCCAGTGGTTTATGAGATATTTTGCTAACAGAAAAACAAGGTTCATTCCAAAAGCTAATGTCAATGTGACAATAAACAGTTAGGGGCATTTAAGCTGGTGACAGATCAGATCAGTGCAAATTGATCCAAATTTTAAAATAAAATCAGACCAAGACAGAACAGCAGTTTTTATCCTGAGTGATTCTACACATTCTCCAGATAGCGGTGTTGCTCATATGAAAGGCCCTCACGTGGTGGGACAGCACGCTGATTCAGCTGCAGGTTATTGGGCCTCAAAGACACTTTCTTGGAGTGAAAATATTATGATACATCTGCACATATTTAACTCTCAGACATACTCACACAGACACAAAGTAAAAAACAACAACAACACAATACGTCTGCCTACTGATTAATATAGTCACTGATTTTGAACTGAATTCTTCATTCCCAATATCCTGATCTAAATTTTTACTTCTCAATACATGTGTTTGTCTTTTGTTACCCACAACAGAAAACATACCACCCCTCATGTCCACCTCCAGTGCTTGTGGAAAGTACTTTTTTAGTGGAAATCGGAGAGGAATCGCCATGGTTCTGGAAATCTTTGAAGTGTTCAGGATCGGAGGTCAGAGTTTCTACGCAAACACATGCACACATCCTTGAATTGTTAGTGATTCTGTTGACTTATAGCGTCTTCTTAACCTCTTGACGTGACATGACAGCACACCTTTTACCTCATTTTAACCTTAACTCAGCTGCAGTGGATAAAAATAGCTTCTTTACTGATTGACTTGGTTCTGAGAACATTTAGACCCCCTGGATGAAAAATATAAAATACAGTTTTTGGAAGCAGTGAGTAATAAATTTAAATAAATTGAATCTTTGCAACATCTAAAGAGCATCGTAACATAATGATATGCTCCATTGCACCTACTGGAGCTGTAAAGGATGGAAAGCCAGAGCAAAACCCCAAATGACCCTCTGGGCCTTCGGACTAAGGCTCCATGAAAACAAAGGCCTCACCAGTCACTTCAGTTTGTCTCTCTTCTCATGTTATTTGTTCAGTATGTAGTACAAATTTTCCCGTGTTGCAGGCATGTAGAGATCAGCACAGCGAACTGTGCCCAACCTTGGGCTTACCTTATGGACCTCGTTACCATGCCACAGAGTTCAGCCCTGACAGATCCAATAACCCCTCCAACTGTCGTTCAGGGGAGAAATTGCTCGGAGCAATCCACGCCAAAAAAAACGCCCCGCACCTCACCCCACGTTTAAAGTTATGATCCTTATCGTAATTAATTCAATAAAGAGGTAATGTGCCGCAAACCCAGCACCCCCCTTGCCTTCTTCAATGTGAGGGGGGGATATAGGCTTTCAGGTCCAGGCTGTCTCACTGACTTCAGTGTCGACTGTAATAGGGAGCAGACAGGAGTTCGACAGTGATAGGTATGTCTGCACCGGTGCAAGTAAAGAGGCCTAATCAAATTTGTTTTAGACTTTAAAAAGATACTTTCAGAGGTTTGTGTTAATAACCTAATAATATGAAGAAATGGAAAGCTGATCCAAGGTCAACAGTGAAAGGAGGCCATTTTTAATTTGAAAAACTGGAGTGGGCTCCAGATAATTGGCTACCATCCTGTGGATGCACACACCGGCTTCCAGCGTTGCCACAACATCACAGGTCTGGTAGGAGATTAGGTAAATTACTGCAACAACTGTTGAAAGACTGGCAGACTGATAGTAATAGGAAGACGTAAACAAATGGTGGCTTCAAAGTGAATTTGTTAAAAACATGAAAGGATAAGAAATGGTTTCAGACAAAGCTTTTGAGACATTTTAATTTAAGCATCATGAAGTGGATCAAAAAGAAAACCCTATATATTAATGAAAGAAACAAAGGTTTTGCTTTATTTTAGTACTTCAACCAAAACCTGATAAAAATGACCAACATTTTTACTTCCCCTGCCCAGTCACATTACCTGAAATAATACCAATATTATCAGTAAAAACAGAGAGCATGTCATCACAACATTTTAGGGTAATTGGGAACACGACCCGGCTTTAGAAGAAAAGTAATAGCCAGTCCTGCGTATTGTTTTTCCCAAGCCCTAATTACTCCAACAGACTTCTGAAGATTGAAACACTGATTAGACGGGAGTTGTTAGACTCTGCAAGTCAGCAGGTGTGTGTGAGTGTGTATGGAGATATTTCTTTCCTTTTCATTGATGATTTGTGCTCTGATCTACAGAAAATCTGTTGCGTAGACAGTGCATATACTGTCCTCTTCTATTCAAACAAATAGTCTAGGACTTATGGAGCCACGGAAACTAGGAAGTAAAAGGCCCATGTGTGCATTTGTGTTCAAATTTCAGTCACTTATGAAAAATGTTGCAGGATAGGTAAATTATCTAGATAAGAAATAAAATGAAAGCTGTTTTGTTAGAATGGTTGTTTTCTGCACAAGGAAACAGAACGACGGAGTAATAATGCTGTTCTTTGTACAGACACAGGTAGATGTTGTGACTATGGAGGCAGACAACCTATTGAATATTAGATACATACAGTGTATGCTCCTGCTTCAGGTTTTCCTGTCCCTTTTCTGCTCCTGTCTGGGAAATTTTGTCATTGGTTGAACTTTGATCTCCACTCACAACTGTGAGCCAGTGCTTATAACTGTGTGGTATACTGGAATTAAACTCTATAACATTGAATTGTCATTAGATTGTGCAACTGCAGAGGTAGTCTGTTCTTTACTGTTCACATTAAGCTGCTAGGTTTGTTTGTTTGTAGATGGCAAAGTATTCCTCAGTGGTTGTGTTTAAGCAGAGGTTTTAGTAGACCATCCTTCACACCTCAAATGTGTATGCTTCTATTGGTATCAATGCAGCTATAGCATTCAACACTCACCTTATATAAACAGGACATGAAGTGCGCAATTATTGCAGTTGTGTGTTGGGCTCTTAGTGGTGCCAAAAACACAAACTGTGTTGGGTAATAGTGTAGCTGTACTCCTTCTGTGCACTAACACACACAAGTAATCCATCGAAGTCTCCTGCACAGAGCAAACTCACAAAAAGTATGTTTGACTCTGTGAATAACTCTCCCAGAGTAGGTGCTCTTTTGACCCTCTGAACCATAGCAAATAGCATGACCTCGCTACGACATAAAAACTGCCAGAATGTGGATAGTGTTTTGCAAGATCTTAACATTTCAGGTGTGTATTAAAGGGATTGTCTAGTCATTTTTGAGGTGACATTCTGTCAAATAATTATTAAAAGATAATACCTTCTCTGCTAAGACATCAATTCTAGAGTACCGAATATAGACAAAAAGGCACAAGTCTTCATCCAGGCTATGCAAATAGCTAGCCAGATGAGGGCCTGTTTTACATTAAATTATTTTTTAGACTTATAAAACAACTCTTTCTCAAAAACAACATACCGGCGTGAAACAACGTTACATTAGTTAATATTAAACCTCTGCCTACATCGTTGCATGAGACCATTTGTTTATTTCGTTGATGTCATGCCAGATGAGGTGCTAACCCTTACAAAAAAATCCCATGAAAATCACATGTGACTTTCACATGTGATCACATGGGAATCACATGTGATTTCCACATGTGAAAACGTGATTTTTTTGTGGATTATGTGAACCACATGTGGAAAATGGGAATCACATGTGGAAATATGTGATTTTTTTGTGGATTATGTGAACCACATGTGGAAAATGGGAATCACATGTGATCACATGTGAATTTCGTGGGATTTTTTTGTAAGGGAACTACTGATAATTATTTGACATCACTTTAAAAATGACCGGATTATTCTTTTAAGAACACAATGGGCTCCCATTATGCTTGACAGAGCATGAAAAGTCCACAATGGTTTTGAGCAGGCAGGCATACAATTTTTGCAGGAAAGTTGTGGTGGTTTATGATTGCTGTAGATATTAGGGACCTGGGTGGAGCATGGTGGCAGCAAATGATGCTCGCAATGGCATGGCTTTTGTTGTTGAGAATTTGAAGCAAAACAGCCACACTGACCTCATACCTATATTATGATTGTGATTGTGACAAGGTCATGAAAACAACTCAGCACAGACATGATAACGATGGTAGTAGCATCATGCTAGTATGGCATGTTCTTCTATTTACTAAGAACATAGAAGCACAATGATTTCCTTCACACTGAAGGAGGTTTTCCGAATTTGCTGAGATCTAGCTATGTTCTAATTGGTCATGTCAGTCATAGAGACAGATCTAAGAAGCAAACGATTTAAACAATAGTGTAGGTGAAGCACCTTAAAAAAATACAATTGAATCCCCTCTTTATTTACATATGAAAAATAAGACATATAAGTAAATGAAACTGGAAAAGGTGAAAAACCGGTGCAGACAAACTCATGTAAAGTCTGAAAATTATGAAAGTCAAAGCTTGTTTTATGAATTTTTTAGTTATGTGTTGGGGAATCAAAAGCAGTGTTTGAAAGGTGATTGTGAGCTTGAGGTTCTTACACAATGAGAATAAACTGTAATAGATGAAATATTGGGTCACATATTAAATGACTCAGAAGTTTATGCCCTAAAAAAAGACATGAAGGAAGGAGCTGAATGTGTGCACTGGTAGGTGGGTGGTTGGCTGGTAGAGGGTGTGATTGCTCCTCTGTCAGCTCAGGACATTTGACCAATGTTTGCACCCGTCCACCACCCCCTCCTCCCCTCCCCAAGTCTCCCCTCAGATTGATTAAATTGGATCAAGATGACACCAATAATTGGCTCAAGCTGGAGCCGGTGCGCAGACCCAACGATCCATATCTAACTCCTTTTGTTGCAGTGGTGTCCCTTTTCCTGCACCGCGCCTCCATTTGGAACGATTTACCTTGGCTCCGCCACAAGCGCTTTAGCCCAATCCCTTGCTGAACACAACAGCTCGCTGACATCATGAGAGCGGCGTAGAGGTTACATTTTTCGCAGATGTCTGGGAAATTATCAACGTGCTGGCTTTTTATGGACGCCCAATTCATCCCTTTTGCTCAATATTCCCAAGGGAGACACAGAAGGAGAGCGGATGAGGTGTTTTGGTGTGAAATGTTCCCGTTTGATATCAATATCCATGACCTCAGGGAACAGTGTAAGAAGTCCAGGAGAGGATCTATCCGGGGTGTTTTGAAACAGTGAAAGGAATCTCTGCACAATCAATTCATAAAAAGGGAAGTAATATCTAGACATGTTTAAGAGGAAATAGTTTTAACAAAAGTATAAAGAAACCTTTTTTTGCATGTTTTTTAGAGAGATTTGTCAATATAGGAGGACAGTGCTGGTAATCAGCTCTCTGCTTCATTTTTTTCACAGGGTTGATTTATTTTTAAGGCAGAGGCAAAGCCAAATGTTATAAGCCCTAATTATGTAAAGTAAATTGTTAGAAAGTGCAGCACCACGAGTGAAGAAAAGCTTAATAAGAAACAATATACACCTCACAGTTCTTGCTTATGACCTGCCATTGCCTGCTAAATAGGTCTGACATGTTTGTTATGCTAAGAAATTCCTGACTACTGGAATCTACTTTCACCCTTCAAACTGCTGATTTTCCTGGCCACTGCATCGCCGTGGCTCTGCACCCCCGAAACCCTTAAAAGGCAAACAAACATCTCAAAACCTCTGTACAATTGCTTGATACTTGAAGCCACATATATCTTATCATCCATTATGTTAAAAATGGGGTAACACATGGCAGGTAGGCTTTAAGACCAGCTAAATCAGGTAAGTGGTCTTGGTTATCAGTCCACAATCGGAGGCCTGTCTACCACCCTCAGCTGATGCATTCAATTACGTTCTCCGGCACTTTATCTAATGTTGTAAGTCAGCCCTAAAGGCTGGGTTGATCCTGCTGAACTGGAGTTGTGGACAAAATCTTTGCCTGTCACATCTGATTGAAGCAAAGCCTCATTGATCCTATTGCTTTGTCACCAAGGTTACTAATCAGATTTCCATCCAGCTCAGCCTCATGCGAGATTTCCGATCAAACGCGGTGACTTGGCCCCACTGGCCGGCCCAGGCACATTATCTAACATGTTTTCTATGTGGAGGGGTCAAGCACAGTGTAAGTCTCGGTGAGAAACACTATACCTGTCTTTTGGAGCAGGAGGTAGAGTCACCACTGGGTTAAAAAGGAAAGGATTTGATATCAGCAGGGTCAAAGTCGACTCTGCTCTCATCAGGAGATTAAACCAAGTAATGTTGGATATAACGAGAACTCCATTAATCCTCAAGTTTTATTACCTTTTTTTAAACAGTTTAATTTGATAATTTGGTGAACCTTACGTATGCTTTAATGCTGAATCCTACACTGAGGAAAATGAACATTAATCCAAATGTGTGCCTGTTTTGCTCTAAAAGTCACTCTGTTAGTGATGGTTTCAGAGGCAATAGACCAGTCAAAAAGGGCTACAGTGATGCTTTGAGTCACTGTGGAGCCAATCACATGCTCCCTTGTTTATTGACACAGAGCTGACCTTTGAACTCAGCCTGTGCCTGCCAAGAGGTACGACGTTAGTCACGGTAACTCAGTTTGTGTGTGTGAAATGGAATATAGGGTACATTTGTGTATGTGTGTGGGGGGATGTGTGTGCTTGTATGTGTGTGAGTGTGTGTGTCAGAGGAAGGTGTCTAACAGCAACTCAGCCTCCACTAACAGCAGCCAATGATTCTACAACTAAAAAGAACAGATGGAGGTGTAAATATGAAAATGTAAAAAAATTGTCAAAGAGTGAAACTCTGAGAAAAAATTGTGTCTGCATGGAAAAGTTAAGATTATAATTGAACAACAACAAAAATATTCAGGTTTATTTAGCTAAAGAAGCTTAAACATTTTGCTGAAAACCACAAGAAACAGCTAGACTGTGGTTGTAGGTGATGAGACGTATTACTTTACATTTTATGTTCTTCAACCCTTTCTTATTGCAGCTACATATTTAAACTTTTAGGTGTAAATAATTTGCTATCAGAGGTAGTACATATCTCACTTCACTGTAATTGTTGGTGACTCAAAATTGCAAGAAAAAAGGCAATTTTTTAGTTGCAGAATTTTGAGTGTGCAACTTGTGTGGCTGTGTTTTACATGGCAAATTAAAAAAAATCACAGTCTAATTTTGTGTGAACAGTTTGCAAAACTGTATTCTAGGCAGTGGACATTATTTGATTGACTATCTGCCCACATTATACCAGCCTCAGCTCACTTTCTGCCAACCTTGGCAGCCACTCTTACGTTTATGATTTAATCTACTAGACTGCACATTTGAAATGAAAACTTCTTTAACACGGTTTCCCTCAAAACTTCTTTTCGATAACTAGTCACCAACAATCGCAGCCAAATGAGATACTACCTTACGGTGTACTAAGCACAAAGTCAAGAATGTTTCACACTTGAAGAACACTATTCCATGTCCTTCAATTCACTAATGCTTAAAAAGACCTTTTGCTACTCCCTTTTCTAATAATAGCCTCCAGTGCCACAACAGAACTGTCTTAGAGAAGTTCTAATGTGGTTCCTTCAAACAACCGTGTTGTTTCTTCAGTCAGACAAGTTTAAACTGTCCTGTGTTCGGTTTTAATTTGCCTGTCATTGCATTGGCTAGTTTGAATTTCTGTAGGTCGTGGCTTTTTGTGTGACAAATATGACAATGTTTGTCTCATTTCCCATCAAACCAATGTCTTCATGTTATCTGTGTAGATTGTAAATAGAATTCAAACACTGCTCTGTGTTGGATAATCCTCTTTACAATACTGATTTTTACATTTAACTACTGAGCTAGAAATATGGTTGTAGAATATTTCAGGTATCTAAGAACAGCAGCATTATTGCTTTGAAAACTTTCATGAAAATTTCTGTTTGTACTCTGTACATTTTATACCCTAATATAATGATTTTAAAGAGCTCTTGTAAATTAGATTAGCCAAATCTATGAAATAAAAAACATGTCACCATATATTTTTACCATCATAATTGTTCACTGTGCAGCAGTCAATACAAAGATAAATCATCCTTAATTCATGTTTTCAAGGTTAATTAATTATTTATTAATGATTAAATAAGGCTAAATAAGGTGTAGTTACTATAAAATGCTATCCATAATTTAAGTAAAATATAAATAACTGAGGTCCCAGTAGGTGTGGCTGATCCATAAGGTCAAGCCATGTAGAGTAGTTCCTCTTAATGAAAAATGTAAGTTATTTAATTACTCAGCTTGCTGTGTATTGTTTTGTTCTATGTTTTTCAACAATTTTGACAAGTTTGAATGAAATTTTAAATGTTTTTTGGTGGTTCACATTTTAAAGTGCAAAATCAGTGTATAATAATATTACAATTTGATTTTTTTTAAATATGTTAAGAATCACAGAATTTAACACATTTTATATTCAAAAATGTAAAACAAACTTATCTTTAAGATACTGTACATTATTTCTCTATAAATAATTTACATAATTAAAAAAAGGAAAACATGGTTTAAAATTTAAACATTTAGGAGGAACTATTGTTTAGACTTCGTTTTCACTCAAACTTGTTCTTGTGTTACACAAACCATGTTCCCATGGCGATTAGATGGTCAACACAGTGCACCAGTGGATCCGAACTGTCGGCATACATGAATACCTGAATAGAAGTGATGAGAAGTGGAGAGGGAAGAGTTTTATCTCTCTTCCATGGACTAAATGAGTTTGCTGGAGGAGGTGTCACCTTAAATCATGGACAACGTCTCAGAGAGAAGATGGTCGCAAACAGTGCTGGATCTGAGCGGGGCTTCACAGCATCTGAACCAGCTGAAACCCCACCGGAAATCATGTGCTAACTTTTTCTCACAACGTGTATAAATGTGCTTCAAATCACGGAAGACAGAGACGGGAAGTATTGTCTTGTTGGATTTACAGTGAAGATTAGGTGAATTTAAAAAGAAATGTGTGTTGTGTTTAAAAACTGTCACCTGACTTTACGAAGCTTAGAAAAAATTAATAACACATGTTGAAACATTATGCCCCAGTTATGTTAGGAAGTCACTGAAGTTTTTTAAAGAAAACCTGATTATTAGAAGCAGAAAAAAATACAGCATCAGTGAAAAGGAAAACACAAAGCCAATAATAATGACATTAGCCTTAATTAATGAAGAAACTCAATACTTCTGCCTAATACCCCTGCACCTTTTTATTTTTTATTTTGCCAAGACTGATCTTATTTTTTAAAATTTTTATGTAATTATTTCTGTTGTTTCAAACAGAGTGATAAGAGACTCATTGTAGCCATTAATACTGTGATATTTCTGAGCTCTTGTTGGGTGCCGTTGCACAGATTGGATTGATTGTTATTACTGTTTATTTTCAACAACAGCAACAAAAAAAAAACTTTCCAAAGGAACAATCAAAAGACAAAAGCTCACAAAATCTAGTTCACTGTTTTACCTGAGACAGCAAATTTATAAGGAAAGTTTTCAAAGATGTGTGAATCTTTTTTGTTTGTTTTTTCTTTTTCTATTCTAGTTAAACTTAACTCATATTGTTTTTGTCTTGTTGAGCTGAAGGGGATCTGGAAGTATTTCTTCCTCCAATGGAGGGCAGAGAACAAAAAATGGTGAGAACCACTGATCTAATGTAAGCTGAAGAGGAACGCTGAGATGTAATGGTCTACAGATTTATTCTTTACAGAACCATCATGGCAGAACAGTAAAAAAGTGGAAGATGGATGTGAAGTGCACTTTTAATTGCTGAAAGATGCAACAATAAATGATTTAAACTTCAATAGGCAGAGCAAAAGAACTGCAGCAGGTATACTTGCTCTAATTTAAGGACTGTCACCTCATAAGAACAGGTTTCTTCAAAGCTGCCTTGAATTTGCAGGTGATGATAACATATTTTGAAAAGGCTCAAAAGAGAAGGAAATGGGAATTGTGCTTAAGTGACCAAGTTACTTCAGAAATTTTTCAGTGCCTGATGAAGGCAAACTATGAAATGAGTGGAAAAAGACAGCGATGAAGTGTGCTGAGTGGTGAGAGTCAGGCTGATTCAATTTCACCTAATGTAGTCGTGGAAGGCTGGGAGCCCCAGCGCTGCCCGCTTTGGGGTCTTTAATGTAAATAGCTGTTAGTGAACCAACTCTCAGGCACATGTGAATGAGCAATAGCCGTGTTATATGACCTGTCTAACCAAGCAGCACTCGCAGACACAGAAATTCCTGCTCCAGCTCTTTTCCCTTCACTGGGGTGAGACAGACGTTGGGGGAGAGAAGAGGGAGACGTGAGAGAGAAAAAAAAAAGAAGAGAAACTAAGGGCGGTGAATAAAGGAAACATTTCTTTGGCACGAGGCAAAATAAAATTACCAGAATCATACTTGTCTGAGACAGAAAAGGCAGTTTATGCAAAAGGAAAAGGAAGCAGCGATCTGCTGGAGTGAAAAGTTCATGATCTCTTCAGAAATGTCCTCTGGATGGAGTTCAGTGCTCTCTCAGGAAGCTGAAGTGCCATGACCTGATTGGCTGTCAGCCTGAGACTGAGGCGCCTGATTGGCTGTGACAGATTCCACATTCTAACCCTCTCCAACTTACATTCCCCATTGATGTTGCCCTAACAAATTATGCATGGCTGCTAAAGACGGTTGAAATGTGTTTAGCTGGTGTCAGGACCAAATTCAGGTGAAACTGAAGGAGTTTATCAGAGAAGCGGTCGATCTCCTGCTGCAGAGGTACAAAAATCCTTGGTAAAACCAGCTGGCATTAGTTTTGTTTTCATATTATTTTTCTTTTGTTCTTGATCTTATTATGTTACTGATAACAAGCTATTGTAAGGATTGCAGTTTTACAGACCTGTTTCCACGTGCACCGGTTTTACTGCTATCAGTCATCAGCCTTGTCACATGTGTCAAACCCTGACTTTCACACCTTGGCAGCCCTCGCTTGGTAGCTCCATGAACTTAAACAATACACCACATCCTTCTATTGTGCCCACCATGCCCGCCTCAGCAACCGTCAACCCTCGTGTTGCGCCTCCAGAGCCCCAGCGATGTCGGCGAGCGGTACGTGCGGGTTCCCCTCCTGTCCCCCAACACGGTGCCTGTGCGCGGTCACTCGTGTCTGAACTGCCTAAGCGACAGCCACGGGAAGTGGATGTTCACACGTGCATGCGTTGGTGGGAATCCATTAGGCTGCATGTAAAACAAACTCAACATGTGCCGTTTCCTCTTCCTACCAAGTCAAGCTTTTATCCGAGCTGACCCAGAGGCTGGCAGCCCGAGGCCTAGCGCCTGCACTCAGAGTTGAAAGACAAGGACAGACCCTGAGGTTACTTCATGTGGGTGAGAGGTCAAAGACGTTGCTCGTGCACATTGTAGCTGTTCTACACTGCTGTATATTGCACACAGATGATCGCTTAGGGTTTAGCAAACATGTTTAAGGTTTGAGCAGCTTGGTTTTTTTAAGGCAATATGGACACAATAAGTTTGTTGTTTGTTTGTTTGTGTTCTTTTTATTTATTGTCCATAAAACAAGTTTATAGAATTATAAACTACCAGTTATTTTTTAAACTTGAGATAAATAGTGAAACTGCAAAACATCTACTGAATTAAAAAATATATGAAAGATAACATTAGAGTTACCCAGTTTGACACAGTCCCAGTGTGTGAACTCTTTC
The DNA here is from genome assembly GCF_001649575.2 of Kryptolebias marmoratus. NCBI lineage: Eukaryota > Metazoa > Chordata > Actinopteri > Cyprinodontiformes > Rivulidae > Kryptolebias > Kryptolebias marmoratus. Next base: position 24,901,987 of record NC_051431.1, read on the forward strand.
ATGTTCTGGACAGTTTACGAAATTTAAAAAAGAAAGAAGGAACAATTATTTTTAAAGCTGTTTGTTTTTAACACTCCTGAAGTTCTCAAAAGAAAGAGAGAAACGAAGAGAGGTAGAGAAGCCCTCGTAACTTCTGGTCAATTTGACCCTAAGGCCACGGGAAGGTAAGGTAGGTGAAAAGTCATTATTTTGAAACATTACTGATTTGATCTCCTGTCTTAAATACTTTATTTATCTGTTTTAATGATCAATTATACTTTAGGCTCTATGCACACTGCTTTTAAAATGGAGATTTATTTTGCATTTGCACCTCTTGTTCACATAAAGATTTTGATGACATTTTAGATTAAAAGAAAATATACTTTTTTAAAATGGAGCTTTTTGAAGGATCTTTTGAGAAACAATGTTGTCAAGTCTGTTTGACATATTCCCACTATTATTCTGTGGCCCAGAAACTAAAACAACAATTGAGCCATTAACNTTTTTTTTTTTTTTTTTTTTTTTTTTTTTTTTNCCTGCGTCTGTCTTATTTTATCCTGATCCTATCATCAAAGCTGTGTGCTAAAATGTAGATGAACTGAAGAGAAATTGTAAATAGTATCTAGGAAAAGAAAGTTACAATTGTTTCCGGGGTCTTTAGCTAAGCGTAAAATGTTCTTCCTCTGTATTTTGAAATGTTGATAATGCTGATGTTCTTGTCACCTAGTGGAGCAGCGTGAGAATTTCAACATTTGTTCAAACTATTTGAACAGAATTTTTTTTATAAGCAGAGCAAAATGCATCAATTCATAAAAAAAATCTGGAGTAGAGTAAATCTTTTACTTTTGTCTTAACTTGTTTGGTTTGGGTTAGGCACCGACACCATATGCACAGGCTTTGTCACTGAGAACTACTTTCATTGAGAAAATTTCCAAATGTCAAGTCAGGTCAAGTTTATTTATATAGCACATATAAAAACAACAGCTGCTGGCCAAAGTGATTTACATAAAAAATAATAACAAGGAAACATAGGATAAAATTATAAACCAAGTTAAAAAAAAATCTAATTAAATCAAGTGGCAATTCCTACCAAATTAAAAAATTAACACAACTGGGAGAGTAAAAGTTCTTCTCAGAGAAAAAATGAAACACAATGTGTGGGATTTAAAAATATCAGATGTAATAATCAGAATTCTAATTTTCACAGAATTTCATTCATCATTCACAGATGTTTTTTTTTTTTTTGTTATTGTTGTTGTTTGGCTTTAAAATGAGACATGGAGATTTTTAAAGACATTAGTCCACCATGTTACAACCCCATTTTTCCACAGAAGCCCAGAAAAGTCAAATCAAAAGGTGGCTCATATGTGATCCTTTCTCAAAATTATTTTTCTTTTCACCAGATACTATTTTTCTACATGCTTAGAAGGGATATCTATCAAAATGGGTATTCATTTTGTTGCATTCTGCCCCTTTATTATTGGATGCCAATAATTCTGCAGACTGCTACTTTACAAACCAAAACAGCGTAACACACTTACAGCCCTTCTATGTGAAACAATGTGGAGTGCTGTTGTAATGTTCTGCCAGCTGAGGGTGAAACTCGACTGCTCCGCGCCGTTCTGCCTGCCCTGCCCTCTGAGAAGCAGTCAGATTAGGCGCCATGGATCCTGTCCTCTCTTGTTTATCAAACTCTATCATCAGTGGTGATCCAGCGGCTCATGTAAAACTCCAACAGAAAGTCGAGCGTCGGAGCTCCAGAGACTGACATGTTGGCAGAGCCCCAACAGGAACTACTGAGGCGATAGGCATGGATGGAGGCCAACCCAGAAAGGTAAATGAACAAATAAGTTCACGTGAGGAGGAAAATGATGAGAATGAAGGCGAACAACGTGTGAAAAAGGAGAGAATGTCTGCGAGGAAGCTTTGCCTTCTGTGAATCAGGGGTAACTTTGCGGCCAGAGCTCGTCCTCACGCCTTTCTTTCTCTCCACAACACTCAGTATTGGGCTTGTCATAACTTTACCTTAACTGTGTAGGGCTTAGGTTGCAGTGTGAAAAAAGGAAAACCTTCAAATGACATCATGACAGGAAGATCTGAGTTTGGTGAAATCTCTTCCTTCGGGTTATAAAAAAAAAGGAAAACATATTAAACTAAGTGGAAACAAGATGATCCCCACCACATACTTTTCACCAACAGGTTTTTAGAAAGATTGGGAAAACACTGTTTCATTCCTTCCACTTACACACTAACATCCACATCACAACAAAGGCAGCGTGCACAAAGCTCCACGTTATTCAAAACAGTCCCTGAATGGAGACACTGCCTCTCCAAGCAGGCACATATTTCCAAAACAGATATGGATATTATCTATTCCACATTAGGAATGCTCCGGAATTGTTTTTATTGGAATTTAAATGAATGCTTCAAAAAAATGTCAAATGATTCAAGTTAAATTGAATTAAGTAGCCAATTAAAGCTTCTTTTTTTTTCCCCAGTTTTTTTCCACAACTGACACAGTGTGGTTCCTGAGCTGTGTCAGGAGTAATTTGAGAAGGGGGTCCTTTTCAGAGGAGAGCGGCTCAAAGCTAAGTGAGAGCAGCTGATGTTGCATCATACTTCAAACATTCTTTGAATTAACAATATGTCAAAGGCTATGGCGTGCTCGCAACCACACACACACGCACACACAAAGAAATGCACATACATGCAGATCTGCTTTAAAATAAGAAAAAAAAACATTGTCTATACAGTTAATTCCACAGTGTGCCAGAATAATATGATAATAAACCTCAAATTACCATCCTAAATTTTAATGCTCTCCCACATCTTTTCAAAATGCATCATATGACATAAGACCACAGGAAAATATAACTTTTCAGCTCCTAATCCACTAACGTATTATCACTAGGTTGTGTTCTGAAACTGCAGGGGGGGGAGATTCTCACCAGCGCCGGACGTTGCAGATGTTTCTGGAACTGTCCAAGGCCAGCTGTTGGAATGTTTTCCCACCGCATGAAGAGGCAAGTGGGGGCACCGGCTGCCCCCACTAGGTCACCTGACCCAGGTCATGTGACCACGCACAGACTGCGCAGTTGGTTTGGCAGCTGACCATCGCCACTGCGGTCATCTCAACCAGGCAGACCCACGCAGGCCCTGGTTACTGATCTGTAGCCAGCGGGAGAAGGGAGGCAGCTGCCAGTCACATCAAACGTCTGGAGCCACTGCTCTGGACAGACTGAGGTCACACACACTCAGATGGACACACACAGTCAAGTTACATGTTAACTATATGCTTCTATCAGATTTAGGAGTATACCTGCTGCAAACTGAACAAGGTAATCATCAGGAGGAACAAGGTCAACTGCAAGCAAGTGATTAGCGCTGACAGACATGTCCAAACATTTCTAATGTTGGCTGCTAATTAAGATTAAACCCTTGTACACAGCACTGACAGGCAATATAACATCTGGGTGAAGGCGGGCACACACCCGTGTGTGCGTGAAGGAAAAAGTGAAAGGTTTATGGTAAAATGTGCTAAAGTGGAAGTGTGTGACACATCCTGTGGCTTTGTATTTAAAAAGCTGTGTTAATATAAAACTGTTTTGGCAAGAAAACATTAAAGCATTTTTCTGACAATTATCATTCTGTCATTCTAAATTTTCATGTGATTCTTATCATTTAAAGACGTGATATCATTATTCAAAATCTTTTTATGTATGCTTTTTTTTTTACATAATTTACACTTGTGGTATATCATGATCACTTTAAAGTAGATATTAATATAATATCTTACCTGTTATAGATAGCCCTTTGAACAATAGTTTGAAGAAATAAGAGTTTAATTCTGACCTGATTGACAAGCTATCTACTAGTCCAAGTGGCGCTAAGACCAAAGAGGATGCTGCTGTCTTAAAACATCTTCAATCTCCAGAATTTTATAAGTGTTCGTGCAAACACTGATTTATAAACCTTTACGCTGCTGTAAATTTCTCAGTATATAGTTATAATTCTATAGACATTTGCAAGTGCAAAAAGCAGCAGCACCAGCAAGCTGTAGCATCAAGTGCATCCTGGCGCACTTACAGCGACAAAATTATAATATTTCCGCCAAACTAACTGAGCAACCTGATGGTGCAGAGGTTTGTGTGGTAAAATTTGCCTAAATTATTGCCTAGATTATTCGTGCCTTGGTTTAGTAATATCATGTTTTAGTAGTTTAGATGTCCTGTACCTTTGTTAGCATTGTCATGTTTTAGCTTAGTTATCCAAACTGTACACTTAGTTTAGTTTATCTTGTTTAGCTTTTGTGTTTTATTGTGTTTAATTACTGCATTATCATGTTCTGTAACTCTGTCTGTAATTTTGTTTTTGTGTTGTAAAGCACTTTGAGTCGCCTCGTGCTGAAAAGTGCTATATAAATAAATGTACCTACCTACCTACCTAAACCATTATGAAATTTTAAAGATTGGAGTTGGTTCAAGATTGCAGAAAAAGCTTTGGAAATGTGTCCACTCTGACTGTACTGATGAGTTAATAAGCAGAGCAGACCTATTTCCAAAAAAACAAAACAAAATCAAAAACAAAACAAAAGAGTTTGCTCTCTTAAAACAGCTCCAATCTTTAAAATTGCCTAGCGGTCTATGCAAATGCTTTTTATTAATCCTTTGTTTTGACGTCAAATTTGCATGACAGAGATTTTACAGCAGAAATGTTATGATATTCCTGCAGAAAGTGCCCCAGGCAGTTTTACAGCTAGCTGTTACTGCTGCTGTTTGCACTTTAAAATAATAATAATAAAAAAAATAACCATGTGATGTGAAACTGACAGAGGTGTAGAGATTTATAAAATAGTGTTTGTATGAACTCCTACGCATTTTTTGACATTGGAGATTTAAGAATTCAGTTTGGTTTGGGGACATCCAAACTAGCCATTAGCTCATCAGTCCTGTCAGAATTTAAAGTCTGTTTCTCCAAACTGAGGTTGTTTAAAGAGATATTTACAACATGTATGCCCTTAAAGCGTGTGCTTGAGGGGGGTAAAACCCAAAATGAGACAGAAAAATACCAGTGGTACCAACAGAGAAATATCCTAAACATCAAATCTACTTGTCAGAGTTGCTTTTGAAAATGGTAGCAATAAGCATAGTTTTCTCTGTTTTTTCAAGTGTAATTATCCATTAAAAAAAAAAAAAAACTTTTTTATTTTTAGCTGAGCTGATCACATCTCGTACAACACAGAATGACAAGGAAGTAAAAGGCAGAATCATCTCAATAATTAAAAAGTGAATAACTTTAATTATAAAACACTTTATATAACAACACCCAGGAGTTATTCAGCAGTGTAACTAAAAATAAATTGTGGCTTGTAGTGACTCTGCCAAAAGCTTTTGTTAAACATTGAGGAGTATTTGTGGAAGTTGGGGTGAGAACGCCCACTGTTGTCCTCCGCAGAGCTCTGACCTGACGCCCTCTAGTGGGATAGGTTTAAAACATTTAGTGACTACTTACGGTGGAGGGAAGAAATAAAAGACATAATATAGATGTAAAGTGGACTGTTACACATTTCTATACACTTTTTAAATATTTCATACAAGTCTGTTCTTTTAATAAAATAGAAGTGACAAACGATGAGAAATCAAATAGAAAAGAAAAGAAAAACGTTTGAATGCTTTACTGTGATTGTGTGCACTGAATATCAGGCATATATACAGAGTATATGTTTCCAGTGAAAGCCCCAGCATTCCTTGAAGGAGCACATATCACCCGCCACCTTTCATGGTAGAGTTTTATGCCAAGATCATATTATGCTGAGAAATGATGATAAAAAACACTTTGGCCGAACCTTGAAAATAACTTTGATAACGCTCAGAGTATGTGTTGAGGATGACTCTCACCTTATGGGCTCAATATCTATTAAAACCGTCTGAGTTATAATCAATTTGTGTGGGCTAAGGTCAAATAGTTGTGGCGAGCATCTTAAACTGGATTGACTCCAAAAGTTAATTAGTGTGTATGCATATTCAGAATGTTTTCAGAATTAGAATATTTGTTGTCATTGCTAGAATAATAATGAAACGACAATGAGCAGCCCACATAGGCAGTCCTAGGGTTGTTTTCAGCAACCACGTATGTATTTGACAAGCATTATCCATTTACAGATGAATAATGGTTGTGACATGTGAATGTATAACTTATTGGGTTCAACATCTTAGGTTTGGAGGTGGTTTGGTGGGGGCGATTTGTTCAGCCCGGGGACAGAGGCCATGGGCCTGTTTGGTGGTTTTAGCAGGTATTGCTCTGAATCTCCTACCTGAGAGAAACAGGGAGGGTGTGTAGGGTCACGCAAGATGTTGTGCACTCTTCTCAGGCAAAGGCTGGGATAAGATGTACTGATCTGCAGGAGGCTTTCATATTATTTCTGAAAGTTTCAATAAAATTTGTCCTGTGGTTCATGAGATGTTTTGCTGACAGATAAATGGGGTGACTTAAACAGGCACTTCTGATATTTTAAACAAAGATCTTGTACAACACGTAGCCCTTGGAGTATTTGTTATGAATGACTCTTAACTACAACTGCTCAATTTTAGCATGATATCTGTAAAACTGACAGAATCGTAGACATTTAGTTTTTTTTAATGCAAGTTGAATTGGTTTGTCTCCAAAGATTAATGTGTTAAAGATGTGCAACAAGTTCTTATTACCTGGAAGTTTCTAGTGGTTCATGAAATATTTTGCTAACAGACAGACAAAGTTGACTATAAATAGTCAATGGCAAAATCTTTGTACATAGATGTTGTGCATTTTGTTAGCCCACACAATATTTGTTGTGGATGAGTCCCATCTACAACCACACCAAATTTAAGCTCAGTGTCTGTAAAATTGAGTAAGTTATAGGCATTTTTTGTGTTTCTAAAAGTCTGTTGCAGCTTTGAATCGAGTTGGCTCCAGAAGTTAATTGGTTGTAGATGTACATCCAGTGATTACTTTCTGAGAGTTTCAGTTGTTGAATTCCTTTAATCATCCTCTGTTTTTGTAAGTACCCAGTGTAATAACAGTGTTGACATTATTTCAGCCAGCTGTCTGAAGCAGAGCTGAAACAAAAGCAGTAACGTGCACACGCTCCAGCTGTTCTCCTCCCTGCACACAAACAACAACAACAACAGGCGCTGTTGGCATCTCGCGTGTAACTTCATTTCCCCCCCAACAGCGTCAGCCCTGCAGACCCTCCCCTCTCGTGCGCAGCTCTGTCGTGACAGACGTGACAGTTATTAATCACCTTCTCTTCCGCCTGCTCCCAACTGGACCCGGACATGCAAAGCAGGGCTGCCGGTCGGGAAGCCGGGGGTCCTTGGCTAAAATTAGCGGCCGTATCAATCAGCGGGCTGATTTGGTGGTAGCAAATGTGTGTGTTAACATGTGTGTGTTAGTCTGCCTGAGTGCCGGGGTGGATCAGAGGACTGATCCCTCTGGATTTCCTCTTCCTGTGGGTCTCTAATTCGGTTCTCTGTTAGTGACGAGAACCTTTTGCTTTTCCTTTGGCACGTTTTTCAATTTTTTTTTTTTTTTGGTTTTGTTAAAAATCAGAGAATAAAACTCCCCTACCCCCAACACCTTGACTCTGATTCTTTAAATCCCGCCGCTCCCTCCCAAGACACACCAAACACATAACACCCCAACTACCAGCAGTCAAGCAGGGTCGACCTTTGACCTATTCAAAAGCTGAGCATTAGCTACCCTATCAGTGCCACGCTCCCCCTGTCACCCCATCTCCTGCTCACACTGACGTAGAATAAGAAAAAAAATAACAAGGTGAAAGTAAAAGAAGAGGAATGGGAGAGTGTTCTTGTTCTCGCTTTAGGTTTCTTGCTGAATTTAAAGTGAGGCTGAAGTCACGTTTGAGCTCGAGGGTCTTTATAGCATTTTCAAACACTGTATTTGGAGATACACAGAAAAAAGCAAGTACACCTAAGTTTTCCAATATTCTATCTCGAAGTTACTCAGACCTCTCCCTAAACATTGAAAAAAGTGAACTTGCTATGTTTTAGATGATACAAATTGTGTGCCTCTGAGACTGTTTATACCATCGACAATAATAAAGATGGATGATGTGTCTATGTCTTCTCATGTTGATCAGAATTGAAGCCAAAATAGTTTTTCTTTGGGGAGAGCTGCCATGGTATATTTTTGGAACCAGAGTTTGAGCACTCGGGTCATGGGGCTGCACCCTCGATTCAAAAGTCCACCCTCCCCACTCGCTAACAGACAGTGACGCTGTCAGTCACAGTGTAACATGCCACCTTTTTAAAGCTTTAAATAGCTAATTGAAAATAAACATATTTTTAAAATGCACATTTGAAGATACAGCAGCATGGTGAAAAATACGTGGACAAAATCAACACCTGAAAAAAAATAATATCTGAATTGTTTTTTGTTTTATTTTAGTCAGTAAAATGTCCCATTTGTTTACATGAAGGCGCAGGACCTAAAAATTATTGTGTAGCTAGCCACTAGAGGGAGCTCATCCTTTGTGGCTTCAACTTCTGGTCCTTTCTCTATTTTTAACATTATAACCTATCCCTACAGTTTATACACATTATATATCAATCAGGGGGACATAAAGGGACCTGAACACCACTTCTTCACACTACTGTATGCTTTTTTAAAACTGAGATTATCTTTTGAGCTGTGTTTGCACCTCCTGTTCACACACAGTTTTTAGTGAGAAAAAAATAAAATGTTCAAAATGCTGACAAAAAGTGGAGATTTTTGGATTTAGGTTTTTCAAAAACAACAACGTAGAATCCCACTTTATGCATTCCCAATACCACTTAGTGCCCCGGTTACCCCAAAAACAGTCAAGCTGCTTTTACTGTTTATCTTTGTCTGCCTCACTTCTTCATCATCCTATCACCATTAAGCTTTTATTGTGTTCAGATATATTTAAAGATGTTGTTAAGGTGAATGTTGTTGGCATGGCATCAGTATTTCAAAATTTTTGTTAAAATATTGCGGATACATTTTTTTTAAACTGATAAAAATATTTGTTTAAAATCATATTAAACAAACATATTTATTTAAAAGAGTTGATCTTTGTTAGCATTTGCTGGTTACACAGCAACTGTTTTTCCAATTAACCTGTGTGTTACTGTCTTAATGTTTTTATCAAATACTCTTGCACTTTTTTGCCATTCTTTTTCATTTAGATTGTATTGAATTTGTTTTTATTGTGTTCGTTTTATATTTTATATTCTCGTTTCTGTGTTTTGATATTTTGGATTTTTATTGTAATACCTAATTCTACCTGTTTGGTTCAGCACCTTCGAGTGACGCTTGCGTTTGAAAAGTGCTAGAAAGAAAAGCTGAGTTGAGTTTAAAACAATGTCCAGAGTAGTACAAACAGGGCTTTATAGACTGACTAAAATTTCCTCCTTTCCTACGTTACATTTAGTGCATTTCATCAGTATTTAGACAACTTAACAAACGTTATCACTGCTGAAGATGAGGTGCAGCATTTCTCCCCAATGAAACCAAACAACACTCAGACCTCGGTATTAGCTCCTTGCAGGGTTGAAAAAAATAAAACATCTTTTCCTGTAATCTGGAAGGCACTTCTACTGAGTGTCTTATTTATTGATATTGAGCATTTCACATTTGATCACAGCTGGTAGGTGTTTCCACTTATATCAGTGTATCAGAAAACTCTTTGTACGAAGTGTATTTAGCTGTAGTTCTTTCCTCACATCACAACAATTTGCAATTTTTTAAACAGTCTTCCATAACTTGGCTTCAAATGATTTATGATGAAAGACTTAAAAGAGATCTAACCATATATTAAAAAGGATATAAAAACATGTTCAGTCACTGCAGCCGAACCCTCGGTAGGTAAAAAACCTTTAACAGCCACAGCTAAGACTCATACTGGGAGCTTTCTTGCAGTGAGGCAACAACTGAGAAATGTTCCTTTAGTTACACAAACATATCCCTTTTTTCTTTAGTCATTCTTCATTTTAGTTTCAGGATTAGTGCTTCTGACAAGATATTGTTTGAGCTCATCCTCTCTGAGTAAACACCAAAATCATTCTTGCATAATGACACATTTTGAAGTGACATATTTTCATTTCCTAATGTCAGCCATGGAAGTGAAGAGTTCAGTGCCCGACTGACCGAATGCAACGCGTACGCCTGGGCTGCTTCAGATGTGGCTTCGATCATCAGCGCTCCTGCTTTCTATCTTTGCGATGAACTTTCTCTCTGTGTTAGAAAAATATGTAATAAAAATGGTGCTGAACCAAAGTTTAAAGGTCCCCCTAAACCAAAGGACGTTTCAGTGAAACATCTATAGTGTGTGTGTGTACATGTAGGGGGGTGTGTGTGTGTGAGTGTGCCGCAGAGGAATTTTTTTCCCCTGCGAAGCCGGAATCAGTGAATATAAACACATGGATAGAGGTCAGAGAAGGTGCAGGTGAACTCTGCTGCCATCAGCGTTCATACCTCCAACTTTCCCCGACTCTGACCCCTTTCACCCCTCCTCCTGAACCTTCACACACACACACATGCGTGGCGCTCACACACACCAACCATCTGACTTTCTTTTCTAATTTTTCTTCTCTGACACAAATGGCAGATACTCGTCTTTTCTTTTAAGATCCCGTTTTTCATTGTTAGTAAAACGATGAATATTTTAGGACATTCAATAAAGGTTAAAACACATCAAATCAACAAAACTGTAACCTTGTCTTGGGTTCAGCAGCAGCTTTTTATTACAAATTTTATTATTCATTGCTTTAGGTTCATGACATCGTCATATTTGAATATGTAAATAAATTCAAAGCACTGCATTTTTTGAAAGAACGCATATCGCCCATTGCCTTTCATACCAGAGGTTTATGCTGCGATCATTTTATGTTGAAAAATAAGGGGGTTGTAGACATTTTGGTAAACGTGTGAAAATATTGTTATGCTCAATCTCATGTGTTACGTATCTCGCAGTCTGTTAGCACTCAGAGGATGGGTTGTATGTGTGAAGGACCCTCAGCTCCTATTACACCAGATTTTACCTGAATGGCAATAAATTTGACTGAGTTTAGGCCATTTTTTTGTCCTGGCTAAATTTTATTATTTGTAGTGGCCATTTTGAGTTTATTGACTCCAAAGGTTATTCGGTTGTAGAGGTACATCTAGTGATTACTTTCTGAGAGTTTGGTTAAAATTTGTTCAGTGGTTCATGAGAGATTTTGCTAACAGACAAACAGGACTGAAGATAATTGTTATTGACAACATTTTAAGCAAAAATCTTGCGTTATACGTAGTGCTCAAAGTATGTGTTGAGGATGACCCTCAGACCCACACCAAACTTTAACTCCACGTCTGCGACATCAGCTTAGTTGTATACGTGTTTGTGTTTTCTAAGTTCAGTTAGTTGTGGCGGCCATCTTAAATTGGATTGACTTCAAAAGTTAATTAGTTGTAGATAAATATCTAACAAATACCTTCTGAGAGTTTCATTAAAATCTGTCCAGTGGTCCATGAGATATTTTGCTAACAGACAGACATATGTCAATAATAAATAATAAATAAATGGCAATAATAATTGGCAAAGTTGGCAAATACAAAGTGTGTGTAATCAGTGTGTGAGATGGAGATGACTCTTAGCTACTACCACACAAAACATTTAGCTAGATAATTGTAAAACTGGCTGAATTTGTGTTTTCTAAGGTTTATTAGCTGTGGCGGCCATCTTCAATCAGGTTGACTTCAAAAGATAATCAGCTGTGGGTGTTCATTCAGTGCACATAAGAAAGACATAAAGTAAATTCTTGTAGCTGACTAACAAACCTTTAACTGTTTCAGAAAATTAAAGGCTTTACAAATGACTTGTTACTCAGTCCGAGCTGAAAATAAAGATTTTATAGTTTTAGCTGATAAAAGAAGATCTAAGCTCTCTGCTCTGTGAGATTCTGAGTCGGTGTCAGAGGGAGGTAGCTGAGGTCCTTGGAGGTAATGTCACTGTGCCCTCGGCTGCCCACCTCCTCCCCTGTTCTCCCTCCCCGGCTCCCCCTCACGCCTCCCATCGCCGAGGCTCCTCTGACCTTCTGTCTGCCCGCTCTCCCATCCTCACCGCTCTTCAAAGCGAAGGAGGAGGAGGCGGAGGAGCACCGAACTGGCCTTGAGTGCCCACTCCCAAAGCCACAACAGCTCCAACACAGGTGCATTTGACGCACACACACACACACAAACGCGCACGCACACATCACACTGTAAAGTTCCACGTCTGTATCCTACTAAATGTGAAAACACACTTAACACTACAGAATGAATCATTTATAAGTTCCCTATGTTTGTTTGTTAGGTTTAACATACAATTGGAATGTTTTTCTTGTAAAATACACATTTTATAAACCACACTTGGACCGAACGACAGCATAAAACAGTCAAAATACAGGTTTTAAAGGTCGTCAAGAACAAAAGAGATAAAACGTCTTATCTTTGGTTGGAACCAAAACTTGTCCCCATAGTTAAAATATTTACTTTACTTATGAAACCATTACAAAACAAGTGAGATATTTGATATAGTAGAAAAAAAATTCAGAAATGTACTAATTATATATATACTAATTATACTAATTTTATATATATATATATGTAGCACCGTTTTGCATTTTCCATTTTCCTGTGAAGCCCTTTAAAACAGAGGTCTTTGTGATCATTAAACCAAAAACTGAGTTCCAGTTCAGAATAAAAAAAGAGATTACAATTTGAATTTTGTTGATCCTATATGATTATTGAAAAGAAGTCTCCTATGTTTGCAAACACAATTTTTATCCACTTGTTATTGGAAAATAGTTAACATAAGCCTTAAATCAAATCACCATTTTTTTTTCTAAATATTTTGCAGCCAAACAAACACGTGTTTTAATTTAACGGACAAATCATTTTATTGTACGTCATTCTGACAACATAGATCTTTGGTAAAAACAAGATTTTGTCATACCTGGAAAATGTCTATTTGAATAAAAAGCCATGCGAAAACGAACACTGCATTCCCAGATTAGGTTTTTGACTTGAACTGTGTGTGACTGAAGTGGATCATTATCAGACTAATCTGAGTCTTCTTCGTTAGACCCTGATGGGTTTCATGATGTCATAAAAAAATCAAATTTAATAGACTTTCTGTAAATTTGTTCAAATTTTATCTGACTGAGACGTTTAAAAGACATCTAAACTATAAAGGCGTCTTAAAAGTGATTCTAGCAAAACACAAAGTGTAGTAAAAGGCCACATTTAACTTTGTGTTACAGCATCATTCCTTTATAATAACACTTTTGGTTTATTTTGGAACTGATGACAGTAATTGTAGCAGTATGAGATCTGTGTTAAGTCAGTCGTTCCTTCATGACGCTCGGATCCATTTAGGACACAAATCGGAACTCAAGGCATCTCAGTTAACTTCACACAGCCTGGGTTTATGAATCAGACTGTTGTAAATCTTTAGGATTTACTGAAATATTTATGAATCACCTGGCAAGCATGTCACCTTGATGGCAGCATGATGGGTTTCTATGAATATCCAGTAATTAAAAAATAAATTTTAGGTTTGTTGATACTTCCAAAGCACATTAAAGTTACTCTGAAAAACTAGAAAGAAAAAGGAAAAAACACAGAAACATATCCTGTTTTCTTAAATTGGGCATCACCTCCCACACAACTCACCCCTTACACCTTCATGACCTAAATTCTGGATTCAAGTTCCTGTGACATTTCATTTGTAGTTCCCAACTTTTCTGGAAATTGGATTTTTTTTTTTTTTTTTGCTAAATACCTTTTGGGAAAAAAAACAGGAGAATGGTACGTGTTCCTACGGTTTCAGAAATGACACCAGTGTTAAAATAACTCTGTAACTGCACCCCAGTTTGCATGCTAACCCCCCCCCACCACCACCACCACCACCACACACACACACACACACCAGCACACACACACACCTCCCCTTGTCCTCTTTTTAGTGCTAGAAATAAGAAATTTATTTATTTAAGAAACTCATAATTTAAAAAAAGAAAGTCCCATCATCCTCTTACACTGTTCCTTATTTTTGACTCAGAAGTTGCTTGAGAACACACATCCTTGTCTAACGCACACACACACAACTTCCCGTTTCACCCGGCTCTGAACCCGCTCTCCGTTGACCTGCAGAAAGCTAAATAAACACGTGCAGCGAGTCATTCCCAGAGTGCCCCACTACCACCAACACCACCAACGCCACTGCTCCGCCACCCCGCCTGGCTCCTCACCCCCTGCATCACCTCTCTGCTGATTCACCCCCTCCACCCCCATCCAGCCCCTCTTCTACACTCAGGTTTCACCCCTCAGCTTCCTGCTGCTCCCAGTCAGGCTGACACACACACTCAGCGTACTGACAGAAGCTGAGGCAGTGGTTCAAAAAAGGCCTTTTTGATTGTAGTAAATAAAAAGTTTCATTATGAGTCAAGTTGGTGTGTTTACATTCAAATCTATGATGGGAAAAATATGAGAAGTGTCAAAAATACACAGAGTTTCAAAATAAAACATAATAGCTTTCAACATGCAGAGTCTCCCTTTTATTATTTCCATGAGAACATACACCGATAGAGAGGCCTGTAGATACATTCTATCTGACAATAAACTCTGAATGCAGCGAGTTAAAACTCCAGACCCTTCCCGTTCAGTCTCTGTCGTGGCGCGCTGCGGCTGCAGGATTACTTTCTGTCAGCAGGGTGACAGCTGGGTACATCTGGTCCTGTAGGGGCCTCCGACATCTCAATCCACACGTCGTTTCGCCGGTGTCTGGGCCTCCGGTCTCGCTGCCACTGCTCACCTCATTACCGAGCGAGCCACACCTCCATCTGTCCACCTAATATCTAAATCTGACTGTAAATGAGTGAGGGGGGTGCTAGGAAAGAGGGGACAAATAAGGCCCTGGAGGATGAGTTTGATCGTTGTTGATCGGGTGGTTGACTGAACACTGACTGGAGTTGGGTGATGTGGGAGGACTGACGCTGTACTCTAGCTTGTGCTTGTCTTTTAAGGAGACAAAGAAGCAACAGAAACAGAAAAAAAAATCATCAAGTGATTTATCTTGTTGCCCTCAGACAAATGATCCAGGAGGGATTGCATGTCTTGAAGTCTTTGCAGTCTCGCTCTAATATGTGTTATTGCTTAGTGCCACAGAGCCCCACAGTTGGCCACAAACTGAGCTGTTAAAAACATGTCAGTGAGTCACTGTTAAACTCAGCCACATGCTCCTTCTATGAACACAGAGTTTCACTCAGTTCCTCAGATAATCTCTCACCAATGAGAAATCAACTTCAAATCTCAACAAAAAGTAGCACTTACATAATTTTTACTTAATTTTTTCATGATTCCCTCACATTTTGCTTATGTTTTTTACATTTCTCTTTATGCCATTGGGTGCTCAATTTCATCTCTATAACTTATTTTTATTTGATACCAAAATGCACTACATAAATGTTTTTTTAGTTCCTTCTCTCTCAGTGAATTAAAGTCGACCCTTCCACTGTTTAATGGCACTCTCTGTTAACGTGTGTTTCTATTGGAGTTTATTTTAATCTATTAGTATGTATAAGTTTTTAAGTGAATCTTTATTCTGTCTTTTCTTTGTGCCCACTTGCACAAGCTCATCTAAAGCTTTACACTGCAGCAGTATTTTTGAACAACATGTTAATGCAAGATTTTGAACTAAAATAAAGTCACTTGCACCATCTTTTGAGGATTGTTTGTTCTTAGCTTTTCTTCCTGACAACAGAAATGCTTCCCTTTTTTTTGTCAAGGCTCGATGTGACTGTACAGAACTGATAACAAGTAAGTTTTCTTTCTTTCTTTGTTTAATTTACTTGCACATTGTGAAGCTTTGAATGTAAAATGTATTTAAAAACAAACAACTAAATCCTAAAATTCCCATAACTGATATTGCAGGTTTTCCATCTGCACCAATATTTTGGCCTTGTTTTCTTTAGTCAGAAGGCTAAATTGCAGAATCTAAAAATGTGTAAATGTTAATTATTTATGTCCTATTTTTAAGCATTCAGCTGTATGGCACACAGCTCTGCTTGAGTTTTATCAGTGAAGATGTTTGTCTGAACCGGGACAAAGAAAAGTTTACCTGTAGGTTTTATGTAAACTAGGTGTTGGTTTCCAATATCCTACTTGTCTGTAATATTCAAAGACTTACACTTTCCATTTTCATTGAATTATAAACAATTTATTGAATCATTTGGCAAGTTCTATGTATAATAGTCAGTCTGTATGAGAGTCAAGTGTTTTTGTTAATTCCCTAAATTGCCTAAATAAGCAAAATCATAATATTTGTTGTCAGTAAAGTTCATATTCAAAATGTTTAAAAAAAACTGTTTGATTAACTTGTAAATATTAAATGTAAAAAATTCTGCAGAAAATATAAAGACCTCAATCACGTTTTACCTTTATAAAATTTTCCACTCTTTTTGTTTAGTTTTGTTTTTAATGGAGGCAAAGTTTGAGCTGAAAAAAACCAAAGAAATCTATCTTTGCGTTATAAAAGCCGGCATATGTTTTTCTTTGCAAGCAGAATATTTAACTTATCACCCAGACAGACTATCAGCTAATTCAGGAACAAGCTGTAATGACGAGTCAGGAATGTGTGTAGGCTACGCAAAGCTAAGCCACAAAGAAGATAAAATGCAGAAAAGCTGGTGAACTCTGACAGAGGCAGGCAGGAGGTATGAGAGTGGAGTGTGAGAGCAGGAGAAGTGCTGAGGTTTGAGTTCAGGCTCTGCAGGTTTGACAGACCTGGGGGCATTGTGCCATCTGGTGGTCAACAGAGGAGTTTCACATTTGTATTTATTTATTTATGTACTTACATTTACATTTACAGTAATATCACTGAACGGCTTACTTTTTCCCATTAGAATTTACTGCTTCATATCTCAATTCCTCCACATGTTGCCTCAATCCACTGCCCACAAAAAGGTTTACCCTGCCTATCAGCTGAATGATTACAGATAGTCCACAGCTCTGTGCTGTCAGACGTCTTTCCCAAAGCTCTAAAAACAGCTGTGATCAACCACTTCATATGAAAGCTAACCCGGATGCATCTGTACTAAACAACTATAGGCCTATTTCAAATCAATCATTTATCATCAAAATTATTGAGAAAATTGTCTCTCCTCAACTTCCTAATTTTCTGACAGTTGATAAATACCTGGGCATCTTCCAGCCTGGATTTAGGACTTATCTTTACAAAGCTTTTGAATGACATCAATCTTAACTTAGATTCTGGCAATTTTTCTGTTCTTGTGTTATTAGACCTCACTGCTGCATTCAATGCAAGTGACCAAAACATAATAATTCACAGACTTGAACAGTGGTTTGGTTTGTCAGACACAATTTAAATTGGTTAAATGCTATCTTCAAGACAGAAATAATTTTGTATCAACTGGTAACTGCACTTCAGAGTCCTTCGTACTATCATGTGGAGTATCACAAGGGTCAATTCTTGGACCTCTTTTATTCAATCTGTATATATTGCCATTAACCAAATTTTTAGAGTCCTGTATAATCTCATTTCACATGTTTGCATATGACACCCAGATCATTACTCAGTCTTAAAATGACAGTTGCGCAGTAAACACAAAAAAAAAAAAACGTCAAACAAATAAATGAGCTGATGTTAGAAAACTTTCTTGATTTTAAAAAGGATTAAACAGAGGTTATAATTTTTTGAGGAAATACAGAGAAAGCCAAAATGATTGTTGACCTCAGTAGTCTGTCCTTAAAACATAAAAGCCAAGTTAGAAACCTTTGAGTCACTTTTGATGGAGAATTACATTTTTAAAGGCACAATAAATCAAAAACAAAATCTTTTTTTGGCCCCTAAAAACATTGCAATGATCAGAGAATTTATTTCAGAATCCGATCTTGAAGTCTTTTTTCATGCTTTCATTTCCAATTGACTAGATTACTGTAATGGCTTAATCCAAGGACTGCCAAAAAATACACTTCAACAAGTCCAGCTGGTTCAGAATGCAGCTGTCAGAGTCGTAACAAAGATCAAAAAACTCTCAGCAACAAGTCCCAGCTCTTCGTTGACTCCAGTTTATCACAGAATACATCACAATGTATTTGTCCTTGTTTGTAAATCATTAAACGGCTTAGCTCCACAGTACTTATTGGACCATCTTACACATGATGAACCACCCAGAACTCTCAGATCAGTAAACACAGAGTTATTAGTTGTTTCATAAATCAAAACCAAATGTGGTGAAGCTGCTTTTAGTTTTTAAGCCTCACCGGTTAAAAAGAAAATGCCCGAGGAGCTCAGACTTGCAGTGAATCTGACCAGATTAAATTTAGACTCATTTTTGCAATTTATTTTAATTAACTGACTTTTAAACTGTTAAATTATATTTAATATATGTCTGTGTGTGTATGTGTGTCCTCTTGCCCTGTTCTTGGTAATTTTGTCTATATCTTGTAAAGCATTTTGAGTTGCCCTCTTGTATGTGCTATATAAATAAATTTGTCTTGCCTTTTTAAATGTTTGTAACTTCCAAAAACTCATAAAGAATGGCCTTTACAGCCAACAATCACAGTTAAACTGGAACCATTTGGTGGTCAAATACAATGATCTTTGTAACCCTATGTAGCAGAAGTATTTTTCAGTTCTGACGTGTTTTATTCTTTAGTAAATAGCCTTTTTAACTTTTATGATAGACCTCTATATTAATTTATAATTGTTTATAAATATAAAAATACAAATTGTTAAAAAATTCGGTGTAGTTCTTAAGTAAAGAAACCAACAATTTCCACCTATTAAGATTGTATAATTTGTCTTTTAATTTGGATATTTTTATCGGCTGTGAGAAAGACAAATCTAAAACAGTGACTTACATGTTAAAAAGACACTCCATTTCCCATGATGCCTCGCCTCTCTTAGGCCAGAGGTCACGTCGCGTTCCTGAGGTAATAACAAAGATGGCGGCGCTCGGCACAGCGCGGTGCTTGTTTCGGAGCTTCTCCTGGGTGAAAAATGTGCACAGAAACAAACAAACGTTAGTGAGGTGCAGTGTAAGGACGTTGTGCGGTGAGACCCACGACAAAGGTATGTTTTTATCTGTGCAAATGAGGCTGTAATTAAATATTTTTATGTCGAAACTGCTGACCTTGTTGCTCGTTAGCGGCGTCTAGCGTAGCAACCATCTATGGGAATGATATGTATTGGTTCAGATACACATATCTGAAGAAAATATTTAGGGGGGGATTAAGCTGTTATAATTTGTTTGTAATGTCGGTGTTATGTGGGTGTTGTTGTTTGAAGATTAAGGTTTAAGAGTAAAGGTTAACAGTGCTGAACACTGTCTTCATTTAAGAGAGAGAACAAAAACTTCTTAATAAGAGGTGCTTGTTGAGCTATACGACATTCTTATGGTCGGAGTAAAAGAGGAGGTTTGTAAGGTTGTCATTGGAAAGTTCAGATTTGATCACTTGTGTAAAATATATACATATATGTTTTTATTTGAAGCCAGTCATAGTTATTTTAGCCTTCTGCAACACGTGCTTGTATTAACATTAAAATCACTTAAACCGCCTTTAGCTCCCACAGACCACAGTAAGCCCCAGTTCACAGACCCAGCTGTGCAGGAGATCCTTGCTAGAATTACCGGACTGGACCTGCAGAAAGTGTTCCAGTCCTTTAAACAGGAACTGAAGCCGCCCACATGCAAACTAATGACGGATGATCAGCTGGAGCAGGTACCTTTTAAAAATTCAGCTATAACAGACCTTATCAGTATCACACAAACGTCTACTGATTACCCCAATACATCTCCTGTCTGTCTCCAGGCCATACAGCTGGCCTCAGTAGAAGCGAGGAAGCGGCTGCAGATGCCCCCCGTCCTTCCAGAGAGGAAGCCCATCAATGATGTGCTGGCTGTGGATAAGATCCTGGATGGCATGGACACAGCGAAATATGTCTTCACAGACATCACCTACAACGTTCCACACAGGGTACACACATGCTCTTCTTTCAAAGTTAGCAGATGCATAGTTTGTGTGACTAGATGCAAGTTAAAATAAGTGTGAGCAGTGTTTGGACAGGCATTTTGAGTTTAGTGAATTTTGCAAGTTTTTTTTTCCGGTGCTGTTGTTACCAGCAGTGAAACGAAAACATTTAGGTTGATTAAATTTGCAAATCTCCAGTTGTCTCTCTCGATGTGTTTTAGGAGAGGTTTATAGTTGTTCGGGAGCCTGATGGTACTCTTCGGAAGGCCACCTGGGAGGAGCGGGACCGGCTGGTTCAGGTCTACTTCCCCAGGGAGGGACGCAAAATAGCAGTACCGCTCATGTTCAAAGAGGAAAACCTCAAGGTGAGAAAATAGCAAACTGACTGAATTAATGGGGGAAAAAATCTCTTCTGGTTCTCGTGTTAGTTTCTTTTCAAATTTCTTGTTGACGGAAGACCTGCTGTGACTAAACCCTGTGACCAACTCTTGTGATAGTTTAGAGTGTTTGTGTTTGCAGGCCCAGTATTTAAAGCTGTGAAGATACCGCTTTAATTAATCAGGGGTTTTTATGCAGTAATGTCTAAATGTATAATTTATTATGATGCTAACGGTAATAATATTGAGATTGAAGTAGACAGTGTTCACCAATCCTAATCAATCTTAAACTGCATGTTTACTCGTCTACATTTACAGAACTTCCAGGTTTTATTTAACCTTCATAAAAGATAAGACGTGTTACAGATTGGTGTGTTTTTCTTTAAAGCATAAAAGCTGAAACAAAATTACCATCAGTAGTGTGTATTGGGGAAGACACTGTGTATGAAGAAAACAAAAAAACAAAAATAACCAAACAAACCCATTGGTTTGGTTTGGGATGTGTGTGATTTAAGAAAAAAAAAAACCTGAGCCTGAAACCAAACTGAATCATGTGTGTGTGATGTGAAGAAGACAGGTCTTGTTAGTGAGCTCTGTGAATATTTCTGCAGTCCTGTTGAAGAGCAGAACAACTTTCATGTTTGTATTCAGTGAAAAGAACTGACTTTTAGGGCTGCCACTACCAACTATTTCTATTCCAATTTTTCTATGGACTAAATTTTCTCCAAAAATCATACTCTACAAGTTTATTTTAGTTATTTTGTTTATAGCAGTCAACTTTGGCATCTACACTTTACCACAAACAAAAACTAATACAAAATATAAGTTTAAAGTGTCAACTCCTGCGTGACAAATAAATAAAACAAAGTTCTTATTATTTATGTATTTGAAAATAAAAAGGCTGAATTCTCAGCATGTTGTAATGGTTCTATTAATGATGAGAAATCCCTCTTTTGCAGGAATTCAGTCAAGTGGTTTTACTTTCAGAAAAAGGAGAGAAACAAATAAAACAACTATTTAAATGGAATGATGGGTCTTTTCAACTAGCCTACACTTCTCACATCATATATGAGTTTCATTTGTTAATTTTATGGATTGTATATGAATTTGTTTGGTTTAGATGTTATTTATTCAGCTGCTAATTACATACCGTACATGCTAGTACACACCATATTTTCTGGACTATGAGGCGCATTTAAAAGCCTTCAATTTTCTCAAACAGTGGAGGCGTTCTCCTTGACGCTCTCATGGGGGGATCATATAAATGCTGATACAGGTGAACCAGCTCTGCTAGAGCAGCAAAATCGTCCATTTTGAACGGAGCGCAAAGTTACAAAAATTTTATATATGACAAAAGTTTGAAAATGGACCATTCATTGACAGTGCGTGTTATAATCCAGTATGCCTTATAATGCGGAAAATACTGTAGTTAAATGTGTTTAAAAACAAGCAGAAATCAAAGGGATACAATAAAGCCCTACATTTACACAAAGCTGAGATCTGTTTCCCCATCTAAGTATAGAAGTTTTCCAACCATCAGGATGTGTTTCATCTGCTACAACAGATGCAAAGGAGCCAAAAAAATCAGGATTTTGTCTTTTAGCATTTTATTTTAAGTACTGTTGCTTAAAACAGCAGCAGATAAGAGGGAAGCAGAACAAAACTGGTGGAGATTCAGATCTCAACAAAGGGAAAAAAAGCCTTTACAAACAAATTTATTTTTCCTTTCATTTAGGTGGTGTTTTCTCAGGACCGCCATAAGGATGTGTTAGACCTGTGTCTGGTCCAGTTTGAACCCGACTCTGCCGACTACATTAAAGTAAGTTTATGCCGTGTTCTTTGGGAGCACCGAATGAACTAAAAACTCTCAGCTCAGATGATGAGTGGGAATCCAAAGCAAAACATTTTTCTTTTAGTCAAACCATGATGAAAAACTTGTTTTTGACATATTGAAGTCAGAAATAAAATAACAGTGAAACTTTTCACACATTTCATCACTAAATACAATTAAATATGTTATGTGTCTGAACAGTTAAAGGTACTGCTTACATTCAGTACATTTTGCCTGTCGTCGATGTAATCTGATGTTACAAGTACTTGTAGGAAGAAAAAAAGAAACGTTTAAGAAGCCCCAGACATGCCGAATTAATACAATTAGATTTCTGTCGTGTTGCTGTCAGGGGGATTCTGTTAGTTCCACGTTTATTACTCTCCATGTTCTCATCTTCTAGTTGTGTTCCTTAGAAAACATTTCAACATCTGGACTGATGTGATGCAGTCATTTAGTGTCTCTTCTCAAACTAAAGCCTGACAGAAAACCAGAGGTTAGTGACTGAATGAGAGAGAGATTCATCATGTGAATCAGTTGTTAAAGCAGGTTATAGAAGAGATCGACTCTGTTCCCACAGCCAGGGGGAAATGATATCAGATATTACTACACATGGACTAAAATGACTGGACTCAGTTTAACATATACATTTGTGGAACAACGTTGGTGCTCTTTGTTCTTGTTTTATTCCAGGAAATTGATTAAAAATATAATTAATCAGTATTTTATTTAGTTGTGCCATCATAAATATCAACATTTAACATTTTCTGCTGCCAGTAAGAGATCTACAAGCAGAAAGCATTTCTGTTTTTTCTGTTGAAGAACAATTATTTTCCTTTCTTACCTGTTTGTCAAAAATCTCTGCTTCAATAAAAAGGAAGGAAGAAAACAATTTGTACATGTTCTGGATTCATTTACAACAGTTACTCCTTATAGTCTATGTGCCTGTGAGTGTAAAGAAAAATAATTACTTCTTTAAATATCTAACTTTGGCCTTAAAGATGGTTGCTCATTTAAGTTTCAGTTATTCCTTTTTGGCTCCATCACTTCTGGCCTCAAAGACTAAAATTAGTTGATGTCACGGTGGCTTTGTGGTTACTTTGTTTTTATGTTTTGCTTTGCTCCCTGAGCTTGTTGAAGTCCAGATTTTTTCCATTCCTCTTTTTTTCTTTTTAAATTTATATATTATGTGTATTTTATATAAGTGTACATCTTCTGAGTTTCTGTTTTATGTGGAGAGCATTGTGCTAAGAACTCTTAAGTTGACTTGTGTGCTTCCTTCTCCTCTTCTTGGTTTAGATGCACGTAGCCACATATGAGGACCTGGACAAATACGGCAAATATCACCTGCTGCGATTCACCCGGCATTTTGGAGGCATGGCCTGGTACCTCGTCAACGCTCGTAGGGTGGACGGGCTTTTAGTGGACATGCTGAAGAAAGAGCTGTGGGTTTTTGAACTCGTCCTCAAACTGTTTTCCTGCCCACTAACAAGTCTGCTGTAAGTTTGAGTTCCTGTGTGTTTGCGTTGCCAGGCTTCAGGATGCCGTGAGTCTGGTGTCTCTGTTCCATATGGTCCATCCCCACAGTGAGTCGGCTCAGGAAGCTGCCAGCCAACAGGCCACTGGTACTGACCTGCTTAAGGTGAGATTGCCTCGATTTTACACCCACACTGGTTTTGTAGTGTGTTTATTATGTGTAATCGTGTGATTCAGGCCAAATAAAAAGGTCAGTCAAGCAGAAGATTAGCTCACATCAAGGTTGTCTCATCTAAGATTTCCTGTCTGAGTTTTATTTTTTCTTCTAGCTGTGGTGCCAAGTTCAGAATAAATCAGGTCTTTTTAGTCCTCACATAAATGCAGATAGAGAACTGTGGGTTATATTTTAATAAGTGAACTATGTACAACACTCAACTTCAAGGAACATTTTCATTGTATTGCTTAAGATAATCAGGTGTTTTTAGTTCACTATCAACTTAAAAACTAAAAAAAAAAAGAATGTATTTTTTTGTTTGTGACCTTCCAAGTGTGAAAATATTTTATTCAGTGAGTTGATTTCTGGATTTTTAGCTCTCAGACCCTTTTTACTTCTGATTTTGTGGATTTTGTCATGCGCAGCCTCAGCTGAAACGGTCTCTTCTGTCATTTTGCTGACCTACGATGCTTGTTCCCACAGATTTATGCCGAGAACGAGTCCGAAAGGTCAGGCTACATCAAGTTGGCTCTGCAGGCGTATGAGGACAGGACTGCAGAAGAATCAGCTGCCTAACATCCCAGCACTAGGATACAAATATAAACATGTATTCACAATGAGGAAGAACACACAAGAAAGCAGAACTAGTGTTGGAATATACGACTTTTGCTGTTTTGACTCAGCATGGGTCCAAGATGCTTCTCACTTAGAAAAAAAACCCTTTATACTGAGCAGTCATCAGTCTGAAACTCTGAACCTTGTTTCTGTTGGAGAGATTTTGTCTTTCTGTGTATTTCATTTATATCGCTGAATGAAACTGATGTACATAAAATAAAGTCAGTCTTTAGGTCTGAATGTCATGTTTTTGAAGCCTCGATAGTTGAGAAGACTTTAGTTAAAATGATTTGAAGTCATTTTTCTAGTCTAATACACAGTCATATCTATTTTTTATTATTAAAAAAGAAAGACAAACAAATTGAAAAGGCACAAGTAACAACAATATTGCTCTCATCACTGATGATTACACCAGTCATCAATAATCAACTGTTCAGATGGATTTCGAGATGTACGGTTACAGTTAGAGGTTTACATCCACTCATGGGGATGAATGTCATCAGCTTGGGGATTTTAATAATTTATGTGTTTCATTCCTGAGTGCTTCAATAGAATGCAGCTGTACTTCTCTTGATTCTTGAAGACTTTTCACCTCTCATCCAAGACTCTTTAGTTCTGATCGTAAGTTGGAAGATCCAGATTTATAAGTCATCGTTCTAACAATCACAGCATCACAGCAATCGGGACGTTAGGGTCATGTGTGTTGCTGACCCACTATATCCTGTGAGTCATTTGGGTCGTCAAAACCTTTGTTGGACCACTTAGAATTGTCATGACCTGGAGGACTAAGAATCTATGCCAATGTATTTGTACCATTTTCTTCCCAGGGTAGAATTAAAACTGTACATAAAGGCTCAAATATGTGCTTACATATGATACTTGATACTTGGTTAAATTTCTCTTAGCAAGTTGCATCTTGAGGTTCAAGGTTCTTTTTACAGCCACCAACAAGATTCAGTCTGGATATCTGGCCACTCTCCATGGCAGAATTGGTAAAGTTCATTTAAACTGGTTGGTTTCTTGGCATGGACCTGAATTTTAAGCATAATCCACAACTTTTCAAAACGG
The DNA here is from genome assembly GCF_001649575.2 of Kryptolebias marmoratus. NCBI lineage: Eukaryota > Metazoa > Chordata > Actinopteri > Cyprinodontiformes > Rivulidae > Kryptolebias > Kryptolebias marmoratus. The sequence continues at coordinate 24,927,578 of NC_051431.1, forward strand.
TTGAGGTTGGGGCTTCAGGAATGCCATTCCAGAAGCTCAATGGTAGCCTGTTTTATCCAAGCAGAAACCAATTTTCAGATTCAGAAACCTTTATTTATCTCTGAGACGTAACTGAGGAAAGAAACACTGTTCAGCATGGCAAAGAATGAATTAAAATTAAACAGAAATAAAGTAATAAAGCAAGGTAAAATTGTATATAGTAGCACAGAATGAACCAAGTTCAAGTAAACTGGAATGAATATAAATGAGGGGATCATTATTAGGGAGGCTGGAGGCAGATAAACAGAAAAATACATATATTTTTTTATTAAAGGTATTCACCCCCTTGGATGTTTTATGCTTTTATTGATGTCATGAATCTATCACGGCAGGTTTGACTTCAATGTCAAAGTGAAATCAAATATTTACAGAATATTTTCAATTTAATAAAAATTTATAATGTAAAATAAATGACTGCATAAATACTCGCATCAAAATTTAGTACAAGGACATTTGGCTGTAATCAACATGGAGTCTGTGTGGATGAGTCTCAGTCAGTCTCACACATCTAGACACTAAGAGTTTACTCAGTTCAATTCAATTTGTAAAATACCAAGTCACAACAAAAGTTGCACTGTACAAAAACATTCACATATATTATAAAGAGCCAATTAGTAAAAGTTACCTATCTAAGGAAGCTGGCAGATTGCATAGAATCCTTGGACTTTCCCATTGCTCTGAGTTTCAAGTATTTGTCTGTGCAATGAGTGCTGTCAAATCAATTGTTTTTATGCTGGGAAACAAAAACTACCAGCTGCAGTTAATCATGGTCACAAAAATATAGAAGCTGTATGTTGTATAATTAATTTGCCCTGGAAAAAGAATAGTACAAATAAATCATAAAAATCCCCAAATTATTATGACATTTGGGGTGGCACAGTGGCACAGTGGTTAGAGCTGTTTCCTCCCAGCAAGAAGGCTGCAGAATTGCTTCCAGACCTGGGGTCTTTCTGGGTGGAGATTGCATGTCCTCCCCATGGGTTTACTCTGGATACTCTGGTTTCCTCCCACAGACCAAAAAACATGCATTTTAGGTTAACTGGTAACTAAATTGTCCCCAGGTTTGAGTGAGAGCATGAATAGTTGTTTGTCTCTATGTGGCCCTGTGATGGACTTGTGACCTGTCTACTGTGTACCCCACCTCTTGCACAGTGATGGCTGGAGATAGGCATCAGCTCCCCATGACCCGGCCCATTATGATTGTATGTAAACGTCTTGGCTGCAGCACTATTATTGCCACAGTATTCTGTTCAGACTTGTGTATGTGTGACTGGCTAATATCTATGTATGAGAACCACGTGTATATTTTCCATCTTTCAAAGTAGCTACATGAACTTACATATTTGTATCCTCACTTCCTGCTCATCAGTCTTTGTGGGCATCTTTGGGTCAGTGGTTACAGCAGTTGTCCTCCAATGAGAGAGTTTGAGGTTTGATTCCTGGCAGCAGTCACTTGTTGAAGTGGGCAAGACATTGAACCCCTCATTGCCTCTGATGTGTGCCCCATCGGTGTATGAATGGAGTTTAAAGCACTCATTAGTATCTATAGAATGATTTATGTAGATTAGCTTTGTAGAGATGTAGTAGAGTGCTGTATGAATGTGTGTGTGGATGGGTATATGAGGGCAGACTGTGTTGTAAAGCGCTTTGAGTAGCCTGGTTGGCTAGAAAGGCACTATAGAAGTGCAATCTATTTACCATTTGTGATGAAAACTTGCCGATTTCTCCAGAAAATGATGGTCTTGTTTTGAATGAAGAACAGATAAAACAGAAACATGTAATTTCAAACATCTTTTTTTTTTTTTAATATTCAGATTTTTTCTCAACTTGTAGTAATAATTTAGTAATACATCTCTTCTCAGATTAAGTTTTAAAGCTCAGTTGTGCTGATCCTCCTGCTGAATGTGATGAGTGAGTATTCTGGAGTACGTCTGACCCTGACACAAGTCTCCTTCAGGTACTACTCAGACAGCAGGGCTTGCTGGAGGCCATGGAACAGGTTGCTGTACTGGTTGGGGTCAGCCAGAGCATCTGCTGCCTTCTGGGTAACATTGACCAGGTTCTTCTTCCACAGCTCCACTATCCTGGAGGAAGAAAGGCACATGGAGCTCACCAGTGCTGCTTGAAATAATTGATGAAAACCTCGAAAGACAGACAATTTTTTCACTAAAATTCAATCTGTACCTTGCATTGTTTTGGTTCTCTAGCAAACAAAAACTTGCAGAAACAACTTCAAATTACAGTGCTGCATGCAGAGAGAGGTTTAGCATTAGTAAGTGTACCATTCAGCAGTTTCAACTGGAAAGCAATATGTATTGATATGCCCTGATTAGAGACAGGCTTATCTTGAGATTTGACTGGGCATATGCTGTTTTTTCTTGCCAGGAATGCAGCCTCTGGCAGACTATGAAGCAGGTTCACATATTTATCAGTTCTGGGGAGGAACAAGAGCAAACAGTGAAAAGCATAATCTGTTTCAAACAGCTCATATTGGTTGACTGCATCTCAAATACTTACCACTGTGAGGATCTGGGCTTAGCTCCGCCCTTGGGCGGCGTCACTAACCCTTACTCCACAGGTGTTCTTGATTCCACTGACGAGACCATCCAGCATTTAAGCTGCAGGCTGAGATCAGATCTTCGCTGGAGCATCAAACCTTCCGGGTTAGATTCTCTGCCTCAGCGTCTAACCGCGATTCTGCTCTAAGTATTAATTATGTTCTTTGCCTTGCCTACAACTTAGGTTTTGCCACTCCATGACTACGGACCTTAAGGGAAACTTACCTGGAACCTGTCTGATACTTACCTTTGTGGGAACTGGCTCATCATCTTTTGGATCAATCTGGAACCGCTCCTCACCTCCTCTGCGCAGCAACTCACCTCCTGGATCTGTAAGAAAACAAGAGACATTATTACCTCCATCTTTGAAACTACTCTGACCAGACTCGTACCCGAGACTCACCCAGTTCTTCTTGCCTTACAGACTACTCCCGAGACCTGCTCACTGTACATACTAGCACCACCTGAAAATAAAACTCACTTGCCTTTATTTACGTCTCAGTGTCTGGTTTCGGCTTCGCTCTTTGGACAAACAATCCTGGGTTTATGATAACCTCCCCTGCATAAAGTAGATGAAGTGAGCGAGGAAGACCACATTGGTCTTCCCATCCTTCTCTGCCAGTTTGCCCACCATCTCTGCGTTGCCAGAGCTGGTGGCCAGCAGTGGTAATCCCCCATAACCCAGAGTTTGGTGCAGACACTTCTGAGCCAAGTTAAACTTGCACTTTGTAGTTGCGAGTATTTGTTGCAAGAGCACCAGGGAGAAAGACAAGCTATGTGTTATCAGCTCAGTGAACCGTGGAATATCAAAAATTCTTGGAAGATACAGGGGGTTGGAGAGAAATAATTAAAAAAACAAGAAGTATTTGTAATCTGTGTGAAGGTACTGGTATTGGAACAGATTTCATGTATTGTCTGAATGTAGAACACAGAGATATTGCTGGATAGAAAAGTATTTACAAAAGTACCGCTGTTTGTGCTAATTCCCTCTTTCCACGCATAAAATAATCCTTCTGATGCAGTCTGTGAATGTGGGGATGATTTATGGACTTCAAACTTTCTTGGAGATTGTGTTGCTGATGTTTTTAATTAAAATTTAGTTTCACACATCAACAGTTCTGAATGTAGACACATTTGTTCTCAAACAAAATGAACATCTATTGATTTATATGAACACCAAATTCAGACCCTTCACATGAAATGTATTGTTAAAAGTTTAATTTAACGTGGACGTAAAAAAGGAAAAACAAAATGTTGCTTGGAGTTGCAACCCAAGACATGTGGGCATTTCATAAATGCACAAGAATCTTGGATTTTATACCTTTATACTGTTTCTTTTAAACAGCATTTTTTATTATGTTGAAAACTGACTAATTTCATAAAATGGATCTACCACATATAACTACCAAAGAGTAGTTAGCCAGCAAGTATATTGCAGGCTGAAATATATTTTAAAAAATAATTTGTTTTATATTTTATCTGTATTCATTTATATATTCTTTCAACTGTTTATATGTAAAAAAAATAGTGAAATGAACTAAAATACATTTGTATGCAATAAATTTTCTATGACAGCAGAGTTTGAACATTTTTCTGAGAAAAAAACATTGGATGTTAAATCTGTGCAACATTTAGTATTTCTGTGCAACAGAGCAGCTTGTACTCCTTTAAATAGAGTAAAACCTGGAACTACTGGCAAGACAGCTATAAAGGGCTGTGGTGTAATTGAAGATATTATTTAAAAGAACAAAATATGAATATCAAGAAAATAGAAAAATATTCACAGGACAAAAAAGCTGGAGTACTACGTACACATATATAAGTAAAAACTACTGAAGTTCTTGACAACAAACTTCCGCATCACCCAGTCATTTACCAACAAATCTTGGAACCGTGCAGTTTTATTTCTCTGTGACTTCTCATGCGTGTCTTTGTGTTCACAGATAGTGTTTTCCCTTTGGTGTGATTCCTCCTGTGTGTTTTAAGAGTCACTGCAAATGGCTGCTTTGTTTCCTGTCTGAATTTTCACGGGTGAGCTTAAATGTGGCTTTCGAATAAACTTTTGTCCACAAACATCACAAGGAAATGGTTTAGCTCCTGTATGGATTTTCACAAGTTTGTTTGAATGTGTTTTATGGCTAAGTCTTTGTTCACATAGATCACAACCTATTTTGTGTTTAGAGCTGCTTTTCTGGTAAACCTTTTGCCACAGTCTTCACACCTCTGAAGAGCTGGAATCATCTTCATGAGTCCTCCACAGTCCTCCCCGCCAGTTTCTGCTGTCTGCTGCTTGGAAGATCTCTGTCTTCAAGTTGGTGTTGATGAAGCTGTGAGAACAGGTTTCTCTTCATCATCCTCACTCTTTAAAGGAACTGAATGGAAACCTGGTGGCATCAGACTGCTTCATAATGATCTGCTCTCCCAGCAGACTGGTCCAGAGGTCCTCCTCTTCCTCCTTCATATTGAGGGGCTCTGAGTCCTGCTAGTTAGACCTTCTTCTGTAATCAGCACCATCTGCAGGGAACACTGAAACATGTACATTATGGACAACTTCAGATTCTTACACTTACATACTTATGTTGTTGCTAAATTCACCAGGTAAACTGAGTTCACTGCTTGACTGTCAAAACAACACCTGTCAGAACCTCCTGAGACCAAATCCATACAAGACAGACATCCGTATCAGTTGATTTCTTGCTGGAGCAAATGAAGACCATTAAAAAGAATCTGTTTTACATCACTTCAGCTTTAAGCACAAAGTCTCTAAACTTGTTCTAGCTTTTTTTCACCTGCCTGGAGATAATACAAAAATGAAACAATAAAATATGATCACCAACATACAGTACAGAGATCCTTATTTTCCCCCACACTGCTTAGGGAAAGAGCCCCTTTAACATGCTTAAAACTGACAACTGTCAGTAACTAAGAAATCTGAGCAGATTATATCAGTTTTAGCCTCTCTGCAGTGGTTTTGAATTAATATCATGATTGAGTTAACCCTCATGAAGCCCTTTAAAAGAGAGAGAGATAGAGAGCCCTTGTAACTTTGGGCCAATTGACCCAAAGGCCACGGGAGGGTTAAGGATTTTCCTGTGGACTTTAAAGACTATTAACATTTGCTGTTTTTAGGTTGTGACCCTGTCTCACTTTCATCAGTTAGCAGGCTAAGCTACAAACAGGCGATAGTTACACAAGTTTTTCCTAAAAGTGTGAATCCTCTAACTACCAGAAAACTGCAATTAAACTGTAACAAATATATGCAGTTGATTGTTGGGGTCAAAATCAACATGTAGGATGTTACTTTGTGGCTTTTTTTCTTCAAAACGTGACCATTCCTGTTCATAATTATTCATAAAATTTAAAAAGCTTTTGCTTTCCTTCAATCACTATCTCCTGCTGTTGCTAGGTTACTACTTTAACATTCCACCGTATTTTGAGTCCACAAATGTATTATTGTAGCTATGAATTTCATTTGGACATTCTTGTTTTTAAAATGTTTTAATTTTTACATGAGCATCAAATTGTTTTCATTTTATCAAAGCTTTCTACACCAAGGTCCATTTTGACACATGAGTGAATATTTAAATGGGTTACTGAACGCACAAAACACACTCCTAGTATATGATCACTGATACACGTCTCTCCAGTTGGCCATTTGAAAGAGGAAAGTTTATTTATTTATTTATTGGCACTTTACATGCAAAAACTTAGGAAGACTGAACTTTATTATAGAAAAAAATACTCTTCTATGATTATGCTGCATATTTTAAAACCAGAAACACTGTTGTGCAAAAAAGGTTGTATTAAAATGTTTTATTACAGCTCTCCACATTCAAACACACAGCAGCAAGACACACAGCACTACAGACAACAACCCTTCCCATTTTATTGCACCTTCTTGAACACTTGATGGCAGACTTTGTCGAGAACGGTGAGTTCCTGAAAGACAAGGCAGAGACCTTCAGACTCACAGGGCAACATGATGCAAGAAATGTATTTAATAATTGCACAAAAAGCAGATCTTATATCTGTGTTCTTGTGGATGGATTTTTATTGTTATTACCCAAAGATAATAGACACCTCAGCATGATGCAACTCAAAAAGGTTACATCAGGTAAGCAATAAATTTTTTTATTGTTTATTTCGGCATAAGTGAAAGGTTACGGTGCCCAGGTTGTCACTCTTTTCCTCACCAGATGTAGCAGGTCACCCTCGATCCAGTGTTTCCACCCACGATTTTCTTTCTCCCCCTTTTGAACGCACACCAGTTTGTCCCCATCCCAGGTAACCAGGGTCTGTCACATCACAACAAGGACGTTTAAATGACACACCGCACATCAGAAATTCAGGAATTTGTCGGTATTTGACATCTCATAAGTAGTACCTTGACTTTCCTGTTATCCAGGCCCTTTGTGTGCTCCTCAAACTCCTCACCCACTGTGAAGTTGACCTCGTAGTTCCTGAAGGTGCTCAGGGTCTTGGTCTCAAACTTGTTTCCATTCTGGACAATCACTTTAGTCTGAGTCAGGTGGCAAGCTATCTTTCTGGTGGCAAAGTCAATGTCTGCATTCAAAAAAAAAAAAAAAGAAAAAAAAAATGCACCCGATCACAGAAGAGCAATCATGAAAAAGTTGGAGAATTACACAGTAAGTTTAATGGCACTATGAAAACTTGTACAGACACACCTAAAGCACATTTGTGACAATAATATTCTCATATTATCTTTTTATAGTTTAAGCATTCAGAGGTGACCTTGTACCGTCAGAATAGGTCTGACTCAGTTTCTCACCTCCTTCAGAATTGGGCTCTTCCAAAGTGAACCCCCATCTATCTGACCGTTTAGATATTCATTTTTGATTTTCCCTAAAGTGAAAATCCAATTTCTGCCCATGGCTCTTGGAGATGAGGCCGCTTTATTTACCCGTCTGAATGACATTTTGACCCATTTCCATACGGATGTCATTTTCCCGCCCGCTCGATGAAAATGAGTTGAAGGTGATGAGGCTTTCCGGGATTTTTGTGGGAGCTGAAAGTACGGAGGGGGTCGTTTTTATGAATTGCAGATAGAGTCGTGAATAATGAAAGTGTTTCTGGGTCTGATCAATGACGCGCCACACAGAGGAGAGCTGGCTCGTTGCCTAACCACGAGCTGGAATCCGTCTTTTGTTTCTGCGGATCGGGAGGATGAAAATGCAGAAAGGGCTGAATCAATATTTATTTGGCGCAGTAACAGACAGCAACTGCTCAGAGAGTGGAGGTTAACTTCACCTGACAGCGGCTCAGTAAGGAGATGAAACAGTATCACATCTCCCCTCTCCCCTTCTTTCTTTCCCTTTGAGACTAATGCTCACTTGTCTGTTCTGTCAAATCTTCTGCTCAGATCTTCCTCTTTATCAGTAAAGCTATCACTTTTAAAGATAGCTGCCATATGCTGTCCTATTCAGAGTAATGTTAAATACGTTATGAATGGAGGAAACTCACCCAGGGCCTTCATGAGCTCCTCGAAGTTCTCATTGGTCACCATCTCCCAACGTCCGTTGTAGTCTGCAGGCATTTTGGATCAGTGTGTGAGAGGAGGTAGCAACTGGCCTTAAGGATTGTTTGTCTAATGAAAGGAGAGAGTTCAAGTGCCCAGCCCTTTATATACACTGTGTTCATGTGTGTTTGTGCGCATGTGTAACAAAAGGACAGGGTTCGCCTGATAATGTCTTCAGGGCACTGAGTTTGTGTATGTCTGTGTGTGTGTGTGTGTGTGTGTGTGTGCTTGTGTGTAGCATAAAGTTCAAACTTTTCTTGCTGCATTGTGAACACTGTATAAAAACCTTAATACATATATTTGCATTGTATTTAAAACACATCATATCAGGCACAGTCTGGCACAGTTTGTGCATATGCCTCTTCGTCCATGCATTAGGCTGATGAGAATCTTCAGCCCATTTCCTCCGAGTGATCCAGCTCCTGTGTTTACTACCGCTAATGGGCTGGAATGGAGGGAAGATGGAGAGAAACTCCAGCAGAGATGCTCATCCCCAGCCAGGAGCTTTTTACTCGTGTATTTTTAGAAGCTTTACAGTGGAGAATTTTTGGTGGGAGCGAAGGGGTTGGGTGTATTTCAGAGAAGGTTTTCTGAAGTACATTTTGTTCGTTTTTTTTTTTTCTTCCAAAAGTGATCCCAAAGTGTCCTTATTTCAAGCTTTTTTTCAGAATCATTTTCAAGATAAAAGGCCCTCGCTTCAGTCAGCTGGAGCTACTTTATCAGCATGAGAGTGTGAGCATGTCTTGATAAAATATTTACAACAGTTTTTGTCTCTTAAATCTCTGAACAGCACAGCGCTGGTTAATGAAAAGGTCTGTCTTGGGTTTTACTGATCTTGCAGTTTCACCAGCAGATACTATTTATCAAATAAGAATTTGATCAAATTGGCATCTGATACGTCGTTTCCTTCCGTTCTTATCGCCGATCATTTAACACTAAGCTACAATGACTAAAGTTTGATCTTGAGGACTCTTTCATGTGCTTCCATGGGGTAAAACAAATCACCACTGCGATATGGTTTTACAACTGCAGTATTGTAGTATCTCTATCTGACAGTGACACTAAATTGATCCTGTACTGAAAGGGTTATATGTGGAGGGTTAAAGGTGAAGTAGGATTTGTGTGTCATGGTTTATCAGAAGTGATAAGAAGCCTGGGTCTACTACAGCAACATTTTACTCCATACAGACAGCAAGAACAAAATGTCTAAAAGTGTTTGATTTTTGATTTTTTTTTTTGCCTTATTTCATTCAGTTTCAATTTTTTTTTTTGACATTTGAACAACTAGTTGACTTGGAAGAAAATGCTTTAAAAAGTACACTTTTAAAAAAATATTTACCAATGGAAATAAAATATAATTAGGGCATACAGCACATTACGATGACCTCACATCCCTTTAGCATCTTATAACTGTTAACAAAGGTGTGCTCCTTTTGCTACCACACGAATTTCTGTGTTCCAGGACAGGCGAATCAACTGGAAAAAATGGGAAAGTCACAAGCCTTGACCTCAAAATTTGCAAAGAAAAAAAAAGCTACATAACAATTGGATGGGACAACTGTCTTTAACAGTTTTGAGACAACTGCAGTTTAAATCTTATAGCAGAATGTTCAACTTAGAGTGTGATGATATCACACATTAGTTTTTAAACTAATTTTTCTCAATGTTTTGCAAACCAACTCTTCTTATTTCAACAATTTTAACAGTTCTTGTACAGTTTATTCATACAAATCTAGATATTTGTATCTTCTTTAACCCAATGTGTCTCTCAATGCTATAAGACTTGTGGTTTTGCCTCAAACCCTTCCAGAGTGCAGAGTATACACATGCAATCAGGATATCTAATGAATCACTGGATGGATTGAATTGAAACCTTCAGGAACTAATCATTAGTTGTACCTCTAAAAGTGATTAACCTCTGAAGCCAATCCAAATTCAAGTTGGCCACCAGAGCCAACTGACCTTAGAAAACACAAAAATGACTATAATTTAGTAATTTCTATAGATAATATAATAAAATCAGGTGTGATTGTTGCTGAGAGAAATTCACAACACACACTCCAAGTGCTACTCATCGTGCAAAATCTTTGCTTAAAACTTTAACGTAAATAGTTAAATAAACCCTGTTTGTCTCATGAACCACTTGAAAAATAGACAAACAAGACAAACAACCATTCACACTTTCACTCACACCTAGGGACAATTTTAGAGTCATCAATTAACCTAACATGCATGTTTTTGGTCTGTGGGAGGAAACCGGAGTACCCGGAGTGAACCCACGTGTGCACAGGGAGAACATGCAAACTCCACCCAGAAAGACCCCAGGCTGGGAAGCAATCCTGCAACCTTCTTGCTGGGAGGCGACAGCTCAAACCGGAACTCATTACCTTTTGTAGTAAATTCAAATCAAGACAGCTGCCACAGCTAATCAACATTAGTCAGCACTGAAATAGCTATAACTCAGTCAATTGTACAGATATTTAACAAAAATTTGATGTGGAAGTAGCTGAGAGTCATTCACATCACATCTGAGAATACTGCATGAGAATGTTATTTTCAAGGTTTGACCAAAACGGCTACAACTCTCAACATAAGATGGTCTTAGTCTCAAACTCTGGCATGAAAGCTGATGAGAGATATGCGTTTCCTTGAGAAACGCTAGGCCTTTAATTAAAAGAGGAATTTCCAAATTTGGCTTATAAAGGAGATTTGTTGTATCTTGGATTTTTGAGCTGTAACTGCATTATTACTCTTTCCACAAAGCTTTTATTGTTTTAGCAGAGTGTTTCATTTACTGTGTTTACAACTTTAAGGTACATTGTACTCCTTTAGTTATACTATTTTCATTAGCAGGAGACAAAGCAATATAAACTTATGCATGGCCCTTGTAGAGTAGAAGCCCGTAACTTAAGTCATAAAAGTTGGCGACTCGCTGAAGAGCACAACAAAGAAAAATCAAGCTAATTATCTCTCTGAGGAGGATAAAGGAGTGGGAAAAAAACACTCTCACGTAATGGTTAACTGATGTGATTAGTGTTCGTTAATTTTTTTTTTATGATAATACATAATTCAAGAAACATCAGCGCTCAACAATCATAGAACAGCGCCTGTATGAAACATTTTTTGAATATCTTAGTGTCTAAATCTGGTAAACAATCTGTTTAAAATTGTACATGCTGCTTTCATGAACTGCACATGTTGGGAATTCTGCGAAAAAATCTTGGTTAACCAGTTGATGGTTTTTTTTTTCTTTTTTTTTTCTTTGCTTTTACATATTTTCACTCATAATTAATGTGTCAAATAGCACAAAAAAGCCCAATCAAACAAAGAAACTGGACTGTTAGTGAAATTCAGCCCACTGTTCACATGCTGTAATTTTGGTTTGATCACATTTACTTTATTACAAAGAAGCTCATCAGGTTTTAAAATATTTGGTAAATAGATTTTTTTTGACACAATTTGATTGTGTGTTTTTTTTATGTCTCATTGAACATCTGCAGTGAAAATATGCATGCTCTTTAAACCCTGCCCGTTTTTCCTCAATCTTCATAACATTTTTCCCCATTCCACCACACAGGGGCGATGTTGTCGCACGAGTCAAAGCTCCTGGCGTGAAGCAGCAGCAGCATCCTCTGCTGTGAGCAAAGTAATACCACATGTTATACTGTGATCAAAGTTAAGATGACACAGAGCCATCTGCCAACAGAGAGGCTGTCTTAGAGGAGGTCTTATTCTATAGGTTTTCTTTTCTATTGTTCAGTCGACTGGTTACTGCCAATATGGAAATGAGGAGAAGTGATGCAGATTTGAAAAAGTACTTAGTGATTTAGTGACTTACAAGTAATCCTATTAGTAAGAATGACTGCACCCACTGCTTGTACACCACAGCACCTCGTAAACATGTCCAAATGCAATTAGTGTATTCTTATTAATGCAAAACAGCAGTTCCATTTTTTTTACTCTATTTCACACCTAAAGCACATGTTTGCCCCCTAACCCCGAAGGCACACATGTTCGCTAACTAATATTTCATCTGTAAGCCGATCACATGGCGCCTGCTGTGTTCAACATTTCGGTGCAGCTTAGCAGTAATTTTCACACCCGAGCCTGTTTTCTCAAAGCACCGGAACAAAGTGTGTGTTGATGCACACCACGTGACTCTCTCACAGACTCTTCAGACTTTTATTTCCTTTGACACTTCCTTTCTCCCCTCCCCCCTTCAAGAGCTGAAATTTCTCATCCCTCCACCTCTGCGTAATCTTGTAACAGTAAGAGGCTGTGCATTGCGCTCGCACGCTGTGTCGCTCAATACAATTTCAATATCCTGTGTGATTCGATTCAACTGGCTTCATTAACTTGACATTTAAAGCTGTGCTTTGCGGCGTCTTTACATCCGCGTGCCGGCGCCTGCAGTGGCTCTCTCATCTCGCCCATCTCCTCCTCCTCCCTGTTGTTTTAGGAACATCAAAGGTACGATTAATCACAATCCTCCTTGGAGACAAATGACTGAGAAAAGTCTGCTCTCGCTTATGAGGCCCGTATTGTGGATTTCAGCAGAGTGCAGATATGTTTGTAATATATTTTCAGCCCACCCATGGATTCTAATAGTACAGTGTCATGTTGTGTGCTTTGATGTCCCAGTGAGAATTGAAAGGGCCCAAATGTTCCCACACAATAGAATAATTTCAGCTTTTATCCTCCTTGTTTGAAACAAAGGGAGAGAGACAGAAAAAAAACAAAACGGAAGCTCAGCAGTGGTATTACATATATTACTAAAAGCAAAAAAATAAATACACATATTAGAGATGGCACACGTCGAAGGAAAGTATGTCTACACAGAGAGAGGGAGACAGAGAGAGAGAGAGAGAGAGAGACAGAGAGAGAGAGAGAGACAGACAGAGAGAGAGAGACAGAGATGCAGAAAAATGGTGTTTTCATACAGAAAAAGCTTTATGATTTCAAACCGATAACAAAAAACTGTGTGAGTCAATTCTTCTGGCTTCTACACACTCACAAAGAGTGCGCAGGCCTTCAGAGAGCAGAAAATAATAGGTCTGCTGGTTGGACAGCCCACATGTCAATAGAAGGAACCTTTTAAGGTGTCACAAATATCTCTTCTCACTGAGGTGCCCTGTGGTGGGGGGTGGGGGTGGTTACGCTGTGTCAAGGTCACCAATGAGTACTGTAGATGTGTGCTGCTTCAAGCAAGCTCTGTGTATTTATGTTGTCATGAATGTATGCATGCGCACACACTCGCCCATGTCTGCATGATAAAAGCCCAACCTTGGCTGGGCATCATCGCTCTTCTTGTTCCTGTACTTTTGATCTGGCCCGTCCCAGCGTGCACCGCAGCCCGTTCTTCTCACCATAAATCAAATCTCACGTTCCACCTCCGCGTGTGTCATCCAGTCCCCTAAGGGGGAAAAAAATATGGCAGTTAGGAGTAGGACATCCAGCAGGCCACGTGGTGCCTCTTTTTTTTTTTTTAAACTCCCAAATCCCCCCCAAAGCGTTCAGATAATCAGAAGAAGAAAACATATCATAAGCTCTCTGCCTTTGTTCCGTGCAGGAAGTTTGAGCTGAAAAGTGCAGAGGGAGGAAAAGAGAATGACAATGTTAAATATGACATGATTTCCCTCTTGGTGATTCCGTACGGTACGGAACAAGACCTCATTTTCCAGAGAAACACAAGAAACTATGGGAGTGATAGAATGAGCCAGGGAAGCTTTCTGTTCCCTTTATTTTATTTTTTTATTTTTTGCTGCTTGGCTTCGAAATAGGCCTGGATGGTGATGCATAATTCATGTGGCTTCCTATGCGGAGCTGGAAAGGGCTGTGGGTCCTGTGAGATCAGTCTGGGAAACAGTGTCCAGTCTCTCATTCTGGAAAAGAAGGAAAAGAAATTTAAAACATGGCTTATTCCTTTTTTTAAGCTCACGGTCCAGTAAGTTTTACATTTTGTACTTCAAACAAAACATAAAATCAACAAAAAGCTGTTTTTTTAAATTATTGCCCTCTTAGTTATCAATTGAAAGTGTTTTGCCATGACTAAAAACATGCTTTTTAAAATAATAAAAAAAAAATTTCAAGTGTGAGTCAAATCAGTCAGGTATAAATCAAACTTTCCCGTGCTTCTTCATTTTCAGCTGTCATTGACAAAGTATAAAAGGTTGAATAAATAAAGTGTCAAGAAAGTTTCTTGTTATCTGAGCAAAGTTCAATTATGCAGAATTCTCTCAGCTTTTAGCATCGAGGTGCTTTTATCTCGTGGCTCTGGAGTTTATTTATTTTGTTAAAACAGAATCTACATGCTCTCTTATGTTAGCTCTTGCTTATTCTAACCAATAATTAGCACAAATGTGAGCTGTCACATGTACGCTCTTATCCATCTTCACCTTCTCATGTTACCATCCTCTGCCTGTCTGTGTGTGTGTGTGTGAAAATATTCGTTTTTCTGTACCAGAAGCAAAATATCTCATGAATCATTCAATGGATTTTAATGAAACTTTCACAAAGTAATCACTAGAGGAACATCTACAACTGATTAACTTCTTGAGTCAATTCATTTCAAGATGTCCACCACAGCAAAGCAGTCTTAGGAAATACAAAAATGGCTATAAGTTAATTAATTTAACAGATATTCAGCTAAAACTTGAAGTGGTAATACCTCAGCTTCTTTCCCAACATAATTCGAGTGCAACACAGCACTCAAATTATATATTTGCTTAAAACCTTGGCATTAACCTCTGGAGTTAAAACTGTGTGTCTGTTAGCAAAATATCTCATGATCTGCTTGATGAATTTTAATGAAACTCTCTGGAAGTTATCACTGCCTACACATCTACAAATGATTAACTTTTGGAGTCAAACAAATAGCCTGCACAGAAATGACCATACCTCAGTGGATTTTAAAAATACTGAGGTAAAATTTGGTGTGGTAGTAGCTGAGAGTCATTCACAATACATACCCAGCACTAACAGATCATGTGAGATCCTGTGAGATGTCGCATATTCCATAATATGCATAGTATTATTTTTAAGGTTTACCCCAAATAGTGTTAACTTCCATTTCTCCTCATAAGATGATCTTAGTCTAAAACACTGCAATGAAAGTCAGTTTACCATAAGCATTTTTTCATGCCAGGCCTTTAACTGAATTTATTTAAAACGGAGAACAGTTTCTGTTGTTTCAAACTTTCCAGACCTTTTAAAGTGTTACATTTCCCCTCTGAAAGCTTAACATAGATTTCTAGTTTATGGTGGTACATCTACATTTTAATATCATATAAAAAATTCTTCCATGCATCCATTCTGTCTTGAGCCTGTTTTACTGTGCGCTTATCTCCAGCAGTCTTTGTGTGAGAGGCGGGGTACTTTCTTAGCAGGTCACCAGTCTATCACAAGGCTGCTAGAGACAGACAAACACTCACATTCACACCTAGCGCCCATTTAGAGTAAGTAATTAACCTAAAGTGCACACTTTTGGACTGTGGGAGGAAACTAGAGTGCTTGGCTCCATATGGAGCCAAGTGAAAAGATTTTTGTTTTTGTTGATCAATACTTCAAACTGAAAGAAAAGAGGAAATGGAGTCCAGGTTGAAAACTCAAGTTAACGCACCAGATTGTTGTTTTTATTTCATTTTCTTTATTCTATTTCAAGATCACAGTTTTTTTTTCTTTTTAGTCTGGCCCTCACTCAATGTTTAGTAACTTCAAAAAATAAAACTGTTTGGTTTTAGGGACAAAATCACCTCAGGCAGAGTGGAGAAAACATCATAATTTGGCTTGAAACACACTACAGATGCCAAAGGGTATTTGGTGTGTTTCATTCAAACACCACGGGATTGTTGAGGAAACAAATGGAGGGTTGTGAGACCAAAATCAATATGTAAGAAATAAAAAATGTGATATCTTTGTTGAAATTATACCACCAAATAGTACTGTGAAGGCTACAGTGTCTGCAAGATGTAATCTCATTTTAGCAATTTTTGAGCTACATATTAATACATAGAGAGGGGCAAATTGAAATATACATAAGTATATGCTATATGCACCCACACAATGACTCAATTTGCTTTCTGCATTTGACCCATCACATGTGAGATACACACAGGTGGAGCAGTGGGCAGCTATTTAAGAGCAAGGTGTCTTGCTGAAGGACACCAGCACATGATGGGGAATTGAACCTGTGACTTTCCAGTCATATGATGGCTGCCCTACCAATGCGCCACAGTCACCCTGGCTTACACACACACACAATTGCAATCAACAGAAGATGCCATGCCATTTACTTTGTGTTGTGCATTTTGGTAACATTGTTGCTGCATTTATTATATCACCCAGTGTTAAGAGTGATTATAGTATTGTGATGAGTGAGTACCACTGTGAATCTGGAATCTGTGCTGAAAACCTCCATGGAAATGTTCCTTATAAATCCATCCTGGCACACATGCACAAGCCCGAATTATCACACAGAGACAGTACGGGTGATAATTGATTGAAGGAATGCCAGGCACTCACTGATGAACATGGAAACACTCCACTGTGCATCTCCAAATGGCTTTAGCGAGCTAATGGTGGTGTGGGAAAAAATGAGCTCACACAAGAAAGAGGAGGTAATGTAGCTTCCAGCTCAGCTCATTTTCTCCAAACGAAAGAGATAATCTGGACCCCCTGAAGGCCTCAGAGATTGAAAGCTTCACAAGCAGAAACTCCAAATAACTAAGAAAAATTAGCCATGAACCTGGGCCAAAGTTTTCTCATTCCACTCCCCTATCTCTCATCAGAGGCACGGACAATGTGCCTACAGTGTTGAGTATATGTGAAATAACCTCTATAATAATTACAACCTCTTACCTTCCTTCCTTCTATTAGTTATTTCTGCCCTCCTTTTCATTTCTCCTCATTGGCTCACATCCTCTTTTCTCCATCTTAATTCGAACATGCTTTAGTTCTTTGTGGTCTTTTTTTTTCTGTGCATACTTTTAGTGACAACCAGAGCATTTTCCACACCCAGATGGAATGACAACTGTCTATCTCAGTGGAGCACCTCCAGTTTTTTTTTCATTCTCCCTAAATTACAAGTGTCTGAGAAATGGTTTGATGGCAGGAACAAAGGCAGCAGAAATTACATGACTGTATAGCTGGGAAATGCAACCAGGCAGCTAGGAAAGTGGCTTGGAGCTGGAGGGTTACCCTGACTGGCAGGAAACAAATGTGAGCTGAGGCAGTAAATGACAAAAGCTGTCCTGCCTAACATCCTGTTTGCTACACCTATGGCTGCCCACTACTAGTGTTCACCTTCTCCATTGTATATACTGGTGTTCATTGCTCACAATTTGTGTTCACAGCTTACAGTTACATTCAGTGTTGAGAATGAGTGTCAAACTCAGGCTTCAAGGGAAACTGTACTGGACGTTTTAGTCAGTTTCCCGCTCCAATACACCTGGTTCAAATTACCTCCTCACCAAATCATCAAGTTCTCCAGAAGCATGTCCACAAGTCATCCATTTAAATCCAGTGTTTAAAAGCAAGAAAGAGTCTAAAACATGCAAGAAACTGACCCCATGAGGATTCCACGAGGAATGGAGTTTGACACAAGTGGTGTAGAGATAAAAATCATGTATAGGCTGAAATTGTGTATGTATAGGGGTTTTTGTCTTGTGTGTTTATATGTGGCCCTGTGATGGACTAGCAACCTGTCCAGAGCGCACCCCTCTACTCGCTCATTGACTGCTGGGAGATGCTCAAGCCCCATTTTAACCCCGTAATTAATTTTTCATACCCTAAAGTAAGTAAGTAAAACAGAGTGAGAGGGTGAGTTTGATGTGGTGTAGCCGTGTCCTCTAAAATTAAGGTTCTCAATCCTGGTCGTCAAGACCTTCTGTCATGCATATTTTAGATGTTTCCCTGTGTCAGTACAGCAGATTTAAATAGTTGAATATACTCCTCAGCAGGTCATCAAGTTCTGCAGAAGTCTTTATATAATTCAGTCGCTGCAGATATATATATATATTTTTTCAGGGGAATCATTAAAAATGTGATACAAGCACCAAACCTGGCACAAATACTCCTTGGGGGTTACCTTTTTGAAAAAAATGTGCTGGCCACCTGAAATCCAAGATAGCTGCCATTTTTCCAAGATAGGCACCATAATAAATACTGAAACATTGCTTTTTGCAATACATATTCACAGACTTGCCCTGTATGAATGATTCTGGAACCAAAGCATACATTTTAGACCATGCATAATCTGTATTTTAAACTTTTGAATCTTATTCTTACCTTATTTGGGACTGTGGATCAAAATTACATAACTGTGGTTAACCTACATAATGCTATACTAGTGCAGTAGGTCTTAGCTGTTTAGTTTGGGGTGTTGGGTGTAGTATTAGAGGTAGTGTTTGTTTCCGCAGTCAGCCACATCCTTTATGGACTCTTGGCAATGGTCCTCACTACTTACTTAATTCTCATTCATGGCTTCAAGAAGTTGCTAGTGCACAGCAGCAGCCACACCTCAGTACCCTGTGTTGACTTGCGGGCTGAACTGAGAGAAGCACACAGAAAGAGTCTCTGTGTGTGATGAAGCATGCCAGACTTCGACACAAAGTGCATGAAGTCAACACAAGAACTCATCCATGGCTGGCCAATGTGGAACACCTCCCAGATATGATGAGAACTACACCTCCATCAAGGAATATAGAAGAGGAGACAAAAATCACCAAGAGGAGAGGGACACATATTCACCAAGGAATTGAAAGAGAGAATAATAGAATGCATGTCAAGGCACACTGCACCAACCAGAAACACAGAGTCCTGTTGACTGGGGCTGGACAAAAAGGGTGATCTGTGGCAGGTCTTCTGAACAACACTTCCTCCTATTGCAAAGAGTTGTCAACAGCTGACCAAATGCGGGTACAAGTCAGAATGCCATGCAAGAAGATGCAAATGCTACAGCTTTGGTCTAACTTGTTCAATATTATGTAGTTGCAGATGGGAGGATTAGACTCATGTTCAACTCAAGCACAAATACAATGAAAGACAAACAAGACTGTATACCACATACTACACAATGTCATGTAGTGACTTATACATGTATTAAAAAAATTAAGACTGTTCTAGTTTGCCTCTGCACTTTGTATGGACATGAAAATAATATTTGAGAGATCTGTTCTACTGAAATGGATGACAGCTGGTCATCCAAAATATTGCAGAATAAATAGAAATATGTGTTGTAGATGTACATGTATCACTCTTAATAAATTTAGTTTCATATCATTGCAGATATCATATCCCATGTTACTTTTTTATGGTTTTGGGCTAGAAATGGTAGAAAAGGGCTCCAAAGAGTTGTATTTTTGGATTCCTCATACTCAAGAAGCTACTTTTTAACACCAAGATCAACTAAACTGGTTTCTGTTGTGCGATTCTGTGGTAAAATAGGCAATTTATACACAAATGGCAGCAATCTTGAATTTCAGTGAATTTGAATTTGAAAAAAAAAAACATTTTAAAACAAAAGATAACTAAGGAGTATTTATGCCAAGTTTGATGCTTGTGTGACAGAATAAGGTTCAGACATTGTGCCGCCATAATTATTTGTGTGCTAGACGAATTGAGCTGTAACTGAATAATTTGTTATTAGACTGAAGTTAGGATTGTTTGTGCAGAAAATGAACAGCAATTCAGTGCTATGTTGACTGTTGAAGAAGGAGATGCTCATTGTTGCTCTCGAGTCTGTTTGTTAAAAGTCATCAACAATAAAGGAAAAAAACCTGTAACAAAAACACTGATTAATTATTTTAGTGTGCAACACTTGCATCACATTTTGAAAGATAGTTTGACCTATTTGCTGCACTATTAGGCCCCTTTCAAACTGGGTGATCAGCCAGAATATGAATGGCCTTTGCAGGCTCTTGGTGTGGTCTTCAGTGGGCATTTAGGCTGCAGTAAGCTCCCCATGAAACGTGCTAGAGTGTATTAAGTCCACAGTGGTTTTGAGCATGCACAAAACTTCCATAGCTGTCAAGGCCGAAAAGATAGGAAATACATGAAAGACACATCTTATTGTTATATATATATATATATATATATATATATATATATATATATATATATATATATATATATATATATATATATATATATATATATAATAACACTATAGTACCCACTTATATTAGGGTACAGATCAGTGAGTCTGTGCATAGACCTTTAACCTCCACGGTGTGGTGTTGGCTCTTCACAAAAGTAACCTACTGAAGTGAGTATAGTTCCAGTTAGTGTGTGCATGTAAAATACTATGAAATAGGGCAAAACTGGTAACTTCACCCCTGAATTCACAGAACATAAGTTTGAATATCTAAAGAATTGTTGTAAAGCAGCAGCTGCAGGGCCCATTTTCAACTTTTCTCTTCACAGAATTAATTCACTTATTCATCTTATTAGTTCTTGGTAATTTAAGTAAAGAGCTTGGTTTTGCCTGTGATGGAAGCAGAGTACTTTGGTAGCTTGCTGTCAGAAACAAAGTTAGCTTTACTCTCATCCAGTCATGTCCTAAGCCTTTGATGAAAGGACTGATTGTGTTCCTTGATTAGATTTATTTATTTATTATCCTTTTTTAACCAGGCAAATTCAATTGAGATCACAGATCTCTTTTTCAAGGGAGGCCTGGGCCTGAAAGCAGCCTAACATGCATGTTTTTAGACTGTGGGAGGAAACCGGAGTGCTTGGAGAAAACCCACGCAAACGCAAGAAGAATATGCAAACTCCACACAGAAGATCCCAAGACCTTCTTGCTCTGAGGAAACAGTGCTAACCACTAGGCCGTCATACTGGTGTTTAGATGGTTGTCAACATCATTTTAAGCACATTGTTTTTTAACTGCTGCAAAACTTTGCATCATCATGTTATTATTAGGCCTCAAATTAATGTAAAAAATAATTGTCGATCTTTAGTTAATTCAGTTTCACCCTTCCCAACAAAATTTTGGGCACTGCTGAAATGCACTGCTGTAGGTTTTTTGATAACATGTCGGCATCAGTGGCGAGTTTAGCTTAATCTCTCCGCTGTGAAAAAAAGAATATATGACTTGTTGAATTGTCTAAATTGGCCCAATTCCACAACTCAGACCAACAGGGTTCATAAATGTACATTTTCTTTTCATGCGTCCAACTTAAGTGCACTTGGCAGACTTTTCTGTAAAATCCAATCAAGTTCACTTCCTACATACAATATTTTTGTGCATTTTACACACTGCAGCTGACCAATTGCAGGTGAAGACCTTTCTCTTGTTGCTGCAGCAGCAGAGCTGTGTTGTTTCATCAACAAATTAAGGTTGGTAAAGAGAAGGGATGTTTATTTAACTATCAGGAACTACAAACCAAATGTAGTATTGCAAATAAAAACGTGTCACCATCGCTATATTCATCCATCCATTATTTTTTCCAAAAAACGTATAGTGCTGTGCAGGGTCATGTTTTGCAAAAATACTATGTAGATTGGTGCATGCAGGGTCATATGCATACAGAAAACAAGCATACGGTAATTGCGTGGATGCAGAATAATTAAAATATCTGTCTTGTAACTTACTGGCACAAAGCTGAAACTGCTAGTGCAAAAGATGACTTAGCAGATATTAGACTCGACCCCTTGAAAAATCAAATAAAAAAGATTGAGACAGGAATATAAAAAGATTTGTACCAGTTTGAGTTCCAAACATGATCAATGTCCTAATCACGGTTTGGTTCATTCATGGCAGCTTCAGGATCATCAGAGTACAACTCAAACCCGTAAGGCTCAACTCCACACAACTCGGACTTCGACTCTGTGTGATCTTCATTGCATTTTTTTCCCTCTGAGCTGAATTCCTCAGGAGAATAATCTAACAGACTGGAAGAAAAAGTTTGGGAATCAACATTAAAATCTGTTGGTATTTGCTCATCTGCCGTAGTGTTTGACTGCTGATCATGGAGACCATCCTGACCCAGTGTGCTGTCACCACTTAATGTGCATTATCCATTTCTTCACACAAGTTTTAAAAACACTGTATCTTTTGTGAAATCCATATACAATCGCAGCGGCAATCCATTTCTTATCTGTGTTTTTTCATTATTTTACAGTTGTTAGTAAAAAGAAATACACCTCAGGCCAGTACCTTTAAGACTATCTGAATCCAAATTTTCTCTGTTGTTGCATGATTTTAAATTTGAAAGATTTTTTTATTAAAATGACAACATTGTGTAAAACTGATGAAGCACATTTGACTGAGAAAAAAGTTACTCCAACCTAACAATTGTCTACTGTCTTTGCTTCTCAATAAACCTTACTGGACTTGGTCTGTGATAAAAAACTAAATGTATAATAATTCAGGTACTTTATAACATTTGCTATGTTAAGACAGTGCTGTTTTTAAGGTAAATAATACTTTTTCTTTGAATGTGTTTTGGAAGCATTGATTCACTGTTTTGTACTCAGTTAGCTTGTTAGAGACTGTGAGCTGCAGTCTAGAGTCAAAATCGTTTTTGTTCCTGACCAAGCAACATTTTCTTACCACAAAGCCTCTCAACTAAGGATAGGACCGAAGCGAACCCAGCTTCTCTTTGTTATATTGTGAACACCTGGACAGGTCGCAAGTCCTTCACAGGGACACATAGAGACAAAGGAGACAAACAACCATTCAGGCTCTCACTCCATTTTCACATTTGATATACAATATTTTATAATCCACCTAATTTTAGAAATGAATGTTTTTTTTACTTTATTACATCTACCTAGCTTGAATTGTCAGCCCCTTTTCTAATGATCATTTTGACAAAAAGAAAAAAAGGCTTGTTTCAGCTATTCAAATGTGCAAATTAGCAGGTTTTTCCTTGAGTAGTTTTTATAGTTTAGAGGCACTTAACGGTTTCGCTTTGGCACATTTGAACAAAAATGTGCCAAAGTGAAACCATTTGGCACCAAGAAAGACAACAAATAAAAAGACAAGTTATTTTCTCATGGACTTAACATTTTAATCCAGTGGTCTTCCAGGCAGAGGACTGGAGGTTTATTCCCCAGCCTGTGCAGCCAATTTAAGTGTCCTTAGGCAAGATCTGCTTAAATCTTTCCTCTGATGGTATAAATGTTTAGTTTTTGTAAACAAAATCAAAATGCTAGCTTTAGCTGGTTAAGAGGTTTTTTTTGTTTGTTTTTTAGGATAAAAATTTGATTGTAACCAAATTAACACCTGTTCCAAGACCCCAAGTAAACTGCTGTCAGTGTCAGCAGTTTACTTTAGTAAATGTCAGAAGTTCATACTTGTCTTCGCAGAAAAATTGGTTATAAACTATATTAAGGATGTATTCTCTAATGCCATGGTTCTCAACTTAGTTACAGGTACCACTGGTGGTACTCAAGATCCTTTAAATAGTACAAACTGTTTACAAGTTAAATAACAATCCAATTTCTATCATTTATCATAAGATAAACTGTGATGTAGTTACCATAAAAGATAAGTGGTTCAAGTAAATTACAATCTTGGTTTCAAATACAAAAGACTCAAAAACAAAAATGCAGTGGAGAATATTTATCAAGTGTTAAGGAAAATTTAACCCAAAGTACAGACTCATCTTCAAAAACAATATTTAAAAAAAAAAGGTTGATGTGACAGCCTAACCTACAACAACAACGTAACTCTGAGGACCATGAGGAGACACAAAGAGCAGACCTAATTGTGGCATGAAATTCAGTGAGAATATGATGGAAGTAACTGAATATAAAGGCTGAGAGTGGGTGGGAGATTGACTACAGCTTGAGGGACAAGTAATGGGGAACAGGTGAAGTGGGCGTGGCAAGCTGACTGGAACACGCCTGAGCTGAGGGCAGGAGAATAGTGGCACAGCAAACACATAAGGCAAAAGGAGAAGAACTATACAAGAACTCAATATAAAGAAACACAAAAAAACCAAACATAACACAAGATTTACAGGAACGCAAACATGAAAATCAAATACAGAAGATCAAAAAATAACTCAAAAATACCCAAATCCTGACAATATTTTGGGACCCTTTGGGAAAACTGGAGTGGACAATTGTTAAATGATGTGCTAGTGGCCACTTAAACAGTGATAATAAAGTCTTTATAGGAACTGCTCATTAAAAATGAAAAGACTGATTCTAGTTCTATCCAAACTTGAGTTTGTTTGTTGTGGTGCAGAAGAATAACCAAGCTTATGGTGCATGTGCAGGCAGTGCTGTTATCTGTGGTGAATCACTTTACAAGGCAACTTATAATAAAGATGGATTCTGTGGTGATTTGGCTTTTTCTGGGTTTTGTTTGTTTTATTTTTATTTTAGTTCTTCGGTTTTTGTTTCTATTCTGTTATTTGGTTATATTTGCTTTTTGTTTTCCTCATGTTTGTGTTTTCATTTCTCTCCCCCCCAGTCACCCTCTTTTGGTTCTCCTGCCACGCCCATCTCCACCTGCCTGTGATTGTTCCCTCACACCTGAGTCCACTTACCATAATCATCATCTGTACTTTAAAACCCGGTAATTTCTTTCCATTCCCTGCTGGTCCATTGATGTTTGTTGCTGATAGTTTGTTTGTTGTAGTTGCCCGTTGCATGTTTCTGTCCTGTTCCTGGTTCTGTTCTTGCTCCGTTCTATTATGTTCATCTTCTTCTTAGTTTTGATTTAGTTTATGTTTCTATTTGTTGCTGCCCCATCAGCTTTTGTTTTGGTTTGTTCTTTAGTTAAATAAATTAGTTTCTTTTAAAATGAGTCTTTGCACTGGGTTTGTCTCCGTCATCTCCACCCAACATGACAGGATTCAGTCATTAATTTCACAAAAGGAACTTTTATTGTTTTGTTTTTACATAGATACACTGTTTGAAAGCTTTGAAATAAGTTTTGCATTAAAAAATGCAGAACATAACTAAAGTCCCTCCTCAACAATATTTACAGGTCGACAATTTTTAGCTACCCAACGAACATAACCTCTGTTATTTTGTTGGTGGCTAATCTAGTCAGCAGCCCACCTCTCGCTCCAAACTGTTGCAAAGTTTTCTGTCGGAGACGTCCTTCCTCTAACGTAGCTGCCACAACGGAGGTTTTGCCTTCAGGTGATATGTAAGTGATGAACTGCTTCAGGTAATTAAATTTACCTTTACAAAGCATGCAGATTACTTTGGTTTTGTCCAAAGCACCATCTAATAACAACTTAAAGTGAAATTGTCCATTAAAAGTGTGTCTTTCTTTTTATCCATCGCTAGCTTGACTGGGCAAATGAAAGTTAGGTACGGAAATACCGAGGGGTTTGAGTGTAAATGCAGTTTTCAATTAATTCCCCGCTCAAAAGTTTTTGTCTCTTACGCTGATTTCTTCTTTTAACATTGTGAAGCTCTACTTAGAACCTTCTTAAGATCCAATAGTGCAAAATGCAAATTCTTGCAATTTTTTGACTGGTCTTAAGATTTTGATCAGGAGTGTATATATATATATATATAAATAACTTCAGTCAGGTAGTTTTATTAGATTTTACTGATTTCAAGACTAAACGCACAAACATATTGTGTAACTTCCGACAACAACTTGGCTGTGATGTGACTTCCTCTTGCTGAGGCCTGAAAGTTTAAAAAGAAATGAGTAAAAAACATTTCTATCTGATGTTCAGTACATCCGTTCTGACCTAAATAATAAGTTTTAAGGTCATTTCGTGTTACTTTTGACTCCAGCAGCATTATTCATGCTGAATTAATTTGATGTTGCCAGTGCTCTGTTGGGTTCAAGGCTGCATTGTGTTTTCCCAGATAATCACACAGTTAAAGTGGCACATCAAAAAAGTGAAGGGCCTTTTAAATGTCACTTCTGGGTCTAAGCTATAATTGGTTATTCAGCTGTTTTGTCCAGATTTTTAAACTTGGCCCTCTATAAGTGCCTCTAACCCCCATTCTTCTGTCTCTCCCTGGCACAGGCTGCCCTGTCTCAGCTAACATTTATTGCGAGTTATGGACCCTATGAATAATTGATTCCAATTCTATTTAAGATCCTGACGAGGACAAATGGTACGGGGCTGCACTGGCCAATATTTTTCTCTCCACTGCCCTAATAGGAGACCTCTTTACCCGCACTACCGCAGTCATTTTTCCTCCCTTTCATATTCTCTCCTGTCTTCCACTTTCCTTTTCTCATATCATGCTCTGTACCTTCTTCCAGGACCCTGGCACTATTTTAAGAACTGGATTCATTCCAGGCGATATGCAGAGTATTACGGAGGCATCGTAGAAGTCAAACAATCCCAGCATCAGCTAGTAGAAGATAGAAGGGTAAAGATTTATCTCTGTTGGTTTGTATTGAACTGGCCCTTTAGTGTCATAACCAGGGAGATTATTTGAAAACGGCAACATGAGGCCATAGTATGTCTATTAATGATGTGAGGTGAACACTGCGATCAATGCTTATAACATTGGGCCTTTGTGTTTTTGGATGCAGTCCAATCTATTTAGTGTGTATTTGTTCTTAGACTGGAAATGAAGGGTCCTGCAGATCATCCACATGAGTGTGTTACTGAGCTCAAGCCACAAAAGAGCTGGAATGCAATTTAACCTATAATATAGCATTCATCACTGGATGAAGCAAAAGCATCTGAAAATGTTACCATAAACTGTCTGTTCAGAAGTGTGGTCCAGTACTCTATACTCACTGCAGACACATGAAGTTAATACGTTAACTTAGGTTTGGGAGCAAGGTCATGTCTCAGCCACACCTCTAATCAGCTAACAGGCCTTCTTATAGTCGGCTCATCCTTCCAGCTGAGTTTGTCTTATGCTCTCGACACCCACCCTCCTGTCCCCTTATCATCAGCAAAGGTATTGCAGGGTTTTACAGAGCGGGTCCAATCCACACTGTCCAATCTCATCAGATACATCTCCAGGCAGTTCAATACAACCTTCTATATTTTTTCATCATTTCCATCCTTCATCCCTACCTGATCTCTACCAACATCCACTCATCCCTCTGGTCACGATGTTTGCCCAGCAAGACAAAAGCTCCACTCCGGGTCTCCTTCTTCTGAATCATCTACTATGAGATTCCTGCTGGTAAAATGCTCAGCAACAGGAGATATGTGAGGAGAAGACAACCAACTGGGAAAGCTCAAGATGCTGCCAAGTACTGATCAGTGACAGCTGGAATCCTGCTTTCACAATATGCTGTAAAGAGACTAATAACAACACTAATGAGTTACAGAGCTGCTGCTGTGTCGCCTTTTGTCTCTCCTCATCAATGCTGTCTTTATTTCCAGCTTGTCCAAGTCTATACAGTACAACACTTGTTCTTAAACCAAAATAATTCTCTGAGATTTTTCTATCCAATGTGAGGTTAAATGAGAGGTCTATAAAAGCAGTTGGGTGCTGAACAGAAAGAAAAAATGCCAGAGAAATCAACAAATATTAACAGACTGGTTAAACATCCAGCTGATTAATAGTGCATTCCATTTCTACTCAGAAATCTAATTTTATGTCAAAAAATAAATAAATAGAAATAACTGGATCTCCCTTGAAGTTGGTATTCCAATTTGGAAAGTCAAAGATTCTTGACCAACCCTGACCTCAATATCCAACATGGCTGCTTAAAGCATGAAAAATAATGACATAAGTGTGAAAAAAATACATATTTTCAGTTCAACCAATTTGTATCTCAAAAAGCATGTCACACCCATGACAATATACTACCTCTAACATGCTAATATACTGCTTGAATGGATAGGTGCAGAAAAATACATTGCTATCAGTTTGTATTGCTAATAAAAAGTAGCCACGGTCAGGGCCGTAGCCAGACTTTAAAAAATACTGAGGTCAACCACTCATTATCCCCCTGCACATCAGTTACAATGAAGACCAAAACTTTATTAAAATAGAAGCATTTATTTAAAACAAGTGACTTGAACGTGTATATGACATGTATTTGTGTGTGTGTGCAATATCATCTGAAGCAACAGAGGACTCAGGGCACAACCATGATGACTCACTGAAATGACATGAATTAGTTTATATGAATGTTGATTGTTCACGCTGCACAAACACATTCAAAACACAAGATTTTAGCATAGAGTTGACCTTTTTATCAAATTCCAGTGAGGTGTTGTAGTTTTGGAGCTGGACCAGCACTACTGTGGTCCGGATGCAAAAAAGTGCTGAAGTCGCCCTTCATTGAGGTTTCACAAATTAGATAAAGGTTTCACAGATCACACAGTTGGTTTTAAATGTTCTGCAATCAGTGCAGAATAATCTGGTCCAGGTTTGAAGTGTTTAGGTGTTGTAGTTTTTTAATTAGAGTAGATTAAAGATGCTGAAGGTAGTGAAAAATTAGGTGGAATCGCCCTTTAGCCATTTTCCGAATCGAAAGCTGCAATCGGAAGCCAACTTCAGCTTCATGGAATTGAAGGAGAATATTTTTAGCAAGTTACCTCAGTTGGGTTTCACTGTAAGTGGCGCTCTTCTTCTTCTGGTCTTTATTTTAGCAGTAAGGTAGCAAAGCTGCACTCTTCTTCGTAGACATTGAGTTTGGCCGCAGCTGCACACAGTTGCAGCTCCTCCTACAGTAAACTGATGGAGCTACGCAGAGAACCACGCCGCTCAAAAGAGTTGTTTTGATTATTTTTTTTATATACACAGCAGAAAAATACTGACGTCCGGACCTCGGTGTCCTCAATGGTAGCTACGGGCCTGGCCACGGTTATTGAGCACAACACTTAGGATATCTTGCTGTTTTTCCAACTTGCAACTGAAACATGGTCAACTTGAATGTGATATCATTCTGAGATTTAAGTTTCAACTTTTGAGGCAATTGGAATGCAGCATTGGAGCTCAAACTGCTAAAAGTCACAACAAATACTAGAAACAAATGTGTTGTACTCGTTTATACAATTTAAATAGCAATTTTTTCCATGCAGGACTGTTTAATGTATACCTGTTCAGTTTTCAATAGTATGAGTGCCTCATTTGGGCCTACTTTATCATCTACTTAAAAGCAAGCATCTATAAACCCAGAAAAATGGGTAGGGTAAAACATAAATATGAGAAGTACTACTGTATCTGTAAAAATACATAAAATTTAAAAAATAGGCATGAATTTCTGATTCTGTTCAGACTTTTGAGGTGTTCAGGTCTTCTGTTTGCTCATGTAAATATATTATTACATTTAGGTCACAGAAGAGCCAAAATAAGCTCACAGATGGCTGGTTGAAGAACAAAAGGTGAGTAGAAAGGGTGCTTCTAATGAGGCTCTGCAATGCCAGGCACTCTTTCTATTTGTTGGCTTGACAAAACCTAAATGAGAATATTTTTGAAGCTTTGTCAACCATGAGTGATGTTCTAATCTGCCAATAAGGTGTCATTTGCAATACAAACCAAAAAACAAGCAAAAATGTGAAATATTTTGTGAATATTTCACATTTTTGCTTTGTTTTTTTGCTTGTAAAATTCAGTTACTTTGTGAATAACTGAATTTTATTTGTGCAAAAAACTGCAAAACATGACTTTGAAAATAATCTATTTCAATTTGATTTTTCTTTCCTATCTGGACCAGAGTGGGTGGCTAAAGGTGCTTACCTGCTGTAGGCAGTGGCCAGTGCAAGCTCAATTTGATGAATTGGGTAGAAATTTACATGAAGGCATAAAGCAAACTACTTCTCAGGAGCAGTGCCCATTGAGTAGTGAATTTTCACTATCTAAAACAACTCCATATCAGAGATGATAACTACTAACTGTGCGTGGTAGCAACTGATCAGCTGAGTATGCCAGGATATATTCTGTCTCACCGTCCTGCAGATCTTTTCTGTATATTCTGGCCCATACAGATATAGTCATAACAACCCAGAAAACAAAACAAATGTGGCAGAATGGGACAATCTCAGGGAAGATGTTTAAACAGAACGTCTATAAGAGTGAATCTGCTGCAAGACAGGAGAGAAAAAAGAAAGACTGAGGGAGACAGCTGTCAAAAAGAAACATCAAGGATCAAGCAGGGCGCTGGAACGCCATAAAGACAGAGCTCGGCAATCAAACACATGCTGCTTTTGCAAAATTTCTGCATACTTCCTTACCAGCATACTTTATTCGACAAATCTGAGCATAAGTATGTACCAACACATCAAAATTGTCAGATGTCTTGATCCCATCCAGCTTTTCCATGAATGTTATCATTGTTGAACTATTTTCATTCACTTTGGATGTTTCGGTAGGTAAACAAACCCATGTGGTAGTTGGCAACCGTTCAGAAATTTTGCTTACAAATTTTCAATTTAAGAACAAATTGACTATCAATATGAGAAGAAAATTGTGCAGATTTTGTTTAATACTTTATGATTGGTTTTTACTTAAAGCAGCTTCATTTTTAGGCAGAGAGTTTCAGAGATAAAGAAGAGTAAAAACATAATGTGGAGAGCACTTCTAATCCAGTGTGAATCCACCTTCTGGTTTTTGTCATTACAGACTGATACTGAGTTTCTTGTTTCCTTTGTGCGACAAAAATAACTCAGTTGTTTGATGAAAAATTCATTCCTTTATATGTTTTTATTTATTTGTGAACTCTTTTTTTTCTTGCAAGACTTGTGATTATCACGTCACATTTAGCAGAATGCTGCTGCTTGGATAAATTTATGAAAATGTGTACATATCTGGGTAGTTAAACATTTACCTGAGCTACTATTTTTCATTTCTTTTTAAATTTTTGATCAGTAGCCAAGTCAATGCCACTGACTTTTCAAAATCTTATCCTTGTTTTTCTTATTTCAAAAATGAGCTAAAACATTAAACTTCGTTGTCTCATGCATGAGCTGATTTAGCTCCTAAATGAAGTGACACTGACATCTTGGCATGATTTCTGGGAACAGACGTTAACTGCATGCATTTAAATTTAAAGCAAAGAAAATGTATTCAGCCTTTTCAGTTTTCACATAAGAAGCATGTTTTTTTTGACACATGCCACAGCGTGGGAAGTTCTGGATTTAAATTTGGTCTTTAGATGTTTTTAATTTGATGGTAGAATTACTTTATATTTCCACCCACTCCAGAATGGCCACTATCCTGCATGTTTTCGGTGTTTCTCTGCTGTGACACACCAGATTTAAATGAACGAGTGACTAACTGGCTCCTGCAGAACAAAAACCTGCAGGATAGTGGCCCTCCAGGACCAGGAGTGGACACCACTGCACTAGAGTAAATATTAACTTACAAGAAAGTGCAAATGTCACGATGTCCCAGAGAGGATCTAAAGTTGTCACATGTACCCTGTTTGGAGCCAGAATGCATGCTAACATTAAGAAAACATGTCTATCTGTGGAGCCTGTTTTTATACTTGTTTATGTGAATGGTGCCACAGTAACTGCTGTATTTGATTGTTGTCAGAAAAATGTAAGAAGAAAATATAAGTATCAGTGTTTTTACTCTCTGTGGGTTTTTCCATTACAAGCCTGTCCAGCAGTTGTTCAGATCTATTAAACGTCTCCTGGCAGCTGCCAGTTTCTTATTCTTTTGTTTCATTAAAAAGTAAAAATACACCTAGATTGTATTGGTTTCCTTTGTTCAGTACAAGATACTCACTTCAAGGTATTATCTCACTGGTCTGTGCTGCTAGTGACGAGGTGGCGAACAACATTCAAGAGGGACTCTCCAATATGTCTTGAAACATGTTGATTTTCTCATGACAGCTGAAGAGGCTTGCTGTCTTGTCACCTGAATTTTGAACATGCTCAAAAAAACGGCAACAAATTTTCTCTCAAAATTCTCTCCTCTGACAGAAAAAAACATGTCCAGGTATATATATATATATATATATATATATATATATATATATATATATATATATAAAAACATGCCGATGATAAATAATAAATACTAAACAACTGGTCCAAATCTGCTGCAGAGCGAGCTGATCACAAGGCTGCGGATGCTCAGAATTCAGTGACACTACAACAAAACAACTGTGTATTTTCACTCAATACTGAGTCAAGCTTGAGTAGTTTATTTGTCTAATTAGATATGTTTCCTGCCATTTTTAGGTTTTAATTTCTCATTTCTGAAGCTAAAACTTATTTATTTTCTTTTTAGAATTGAGTCTTGTATTTCTTTTGAGGCTAAAACACAGGCGGACAATTATTTTCCCCTACAGGGTCATTTTAAACATTTAAGGAAAATGGAGAAGCACAATTTGAATTGAAACATTATTGTAAAAAAGTGACATAATTTGTCCAAGGAATAATAACAACTGAGATATGCGAAATACTTTTTATTTTGACTAGAAGGAACTGAAATATGGATATCTGTTATACATATCCTGTCAATCCATTAAACCTTAAAACAGTCACTTAAATGTTTAACCAAACCTGAACAACTTCTCTAGAAGACTTTATTTTGTAAAGATTTAATTAAAAATGTGAGGTAGTTTACGCTGGTAGTGTGAATTTTAGTGTTTTTAAGAATATGAAGTAATTTAATATGTGTGAGCTGAAGATTGAGCTAGTTCCATTGAGAGGTGAACTTGCACAACACTGATGTTATTTAATATTTATTTTCTTGCTTTGCATGTTTTTCCTGCGTACCATGTTGTTGTTGATTTTCTCCTCAGGTGCTCGCGCCGTGGGCGGGTGGAGGTTATGTCTTGCAACAACACACTGATCTAATAATCAATTCAGGCGAAGGCCGAGCCTCTTTCCCTCCTGAAAGAGGAGTACTTTCATGTTAACTATGTAAAAATAAAGCAGACAGACCAGCACAGTTTGTACAGGGCAGCGTTCACATGTCGCACAGAGACACGTCAACTCTTTTCTCACATTAAAAGAGGTGCTGAAGTATGACCTTGGGTGGCTGTTGTTAAACTGTCATTACAAAATTGCTAAATTTCTGTGATGGTGTTTCACGTGTTTGAAGGGTTTAAAAAAGGGTTTGACAGAAATCTGTGGCGTTCACCTGTAAGGGTTTGACTGCCAGTTTTAAACAATTAAGAATGGTTAACAGTGTGTCACATTGGTTAACATTCTGTCAAAATTTAAAAAGTAATTAAATATAATTAGGTATTTTAATATGATAAATGGATTAAAAGGATTACACTACTGCTACATACATTTTAAGTAGGGTAACTTGAAATTGTAACCAATTACATTTCCAAAGTAAACACAGATGCCGATTATGAGCAGATTATAAGGGCATCTGAATTATTTTAGGTTTTATTGTTTAAAGTCCTAATGAACTTTTAGGATTTTGTGATGTGTAAATTTTTCTTTTTCATTTTTTTCATAAGAGTGTTTCATGTTTAAATGCTGATTTTTGCTGCTGCTTGTCTTGGCTGAACAGCTTTGTAAATTAGATTTAAAATCTCAAGGTTCTTAAATAAAGATTAAATAAAAAAAAATCAATTTCAGTTTTAGACTGCCTGCTGATTCAGAGCTCTGTTTCCTAGAATAAAGTTCTTTTTTGTTTCTTCAGTCGTCTACCTCTGACGACCTTAGTTCTTCATTAAGGTCCTTTTGTATCATGGATTGTGACATTTTGTGAAAATTTTTACTTTTGAGAAGTGATCTTCTTTTGTTCTTTGGAAGACCAACATATTATGTTTTATTGGCAAAACTGTAGGTAAACCAAACCCAAGCACTAAAACAAAAACTCTCAACACAAATTCTATCTAAACCTGCCTTTTACTAGAAGCAAATCTATTGTCTTTGCACTCATTTTCTCTTCTGCTGTGGTTTTTCTTTGAAGGGGTTTATTTATAGAGCAATCTGCATGAAGACATTGATGTTTTAGTCTTCTGCAGCACAACTCTCCATCCTCTCCCTGCTCCAGTCTTGCTAGATTCTAACCTATCAGAATATTTTGGGCTCGGTTCAGACATCTGTCTCTCCAAACAGGATTTATGTGGGATGTTTTGTGTGTGTGTGTGTGTGTGTGTGTGTGTGTGTGTGTGTGTACGCTTGCTTGTGGCAGTGCTATAAAAGACAGATGTCAGACTTAGACAGAGATAGAAGTGAGAGTAGAAGAGTGGGTTTGCCTCGACTGAGTCACTTGGAGTGGGTGGAGAAAGAGAGTCAGAGATAGCAGCAGAGTGGCACATGTATAATTGACATCCTGTGCTTCCTCTCCATAGTGTATGACATTTTCTCTCTGTAATCTACTTTTCCTGGCCAACATATAAGATGGTTGTGGGCCGGGCTGTGAGTCGGTGGATTGGTTGGAAATGGCAGAGCAGAGAAAAGACTTGGCAAAGAGAATGTGAAGTGGAGAAAATGCCAAGGCGGAATTATGTTTTTTTCTTCACTGTAACACTTTTACCAACAGCAGGACTGTCACTGATAAAAGTGCTATGGATGGGGGGCATTGGGATGAGGAGAAACTAATGACACTCTTTTGGGTAACCGAGGGAGGGATCTAAATACGTGTTGACACCAAAGATGGAAAAAGTCAAACAAATGTGAATGAAGGTAGAAAATGTGGCCCAGGGTTTGTGTTAACTAAATGCTATGTACCACACTGGTAATGATCTGTATCGAAGTGTGTGGGTTTCTAAATGTAGCACATGAACATATTACCCTGGTTTACAACCACTTGGCCTACTGCAGTAACTACTCATATATGGAAACTGTGACACAATGCAGTACAGTGGTTGGAGTGGGGGTGGGGGTAGAATCAAGCTGTCAGAAATCTGCCCTAAAACTAAAGGTATGTTACGAGGAGGGAATTACCAAGTGTTAAAAAATAGACTTACCACAAAACAATACAACTTTTTTCTCTAAGAGGTCTCCAAGCTCTAACACAGATTTTGAGAGGGTGGCACTGTCTTGAAAGAAAGATTTCCAAACACTTGCAAATTATTAATATCAGGAAAACACCTGGGTGTTCTGGTTAAACTTGGAAAGTCCAAGCAAGTTTGAAATGACAAGCAATCACAAAAATCAAATTACAATTGAATTAAAGAATGGGGCACCACCTTTTAAATGTTCCACAAAACCCATGAACAAATAAATCATTCTCATACAATATACTAAACTGTATAGAAATATGATGAAGTTTTAATTAATGGTTCTGTGTTAGTTTGCTTAATTGCAAATCCTGTGTGGCATTAATTTTGCCATCTATGTAAGAGTCCACCAGGCTCCTCAGCAGACAAAGACGTGCAGCTCAGATTTTTGTGACCTCATGGATTGTGCTGCCAATGAATTTGTAATGAATAAAACTCCAATTCAAGAGGTGGCACCAATTTAGTAAGCCAAACAAATCTACGTTAATTCCATCTCAGAGTGTCTGGCAAGCCTTGTGGGCTGTGAGTGTGCCTTTATAAAGAATGATAAATTTGTCATCAGTGCCCACTGCAGCTGTAAAGCTGAATAAGTAAAACAGTGGAGTTTTCACTGATGATTTAGTTTCTGTTTGTTTCACTTGGCACGCTCAGGTACAGGCGAGGTGGGAGCCAGCTACGAGCTCAATAATGAGTGCTGTTGATGTTGTGTTGGGCTTACTCCTGAAGCTAAGACTAAAAGTAAACAGAATTATAACAAAATAAATAACCCAAAGAAAAATATATCTAGTAAAATGCAGGCTACACATGTGATAGTGATCTGAAGGGTCCAGCGCTTTTTTTGAGTTACTGATGTCAATACACAGAGTAGTTGGCTTGCGCAGATTTTTGCTTTTTTCCTTTAAGAAATCTGTACAAATTAACACCTGAGCTCAAAACAAACCTTATTGTACACCTATATGTACAACAACTCATTGGCATTTGGACTTTTTGTACATTTTATGATCTTGTTCAATTTAAAATTGGGGTCTTTTGCCCACAAGTGGGAAATTGAGACATCACAGCATGGCATCATGCTACAAAGGGTCTGTAGCCAGTGAAGTTTGAAGAGTCTTCCAAAGCAGAGGATGGCAATCACATTGCATGGGCATGTCAGAATAAATGAATGAGTGAATAAATGAATCCTTGTAGTTAGTTTGAGTACAGCAAAAATTATTGTAGTGGGCAGGAAAGGGGGGAAAAGTGCTTTAAGTATAAACAGATCTCTGCACTCAGGTCATCTGAAGACCAAATTGGAAGTGTGGCTGTATTATTTGTGACGTTTGACACAAATGACCTAAAGCCTGTATTAAAGTTTCTATTTCTGCATGCAACAAAGTAACATCAGTTCAGTGTAACAGCCTAAACAATAACAGCAAATAAAACAACAAATCAATGCATACCAAGTATATAGTGTTGCTACTGGAGCTTCTTGATGTATTGTCTAAGTCCCGTTCCGTCCCTTCCTGTCTCTGTCCCTTCCCTCAATACTTCGTTGAAGTCAAAATGAGAAAAATTGTGGTTACAAAAGCAATTTCCATCTTTGGTGCATAGCAGGTCGTTAATGCAGGTCAGGGGTTTGTCCTCAAAGCTCCTTAAAAAATTAGACTAAGTGCTGGCATGTTACTTTTTTCTTAAATTTGGCTGACAAGAATTTTAGACAAGCTTTCTTTGTCCCTGTTATTTAAGAGGATTTATAAGTTTTTATCCTTGCAAATCATTTAACAAACCAGTAAAGCTGGTCGTTTTACAAGATTATAATGAAGCCATTTCTATCTCAAAGTTGCTGGAGAAATATGAGTCAGGTTTTCAGTGCAAAAGTTCCGAAAGGAAGTGAGAGAACAGATGAAAGTCTCTTGAGGTTTGGTTGGAGTGTACAAGGTGCAATCTGAGTGATTCTGTAACAGTAACAGGAAGTGTTTGAAGGTTGAATTAAAGGTTCAGTGAAGGTTAGATTCATGTTCTAAGCAAGAATGTATCTTGTGTTGCCTTTAAAATGATCATGTTGGTAAAAACAACAGCAACATTAATTTAAATAAAAAAAAGAGATTCCTGAAGATAATGAAGATAATGACACACATGTCAAATAACTAGAAAATTTCTGAATAAATTTTAAAGGGTGCAAATGCAGCTACTGCCCAAACTATGAACATACAGCTATGTTCTATGAAGCTCAATAGTAATTTGGGACTTTGTAATGAAAGTCCTTGAAGGATTTTAAATGAAGATCTTGTGCAATCTATTACTGCTATTTGTTGGGGATGACTCTCAGCTACTACCACTCAAAAATTTAATCTCAGTAGCTGTACAGCTAACTGAGTTGTAGCCATTCTTGGGTTTCCCAAGGCCAAGTAAAGGTAGGTTTTAACAAAGTTAAACAAAAAGCCCAACAGAAATAACAGGAAACTTAACTAGGAAAGAACCCAGAGAAATGACTATGACCTGGCTATGAACAAGAGAAAACCAGAGTGGTGTACTGTGAAGCAGAATCTCTGTCTTAGCCAGCTATGTTGAGCTGAAAGTCAGAGTTTTTAGTGTCATGAAGGAGGATCTGTTTGAGCATGGCTAGATCCCCACGGTAACAGAGGCTCTTAACTCTTAACCTTCTAGCGAGGAGATTTATATTCCTGCTGTTTGCGACTAAAAAGTTGCAGTTAAACTGCAGTAAGAAGTGATAATAAAACAACAGCAACATCAAATGCATGTTGTACATGTTTTTCAATATTTTGCCAGAATTTTCTGATGCATTCAATAATAGGTTGTATATTCAATAAGTAACATATTTGAGTTGAATAATGGAATAATTTGCACACCATGGGACAGTGTCAGAGCTAAATAAACATCTTTCTTGTAGAGTTGAACATTTCAGATTGTTCTGTCTTGACTTGGGGAACCACACGTCTCTTAATATAGGAAGTCATCCTGTATTTGACCCTTAATGTGACTGTCTCATTATATGGGACTGGATTTCTCCCATAGTTTAAAGTTGTCTTTAATACATCATTATTTTGTCCATGTTCTGTGTGAAAAGACTAGTGATTAAGTAGAGAAGGGCAGGTCTGTTTGTGGGAACATGATACCCCACTGATTCAAAACGGAAATGTAAGTGGAAAGTAGAAGACATGAGTGGGAAGATTCATATTTATATCTAGTTAATTGTCAGGGAAAATGAGTTCAAGGCTAACAGTAAAGTATGACATTTTCTGTGGTGGACAATGGCCTTGCTTAACTACAACAAGTTCAGGTAAACAGAATCTCTGTTCTGTCAGAACCAAAAACAAAAGAACTGCATGAGTTATTCACACTCCAAGCATCCCCAGAGGCTGATATGCTAAAATCAGCTTTTTAATTTCGTTTTAATTTCTGATTAATTACATTAGATTTCATATTAAGTGCCTATTTATTAGCAACAAACTTTAGATGTATAAGTAATGTCATGACGAGGGGAGACAGAGACGAACCCAGAGCAAAGAATCATTTTTAAAAAGGAAAACTAATTTATTACTTAACAAACAAAAAGGGCTGATGTGGCAGCAAAGGTACAATAACAAAAATCTAAATGAAGGGGCAGGGCATGGCAGGACGAAACAAATGCAGAACACAGAACAGAACAACAATGATCCAGCGGGGTGGTGGAGAAAATGACCAGGTTACATACACAAGGGATAATTATGGGAAGTGGGCACAGGTGAGTGATTACAATAACTTACAGGTGGAGATGGGCGTGGCAGATAATCAGGGGCAAACAGAGGGGAAGTGAATACTGAACAAGGAACCAGGCACAAACAAGGAAACAAATGCAAAATGAATCTAAAAGAAAACAAAAACAAAACCCAAATCATTACAGAGTCCCCTTTTACGGGACGGCTCCTGACGTCCCGAACAAAAACAAAACAAAAACCCTAGCACGGGAGGGTGGAGGGGGAAAAACCAAATCACAGGACGGAGGGCAAGATCAAGAAAACAAAAAAAACAAAACACAAACATAATCAGAAAAACAAAACCGACCAGGCAAAAAGCCAAGGGAACACAAAACCCAAAAACAAATAATCATAGATCTGGCGGGCGGCCAGGTGACCGTCCGCGGCGTGGCCAGAGTTCCGGCGGGCGGCCCATGAGCCGTCCGTGACGAGGCAAGAGATCCGGTGGGCGGCCCGTGAGCCGACCAGGCGAGCGTGAGCCGGACAGACGTGGACGTGGACGAGGACCAGACAGCAGTGACGTGCGGTGAGGTTCATGGTTGGTGAGGCACTGAGAGTCAGATTTACAGATATATAAATCCAAAAGGGTAGCTTATTCAATTGGCTACTGGTTATTTCATATCTCATCAGCGTTCTTCACACACACACACACAAACACACTCTCTCTCTCTGTCTCTCTCTCTCTCTCCCTCACTCACTCACACGCTTGCGCGCGCACACACGCGCACACATAGTAGTATTAAGGATAAGATAAGAAAAAATGTTACAATTACCGTTTTGGCAGTCCGATGGAGCAAAACAAAACTTAACGGCTGGCAGCAGTGCACATGACTGTCACTGGCCTCTGCGTGAAAGGACAGCAGCAACAAGCTCCCGTTGGCTCACGTGCGCCCCCTTCAGTGCGGCAGAGTACTGCCTGCCTCACCCTTCGCCTTTTCACCGCGGTTTTATGTCCCCTCAGCAAAACTAAATATGTCACTAACAAGCATTAAACGTAAATGGTTAAAGACTGTGGAAAATCAGGCTATATAAACCATTATATTGGCGACATGCAGCGGTACGGCAACAGGCAGGGCCCAGGGCCAATTGCATGTATCAACCCAGTTTGTGATGGATTGTGCAATCAGAGGTGAAGTTCGGCTCGCTGCTGCTGCACCTCGCGTTTCACCCTCATATTAGAACAGGAAATATGCAATTTCAGCGATTTTGACTATAAAAATGCAATTTGGACCATAAAAATGTTCGAAAATTACATACAATACATAAAGATCAGTGGACAAATATTAATATTCATTTTATGTTATGATTTTTTTTTTTCTTGTCATGATGACAGGGGAGGCTCTGCCTCACCTGCCTCCCCTGACCGCACGTCCCTGCCAGACAGGCGTGGACGAGGACCAGACAGGCATGGACGAGGACCAGACAGGCGTGGACGAGGACCAGACAGCCGTGGACGAGGCCCTGACTGGCGTGGACCCAAACAGAACGTCCTGTCTGACCCATGACGTGGCGGAGCTGAGCCAGACGTCGACCGGGACCCTCAACGGAGCCGATCGAGGAGAGACATCCGTCCAACCCCTCGAGTCAACGAAGCGGAGCGAGGCGTCCCCTCGGACCCTCGGTGAAGCTGAGCAGAGCGAGGCGTCCCCTCGGACCCTCGGTGAAGCGGAGCAGAGCGAGGCGTCCCCTCGGACCCTCGGTGAAGCGGAGCAGAGCGAGGCGTCCCCTCGGACCCTCGGTGAAGCTGAGCAGAGCGAGGGTGAGGCTGAGCAGAGCGAGACGTCCACTTGGACCCTCGGTAAGGCTGAGCCGACATCCGGGACCCTCCGAGGAACCAACGTGGCAGGACAGCAGCGGCAACAGCGGCAACAGCGGCAGCAGCGGCGACGGCAGATAGGCCCGCCCGTGGAATGGCGGCGGAGGCGACAGCTGAGCCCGCCCGTGGAACGTCGGCAGCAGCTGCCACTGAGATACAGGCAGATGGGACGTCGTGGTTGCCAACCCCCACGGAGACGAAGGATGATGGGACATCGTGGTTGCCAACCCCCACAGAGACGAAGGATGATGGGGCATCGTGGTCGCCGACCCCCACAGAGACGAAGGCTGGTGGGGCATCGTGGTCGCCGACCCCCACAGAGACGAA
>NC_051431.1:24969654-24970330 GCF_001649575.2 Kryptolebias marmoratus
GTTATTTCATTAAAAAAGTTCATGAACATGGGAATGTGTAAGAGTCCAGTTCGTGACAGGAGGATGTTTTCAATAATGTTGCAGGTAAGGATATTATGTTTGGGAACAGGGTTATTCTTTAGGGATGAAAATAGTCTTTGAATCTGAGATAACATGTCCAGGATTTCAGTGGGAGTGAGTTCAGGTTCATGAAACTGGGAAGGGGAAAATGAAGTCGTGGAGATGGCCGCTGTGGCTGACGGAGGCGTGGTGCTGGCTGCAGAGGACAAAGGCGTGGAGGACGCTGTGGTTGAACCCGGAAGTGACCTGGATGCTATGGTGGCTGATGAGAATGTGATGGTGGCAGGAGTAGACGGAGGTGTGGTGGTAGCTGCGGCTGACAAGGGTGAGACGATGGCCGCAGCTGACGGAGACAAGGTTGCGGCTGAAGCTGACGCGGGCTTGGTAACCGCCGCAGTTGAGGAAGACGTGAGGTTAGCCGCTTTCGGGGTCCTCCCTCGCCGACGACGACCATGTGACGAGGTGGCGGATGGTGCTGGAGGTGACATGGCGGCCAAAGAGATCGTGGAGGCGATAATGGGAAGAGAGGACGTGGAGTCGCTCGTAGTCGGAGAAGGCGTGAAGACGGTTGCTGCGGCTGGAACGGGCTTGGTAGCTGTAATCGGTGCCTTCCTCC
>NC_051431.1:24970586-25058799 GCF_001649575.2 Kryptolebias marmoratus
CAATGATCCAGCGGGGTGGTGGAGAAAATGACCAGGTTATATACACAGGGGATAATTATGGGAAGTGGGCACAGGTGAGTGATTACAATAACTTACAGGTGGAGATGGGCGTGGCAGATAATCAGGGGCAAACAGAGGGGAAGTGAATACTGAACAAGGAACCAGACACAAACAAGGAAACAAATGCAAAATGAATCTAAAAGAAAACAAAAACAAACCCCAAATCATTACAAGTAAATGTTTTCTGGTGTCTGTAAAATGATCTGTTTCAAAAACCTCAGGATTGTTGCATCACAATCCCTGTTACCTAGCAACCACAGGCAGAGCCCAGCTCCTCACCTAGCAACGAGTGTATGGCAGGCCATTTTAACATAAAATCGCTTTTTGTCTGACTATCCGTAATTACATTTGAGATATCTAGAAATGCATTTTGACTAGACAAAAATAAGTTTTGAGTATCCACAATCCTAATTTAAAATAGCTGTATTTACATTATGACTAATAAGAATAATAATTCAAGATATCTTCAATTACATTTTGACGAGTCGAAATTCTTTTCAAGATATCTCAAATGACATCATCGGATACGACATTTGATGGGTCACACATCCGTAATTACAACTCAAGATATCTCCAATGTAATTATGACTAGTCAGAATAACAATTTTAGATATCTTAATTAAGCAGACCGTCCAGGATTTCGCAATGTTGCGATCGCAACTATTAACGCAAAATCAAGCAAACCCCGCAAAATCGCAACTTTTGCAAGTTTGCCCAAAACAGTGCAACTTTCCCACAACTTTAACCCAATATTTATTGTTTCTAAAGTGATTCACCACCGTTC
The DNA here is from genome assembly GCF_001649575.2 of Kryptolebias marmoratus. Lineage (NCBI taxonomy): Eukaryota > Metazoa > Chordata > Actinopteri > Cyprinodontiformes > Rivulidae > Kryptolebias > Kryptolebias marmoratus. The sequence continues at coordinate 24,971,431 of NC_051431.1, forward strand.
TGTGGTCTAGTGTAGAATAGAAAATAATCCCAAATAACTCACGAAGAAAACATGTGACGTCACATCCTGTTAACGTCAGAATGCCGGGAGCATGCAGGAGCAGCAACTGAAGTGAAAATATGCGCTAATGCTTCACATTTGCCCGCAAAGATTGTAGCAAAGGATCGCGCAAAACAGTTTCCTACCCAGCTGCACGAGAGTAGGGGGAAGCTGTTTTGCACGTCCTGCAATGTAATCATCGAACATAAACACATCGACAAACACTTTGTCTGCAAAACATGTGAGGAGAGCTGCAGACGAGGGACAATCCAGAAATGCTAATAAATGTCAGTTTATAAGATGTCAAAGTTCTCAAATAAAGAACCTTATGATAATGTCAATGTCATGCTGGAAGGCAACTTCTTGACCCACATGCAGAAACAGAACCAAGGATCAGTAAGAGATGTTTAATAGGGGTAAAAACAAAACAGTTCGACTCCAGCAGGGTTATTTGGGATCTGCTGCGGGACCAGCCGGTGTAGGTGGGGCCAGCGGAGGGTGTCGGAGGGCGGACAGCTGCGGTCCTCGGCTCACCAGGCAGGATCGAGGTGTTAAGTCTCGAGGAGGTTGTCTGGAAGCGGAAAAAACAGGTGTCACTTGGAAAATTCTCAAGGAAATCACAAAAGCTCTTAGTGGTGGACTGCAGTACCATTACTGGTTAACAATCTGGCACCGATGTGCTGGCTGACTCCAGTCTTAAGCCTCCGTGGAAATTAAACAATCTCTGACAGGTGTGAGGATCCCAGCGTCCCTGGTCACGCCCATCAGCGATCATCCACCGGGCGGCCCCTGGTGGAGGGAGCGAGAAAACAGCAGGAAAACACCTGGCACCCAGGATCATCACAGTCAATGTTTATTGGTAATTATCTTACAAACCTAGTAAGTATTTTTGTTTTATATATTAAAAGTTATGGTTATTTATTGACTTTAGTAAAAGAAAAACACAACTTTTCATCGCAACTTTTAGGAAAATGCCCCGCGAAATCAAGCATTTTAACCCGCAACTATAACAAAAAATGCCCGCAAAATCCTGGAGGGATTGATTAAGAGATTGTGTGAAAGCCCCCTTGTGCTGCCACTGAGCTGTCCAAATAGTTGCCTGTGGCTGCAATGGCGCTGACTAAGAAAATGCCACAATATAGAAAGAGCTCTTCAGTATGGAATGCGCAGAGCGTGAAAATCGTGTACTTGAGGAGTGCTTAAGAAATCTGCAAAGAATCCCTGATTTACTTAGAATTTGAGCTGGACTGACCTGACATTACAGATCACTGAATAGGAATAGCAAGTAAGGTATGGCAGGCCGTTTTAGTCATGCTTATAAACCTTATAAACTTTCCATCAAAATGCTACATAAGTCTGTGACGTTTTTATGAGACATAATATCTGTAATGTCTGACTAGTCAGAATGTTAATTCAAGATATCTCAAACAGAAAAGCTGTGTAATTAAAGATATCTCTAAATTATTTGGAGATACTTTAAAAGGAATTTTGACTAGTCAAAATTAGAATTCAAGATATCTCTAATTTATTTTTGCCTGGTCATCATTTGCTTTTAAGATGTCTATAATTTAATTTTCACTAGTCAAAACTACATTTCTCCTATCTAAAAATACATTTAAGATATCTTGAATAATGATGTCATTCAAGATACCTTTAATTAGAATTATGACTAGTCAAAATAAAAAATTAGATATCTTGAATTTACTTGATGACTAGTCATATTTTAATTGTAGATATCTGTAATATTAGTTGGGTTTACTCTGGGTACTCTGGTTTCCTCCCACAGACCAAAAACATACATGTTAGGTTAATTGATGACTCTAAAATTATCCCTGAGTGAGAGTGTGAATAGTTGTTTGTCTCGTTTGTCTATATGTGGCTCTGCGATAGACTTGCGACCTGTCCAGGGTGTCCCCCGCCTCTCGCACAGTGACTGCTGGGGAAAGGCACCAGCGCCCAGTGACCCGGAATGGAGAAGCGGGTAAAGAAAATAGATGGACGGATGGATGGATGGATGTAATATTAGTTTAAGATAGTAATTCATTGCAGATATCTTGAATTGAAGTCTCCATAGAACTCAATGGTAAATCTGATGTAATTTTGACTAGTCAGAATGTAATTAGAGATACCTCAAATAGGTATTTTGTCTAGTCAAAATATAATTAGTGATACCTTAAATTACTAATACGTCTAGTCATAAACCAATTTAAGATACCTGAAATGTAAGGGCGGTAAAACCAAATTTATGTTAAAATGGCCTGCCATAACGAGTGGAGCTCCACCTGCTTCATTACAACAAGATCATCACATTTGTTCTGCTGGTTTTACTGCTGAACAATGTCTGCTGGAAAAGGAAAATGTTTTGTCATCAGCTGCAATATAGAACATATAGAACAGAGCTGCGTGGCTTCATTTTACTTTTGATGGCAATGTCCTGCCAATATTGCCAAAGAAAGTTGTAGTTTGAACAGCTCAGCTGTCCCAGAAACACGTCTCTGTTAAAGTCATGGCAGGTTTGTCTAAACTATCATTAGAACTATGTTAGGAAAAGAGAAGAAAAGATGGAAAAAATATAAAACTGATCTTTACCAGGCGGCTGTCCGGACCCCCTGATGGAGGATGAGGAGGAGGCGTCTGACTAAACTGACCCTGCTGCTGCTGGCCGAGCTGATCCTAGCCTTATTTTATTCTTATTCATTTATTTTTGTGTGAATTAATAACAATATAAATGTGCGTCAGATTTTTTTTTGTTTAATCCTTCAGTGAATTCTTGTTTTGAGATGAGACACTGAGTTGGGGGCGTGGCCAACATCAGCTCATTTGCATGATAATGACAAACCGCTCATTCTGAAATGAGCTCAAAACAGGCAGAACTGATCAGGGGAAATCTAAATATCTGAGAATGATTTTGTGTATTAAATGTAATGAACATGTTTTGTGTAGCCCACAGAGCTATCCAGACTTGTTAAAAGAAGCATAATAGGTCCCTTTTAACAGTTAGGTATTACATTTAAGCTTTAGATAAAACATTTAGCATTTAGATTTAACTTTTGATTAGATGAAAATATTTAATTATACAAAAATGTTTTTTATACACAAAACATGATTTTGTGGAAAAATATTAAACAGGATTTTAAATAATTTAAATGGGTTAGAGACACTTTTGAACGTTAGAACTTACAAGTGACGTCCCATACTTTACAGTATATTTTAAAAAAAATATACTGTACATTTAAAATGTTTGTAAAATGTATACTAATAACACAGACAAATATTTTAGCCTAAATTTGTAGTTACACCATCTTCTCCTTTTATTTAATTTTGTTTTAAATATAGTATTCACTTAACACATTTGTATCACATAGTTAAACACAATAAGAGCTCCAGTTTAATGCTGACAGATTGAGGGATGGTGCACTTTGAACCACCGTGTTGCTGGTAAGGGCTCTATAAATAAATTTAACTTTATTTGACTTGGCACGTTTGTTTAAATATTAGTTAATGAGTTGGCATTTTGTTCGTTATATATGCTGTTACTGCTTATCTCTTCACCAGCTGGAGTTTATAGCTGAAAAGTTTTTCTTTCAGTTTATTTTTGAGTCTGTTAGTAATAAACACAACCAAGTATTTAGAATGAACTGTAATATTTTTTGAGACTGTAATCCGTAATTTAATTAATAATTTGTATTACTGGTTCATCAATTGTACATGGTTATTTTGGCCCCTAAAAGCAAGGCCCAACTGTGGTAAATGTCCTTTATTGTTCTGCAAGAAATATGACAACCCCAGTCTTTACCAAAACAGCAGCAGGTAGCTTTTTTGGATTTATAACCTATATTTTTTGGGTATTTTTTGCAACATATGAGGGATATTCCTAAACTACAGCCAACTGTCATTGACTGAATAAAAGCAGCTGGGAAGATGGATATGAACAATAGGTGTATTAACTGCATCACCAAGTGAGCTGAGGCCAAGGAAAACAATGGCCAAGGAAATACAAAAACCTAAAAACTACCAAAATAAATGAAAGCCTGGAAGACTAGAAAATCTAACTAGAAATGATGATGACATGATGCTCCAGATCAGGTAAAGTATTCAGTTTCAGTTTAAACTGTCAGTAAGAAGCTCTGTCTGTTCACTGATTCTTTTTGATTTTAATGAGATCTCAAATACAAAAATCTGACTGAAGCAATATTTATATATCATCATAGTTATACTCAGTGATGTGAGATTTTAAACAAACATTGTCAAATGACATTTAAAAGGTTCTCTGTCATCCTAAAGTTACTCAGTCCACCACATTTGAACGCAAATCAAATGTTGGCATTTTCCTTTTCAATATTAACTACAATACAATGTTTATTCAGAGATAACTTTTCATTTTATAATTCAATCGAATAAATATGTATTACAGATTCAGAATTTAGGTAAAGACATTCTTTTGACAGGAATACATTTGTATTTAACTCACATAATTCTCAGAAAATGTAAAAATATGCTGAAAAACTTGAATCTAATGGCAGTTTAGTTAAAAAAAAGTGTGCATTTTACAAGACAGATTCAAAAAATTCAAAAACAACTGGACTTCTATTAAGTGCTTGAAGATGTTTCACTTCTCATCTGAGGAGCTTTCTCAATTCAGAAATAGAGAGTGTGGAGTTGAGCTTTTAAAGCTGAGATGTGATGTAAGCTGGATTGCTTGCAAATTGTTCTCACTCTCCTAACAATAGAGGCTTGTTGGCGTCCCTGTTCGTCTGACTCACTGATGGGCCACTCTGGTCACATGAGTGCAGGTGTTGATTGGAGTGAAACTGACTGGGGATCAGGCCTAAAGCTCCATTATGTTTTTGAAAGCTGAAATCTGAGACCTCCTCCTCTGTTTAATGTTGGTTTCTCCCTTTTGACATAAATGGCTTCCTTTACCCCCTTCTCAAACCATCTGTCCTCTCGGTCCAAAATATAAACATTTTGGTCCTCAAAAGAGTGTCCTTTATCCTTGAGGTGTAGGTGCACAGCTGAGTCCTGTCCAGAAGAGGTGGCTCTCCTGTGTTGAGCCATGCGTCTGTGGAGAAGCTGTTTGGTTTCTCCAATATAGAGGTCTGGACATTCTTCGCTGCACTGAGTTTGGGTTTGGGTGTTTTGTCCTTAGGGTGGACCAGCCTCTGCCTGAAAGTCCTGTTGGGTTTAAAATGTACTGGGATGTTGTGTTTGGAGAAAATCCTTCTGAGTTTCTTGGATACTCCAGCAACGTAAGGAATGACAATGTTCTTTCCTCTGTTCCCCTCCTTGACTCAGACTCTCCTGAGAATCTACGCCAGCATATTGTACAAGACACTATTATCAGAACTATAATTTAAACTAATCATCCAGCCTCTGCAAAATAACTAGATTATCACTTAAACATTATGACAGCTGCTGATTTGATGTCACTGGTAATAACAATATTCCTATTCGTACTTTAATGGCTGGTGATTTTACTGAGACATTGTTTCCCAACATAACTTAAAAAAAAATTAAACACTTACCATAGAGTGAATAATCAGCTGATGTATAAACGTAGCAGGTCTACTGACAGAAATAGACTGTAATTACAGGTATAAAACAAAGAAAATATTTGATGCTCTCACTCACTCTCACATTTTTAAAGTTACCAATTAACCTAACATGCATGTTTTTAGTCTGTGGGAGGAAACTAGAGTTCCCAGAGAAAACCTAGTCTTGCACAGAAGAACATGCAAAACTTCATTCAGAAAAGTACATGCAGTTCAGTGCAGCGAAGGATGTTCAGACTTTTATATTGAAGAAACTAAACAGCCACTCCAAAAATGCATGGTTCAACACAGAGACACTCTTTTGAGAACCACAATGTTCATATTCTAGACATAGAAGACAATTGGTTTGAGAGGGGGAAGTGAAGGAAGAGTGAAGGAAGCCGTATCATCAAATGAGAAAAAACAAGTTTAAACAGAGGAGGTCTCAGATTTTAGCTTTCTAAAACTTACAATGGAGCTTCAAGCATCATACCCAGTCATTTTTCCTCTAACTCACACCTTTTTGCATGTGACCAACACATCTATCTTGTGACCCAGGCAAACAAAGACCCTAATGACCCTCCAGTCGGAGGGGAGTGAGTTTATTCTGCATGTGGACCTAGCTTACATAGCAGAGCATCTTATGCAGTTTAAAGCTTGGAACTCCATACTCTCCAGTTTTCAGATGAGAAAACTCCCAGATGGGAAGTGAAACGTCTTAAACTACAGAATAGAAGTCCACACAGAATGGCCAGGAGATGAACCTGCAATCTTCTTGCTCTGAGGCAACAGCACTGGCCACATTTTCACTGTACAACCCTTATAAAAATGTAAAAATTATAAAGCTTTTACAGTTTTTCACTGTTCAAGTTTTATAATTTTCCAAGTTTCATAAAGATTAAAAAAAAATCTTTCTGAAAGTTCAACTTTCTGTGACTCGAGATGGTGAATAGTAATAAAGTTGCCTTATGAATCTTTAACTAACAACCCTTTGACTCTTGTTAAAGTCTGATCCAATGTGATTAGCTTATACTTTAGCTAGAAAAAGCTATTTTAACTAAGCATCTCAGATGAGTATAGAATAAGAACTGGTTTATAATTAGAAAAGACAGCAATGTGTTATTATTTACCCCCTTTACTGCCGACCCGCACTTTAATCAGCTGGGTATAAGATTACAGCAAGTAGATCTAGAGTCAAATGTGGCTCACATATATTACTCTGTTACATGATTAACAAGGCAATTTTGCCTAACTTTCTCACATTAATCTATTTGTTTTATAGAAAAGGCGGGTAGATGTACACTCAGGCCTCTCAAGGAGGTCATCTCCATGGTTATGTTTCTGCAGTTGCCATAGTGACATGCTGAGCTGTGTTTTAACAATGATTTGTTAAGTTGATTTGTCTCTGTCAGCTGGAGCAAAAAGCCACATATCTTCTTATGACTGACAGAGATTGAGAAGTCATGTTCCTTTCTTTATCTTACTTCTTTTGAAGTAAATTTAAAAGTGGGGCAGGATCAGACATTTTTTTTACTTACTTCCTTTTAAAGGTAAGAAAGGGTGGAAGTAAGGAAAGTATCAAACCAAAATTCACGATATTTCCTTTAGATTTAATTGATCAGTATTCATCTATGACAAACAGTTTCAAAGGATTGCTATCAAAAAGAAAGCCATTGTATATGGACAATGGTCATCTTATCTACCAGCTCATCCTAATCTTCTCTATAATGTTGCTTTTTCTTGATTTTTCTACAAATAACTAGGGCAATGCATTGATATTATTCTGAATACCAAAAAATGGCTTAGAAATATGTTATGTAGATTTCATGATGGTACAGTTTCCCCCTGGAGAGCATTTTGTTTTGGCTGAAGGCATTTTACGGTCAGTAGTGATAAGTTCTCCAGTAAATCACAGACACTTTGGCTCTTACTGTTTGCACTTTGCAGTCTGCCTCCCATCAACAACTATTTAAAGTGTAATGTAAAAGCTTGTGCAGGAAACAATTATGACGTGACCAAATCCATTGTGGCACCATGTGTGGATAGGGACAGATGTGTCTTCACACCATGTGAAAGTGTACACTGACAAAAATGAATAAATGTATTGATAATTTTTACATTTGTTACAAACATAGGAAAACCGAACACACACAGAGCCACACACAAGTTGCCTGTCTTCCTTCAGGCAGCTGTTATCTGAGAATAGAGAGGCAAATTAAACCAAACTCATCAAGCAGATTAATTAGATTCTTTTTTTTTTTTCTTCTTCATGCTGTTTGGTATGTTTTTCTCCTCACTGCTCCTCTCATCCAGTGAGTTTTACTCACTTTTGTCATCTTGGTTTGTTATTCCATGCTTTGTTATCTCTCACCTCTATCTGTCTTCCTCACATTGATGTAACATTTCAGCTTAAACATCTTCTCTATCACCTGTCTTCTTCTTGATCATCTTTGCTGGCTCATTTTCCAATCTTCCTTCCCCACCACTCTTCTCACCAGACTCACCTCCCACTACTGGTTTTCTTAAACACATCAAACTTAGGTCGCATTCAGACCTGACACATTTGGTCCGCTTTAATCGAAGCAGAGATTGTTTCCAGCGTTGGTCCGGACTTTTTGTGCAGGTGTGAATACAGTCATGTGAACTCCGGTGCGGATCAACAACCGGACCGAGGCCCGCTTTTTAAAGGTGGTCTCGGTCCGCTTCCAAACGAACTCTGGTGCGGTTCGCTTCTGGTGTGAATACAGACCGGACTTGAACTGAACTAACTACGTAAAGCTTTTTGCGGCACGCATTTGCCGGCGCCGTTTCAAAATTAGAAGTAAAACGTCATTAAACCAACGCTGAATGAGCTGCTTTTGAATTTTAAAATGGTACTGTAATTGTACCAACAGAACAAATGTGCACATAACAAATACAGCACACAGGACTTCCATCTTTATTTCTGGGTCTGTGCTCTGTGCTCCAACTGCTGCCCTCGTCTTTCTGTCCAATGGGAGCAAAGACCGTCACCCACGTGGCTTTGTTTATAAATTATAGTCCGCTTACAAAAAAGCACAATGTGAATAAAAACCGCACCAAACGAAAAAAATAAAGTCCACTTTTGGTCCGGACCAAACAAGCGGACCAAAGGACTTTCCTGGTGTGAATACACCCTTAAATTCACATAAGCTGCATAGATTTTGCAGCATGCAGTTTGACAATTATGTACATTGCACAGTAGCCAGAAATAAGTTTAGAGTTGGACCTGATTGTAAGCTACTTGTTCAAATGGACCCACAATGTCAAAAGGAATGTGTTGAAATGGACTCTCTGGAAACGTGACAAGTTGTAATGGGGCAGATGAAACACTTGCAGTTTTGTCACATGCCTGATAGATAGTATACGATGACAGGACTGTAGAAACCATATTGTCCATATCTGGCCACCAGTAAAGTTCTTTAAAGAGTTGTTTGATGCAAACTATTGTAAATGGAGACAAGGATGATTTGTTGCATTTTTATAAGTTCAGTACAGTCTTCAGATTCAGCTTTAAAATCAGCAAGTGAGAGTGCATTCAAAAGAGGAGGAATTTCAACTGTCTCTGTGATCAGAATCTGCAGCTGTATTAGTCAGGGGAAGACGTGAGAGACAGTCTGCCATGATGTTCAGACTGGCTGGTCAGTACTGCATGTTGTACTGGAAACACACAAGTCTAGCTGACCAGCATGCAATTCTCGTGCTAGCTCCATTCATCCCCTTTAGTGCATAGTAGAGTGGTAAGGGCTTGTTGATCAATTTTAAGTGTGAATCTGCATCCCCACACACGTCCTCCATCTTTCAAATGCCCATACACAAGTTACAGCCTCTTATTCTGTAATAGAGAACTTCCTCTTGGTTGGAGACGGGGTGCGGGATGCAAAAGAATCAATGCTTTCCACATTTTCTGAGTGCAACTGTCTCAGAACAGCTCCCAATCCATGGTCTGAGGCATCTGTTGTGATGAATGTTGGCAGATCAGGGTTGTACATGGCAAGTGTTGAGCTTTTCGGGAGCACTGCTTTGAGATCATTAAAACTTTTATTTGCTTCAACAGTCTATTTTAGTTCAGCTTGAGAATCTGAAATAGGTGACTCTTGCAATGGCTCAACTACTGGTGTGTAGTTTGGTGGAAACTTGTTGAACCAGGAGCTTCAGCAAGTTTGAAGAAGCCCAGGAACAAACAAAGAGTTCCCATATGAAAGCAGTAAGACTGTGACTATCAGGATGGAATGGAAGTTGGTGGTAAGCTGATCCTATATTAATCTGACTATAATGTTTGGCATCAGTGAGTTTTGTGCTCAAATCCTCCATATGAGGCAGATAGTCTTTTATTACACTTTTATTAGGTGCAGAGAGATCAGCACAAAGCCTCAAGTCTTATTTGCATTTTCTTGCCACCACTAGACGGTTCATCCATTCAGATGCATGGTTCAACAATGGCTTCTTGCAGTAAGCGTTTAAACTCTACTTAACCTCTATTCACATTGTGGCAGACCTATCAGTTTTTGGTGTACAGATTGCACTGCGTTATTTACTTGAACCTCGTGGACCAAACCTTTAACAAATCCAAGATTGGCTGAAGCAGAATCAACAATATTCACTATGCATGTTTTTTTTCTGTCAGTGGGAGGTTCTTTTGTATTATCCTCTTTAATGAAAATCATATCTCCATTAATAATGTTAACCTGCAGTGATTTAATCAGGTCCAGGCCAAGTAGTGATCCAGATTTCACTATGTAGAATGGTGCTGGAACCTAGTTGTTTTAAATTGCTACTCCTGTTGTAACTTGTAGGCAGCTAATGATGTCAACGGTAGGTCACCTTTTGCACATGTGACAAATTTAACTTTGGGTCTTGACAGTGGACATTTTGCAAAATGTTGCTTGTTGACAGTCTCTGATAAAACATATACAGAAGTTCCAGTGTCTACAAATAAATCGAGGAACTGGTAGCTTCCTTGTGGTGCCTCTAAGTTCACTTTGCATGTGATTTTATCAAGTGCTGCAGCCATCATCTTAATATCATTCATACACAGTACTGCTAACTCTGGAACAATCACTTCTTTCACTGAAGCTATGGGTGATTTGCATACTTTGACAAAATGTCTTATTTTCTTGAACTTATCATAGTTTACTTAAACAGCAGAACAGTTTTTATGATCAGCCAGGTGTTTATCTGATCCACATCTGAACCAGTGATGTTAATCTTTATGGTGACCTGTTTATGATGAACATGGGGTTGTGATTCATGTGTTTGAGCAGCTTGTGGTCATCCTTTCCCTCAAAAACAAGCATTTGCAGCATCTACAGCCTGTGCAGATGCAGACATGACTGTACTTGTAGCTAAGAGCAGTGTAGCATTTTAAACTGTTGCTTCTACTTTACATGCAATGGTTAAAGCTTTGTCCAGGGAGAGGTCTTCCTCCAGAAGTAACTTATCCTTCACAGCACAGAGATAAGTGATAGAAATGAGCTGAGCGTCTATTATTTCATCTTACATTACTCCAAAACCACATGGTGCAGCTAAAACTCTGAGCTCTGCACCATTTTGGTTTGTGGTTTCATCAGCACATTGCACATGCCTGAATGTGTGTCTGCATGCCAGTACAGTAACTTTGGGGACAAAATGTATTTTCAGTGCAGCCATGGCTTCATTTAATCAGTCCCTCCAAGATTTCGTGGGCATTTTTTGTGATTGTTGCGATGAAAAGTTGCGATTTTTGTTTTACTAAAATCAATATAAAACTATGCCTTTTAATATATAAACCAAAAATACTTACTAGTTTTGTAAGATAATTACCAACAAACACTGATATTCTCAAAAGGTGCTTTATTTGAGAACTTTGATAGCTTCTAAACTGACATTCATGAGCATTTCTGGATTGTCCCTGGTCTGCAGCTCTCCTCACATGTTTTGCAGACACAAAGTGTTTGTCGATGCGTTTATGTTCAATGATTACACTGCAGGACGTGCAAAACAGCTTCCCCCCACTCTCGTGCAGCTGGGTAGGAAACTGTTTTGCGCGGTCCTTTGCTGAAATCTTTGTGGGCAAATGTGAAGCATTAGTGCACATTTTCACTTCGGTCGCTGCTCCTGCACGCTCCCGGCATTCTGATGTTAACAGGATGTGTCGTCATGTCGCATGTCTTCTTCGTGAGTTATTTGGGGTTATTTTGTATTCCACACTACACAAAGCCACAAAGAAGACACTAGACCACAGAAACGGTGGTGAATCACTTTAGAAACAATAAATATTGGGTTAAAGTTGTGGTGTTTTGGGCAAAGTTGCAAAAAGTTGCGGTGTTTTGGGCAAAGTTGCGATTTTGCGGGGTTTGCTTGATTTTGCGTTAATAGTTGTGATCGCAACATCGCAAAATCCTGGAGGGTCTGTTTAATGTTGTACCTTGTTGTGGTTGTGTGTAGAATAGATGGTGTCATCTGGACCCAAGCAGTGTAATACAAAAGCACATCGTCTTGCCTACAGCCATTCATGTAATTGTCAAATATTTTCTGCCACATTGTAAATAGTGTAGGAAGCTCAATGTGATGCAATAAAAGAACTTGGCACTGAGGTGCTCATTCTCATGATTAATTTTTCTAATGACAAGAAGTAATAACAGCAACACAACAGAACATAAATGCATTTACTGTGTAAGCCTAAGAACGCAACATGGATTAAATGTGGGTGGGCCACAAAATGTAAAGGTAAAAAAATACCTACACCTATAATACCCATCAAATCAAACCAATCTACTGTTCAATTATTTAAACTACAAACTATAGTCAAAATATTAAAAAATACCAAAGACTACTGAAACAGCTCTAAACACAGTGACTGCGTAAAACATCAAAAACAATCACTTTGTAGTTTGTAACCCACAAACTGTGTAGAGTTCCAAAATAGATTCAGACATAATCAATTATTATTTAAGGTATTTAGCAAGAGTATTTATTGAACTGGTGACCAAGAAGTTTTGTTTATTTAATTTAAACTGGTTTAGGTGCGACAAAAATCTTACAAAAAAGCTAGGTTTTGGATCAACCCATTAGGTCCACACATGGCTATGCCCCTCCTCTTAAGGACTCATTTGCTCCTGATCCAGTGTTTAGTTGAGGTTTTTCAGGATTGTATAAAGCAAACAGTGCAGGTGGGGTTAGGTAAATATGGAGCACTGCTTATTCATATTAAAATGCAAAATGTTTGATTTCTAAGTATCTGTCATGATATGCTTTTGTGCCTATCATGAATGATGCTCAAATAAAAAGTAATTGTTTTGTTTCTCATCCTAGTTGTCCCTTCTTAGTGTTTCTTTATGCAGTGAATTATAATCAGGCATAAGGTAAAGGTATTCCAGACAAATGCTGTTTAGAAACCTTCTATAGTATTTATTGTACACTTTTCTTAAGGACTACCTTCTGGCATCAAAGCAACTGATGTGCTGTTTCTCATTGTAGACATGTACATCTGCTCACACACTTGTAGTAGATCAGATGAGATGAAAAGGGTGATAATTGCACCTCACTTTACTACATGTGTTAGCTCTTTCAGCTTTCAGGTTGACTGTGCCTTGTAGGAACTCAATCATTAGATTACTTGATTTATTCACCCTTTATAATTGATCTGACCAACAGCTGTAGGCTGAATTCCTTCATCACAGGGAATTTCACATCATAATATTTATACCAGAAAGGAGAAACCAAATTTGCCTTTTTAAATTTTATTACAAACATAACTAAATCAAAAAACAAACAGATCAGCACAACAAAAATATGATTAACAATGATCATCTAAAAATAATATTCTGAAATTTGACACCAAGTAATTACTCTAAATGATCTGAACCTGATTTAAACAGCTATACCCTATTAACAATGATTTAACAAGATAGTACTCTAAAGCAGACATTAACCCTTTAATGATCTGAAATGACTTTGACTATAGGTTTATTCAAAATATGAGGATCTTTGAACAGAATGTTAGATGAAGATATTAGACAATTTAAACTATTTTGATAAATATCTCACTTTAGAATTTGGTTTAGAAGGTTTACAATTCAGATTATTCAGGAAGTATCATACTGGAAAATAAAATGGCTTTATCAACTGTGTATCAGTTTAAAGGTTCATAACTAGACCCAAACTATTTCTCTTTTATTACTAGGGTAGATGGTCCCTTCCCAGATCACAGCTATGTGTGTATCCAGCTGACATGCCATCTTTTAGGGAACTTCAGGTGTTGTTCAGACCTCCACAGAATTGTGTTAAGAAGGCAGCATAAGGCTCAAAGCCTTTTAAGGGTCAGTTGTCAGCGTCTCAGCTATGGTAACCTGATATCTGGTGATGTCTTCAAGAGGGGTGGGAGCAACCAGCTGATGGAGCAGGAGTCAGGGAGCATCATGCTACTACTGACTGCCCTTAATTTTAAAGGTACAAAAATTTCCTAACTTTATCAAATTTCTCTTTTATTGTTTTTCTTTCTTTCTTTTGTCTGCTGGACTTACAAAAACAATTCTAAGCAAAAATGTTTCTTTTTTTTTTTTTTTACCTAGTTTAACAAAAACAAGCCTGAAGACGAGGCAAGATGAGGGAAAAGTCATGGCATGACAAACACAAAAACAAACGGACAACTCAAGATCTTCTGAGCTGCAGAAACCTTCAAATGAAGGTTTCGTAGCATGACAGAACAGCCAAATGGCTAAAGTAACCTTGGAGGTCTGTACAGAAGGACCATCTCACACTGCTCAGTTTCCCGAAAATAATAATAAATATATGGTAAACAGTTGATTTTGTACCATTCTGTGAATTTGCTTCCTGGTTGCTCATTCTGGTTCCTGGTTGGTCAGCTCCTTAATCGTCTCCAGCTGCAACGGATCAAGTCTCCAGTATGCTGGGTATTTAAGCCTGAAATAAAGATCAGATCACCGCTGGAGCATTGCTCACTTTGGAGTAAAGCTAATTGGCCAAACAGAGTTGTGTAAACTCTCGCCTCGTGTTAACAAGTTTTGTCTTCTGTGTAGATCTAGAGTTCCCTGCAAAACCTGAAACCTGCAAGACACACCCGGAAGGTGTTTTTGTGAGCCACTCACCTGGTCTGATCCGAGCACTGCCTGTCTGCCTCCACCTGGTAACCAAACCCTCTCCACCAACACACATTTCCTGGAAATAGTCACCGTTGGATTCTCATGTCAAAGCGCCAACCATCTGCCTGTAAATACTCACCGTTGGATTTCTCAGCCGCTTTTCACCTTCACCTCACTGTAAGAAAGTCATACCTACTCCTCCTGCAGAGTCTCATTCTCAGCATAATCCAATACTCACCAGTTGCCTTCCTTTCCAGACTTGTTCCTGCCTACCTGCCCGACACTGTAAATAAAAGCACTTACCTTTGTCCAGTCTCCTGTGTCTGTCTGTCACCTGGTTGCTCGCTCTTGACGATTTTGTTAAAACCTGACAGATTTATTCTCTTATTAGATAAATGTACACAAAAAAATGATCATCATTCATTTTTCGTATTTCAATGATAAGAAATATGATAAGAATGTAAACATTTAACCTCTACTTTTTTATACATTTGAGAGTGTGACCTCAGAAAGTCCATGTGCTTAAAACAGTCAAGAATCACTTAGGGCAAGGCGACTTTTAGAGAGAACAGTCTAGAAGGCCAGATGAAGAAAACATGAAAAGTAAGGCCTCCTTATTACTATATACTAACTTGAAAGAAATCAAATGCCTGATAAAAAGCAAACATGTTCATTGAATAACTTCAATTTTCAGACCGAAATGAAAGGATTTGCCCCCTGGCAGATTTGGGAGGGTGATTTGATTTTTGAATATCAAGTGATTCCTCTCTCTCAAGTTCTCACAACATGTCATCCATTGAGAGTCTGTGATTGGTTCAGCTTAACTGAGAGAAGTAGTTTACACAATATGAAATAATTTTCTTTCCTAATAGAAAAATGAAGCGGGCGCCTCCTCAAGCTTTTCATTGTTTAAAGGGCAGAAAAAAGAATTTCAATGATGGTGGTTTTTAAAGCAGAACAAAACACCACACAGTGCCAAATGTTTGCCCAATCAATCAGTGGTGCATATGCTGCCTTTTTTGTGCCACTGCTAAAATCCCTGCTCATATGAAAGCAGGGATTAATGTATTGATGGGAGAGGATTAATGGTCAAGAAACTGAATAAAGCGTTGCACACTCCGGTTTTATGTATGTTTTGCCTAATTTAACTTTATTAAATCTATATTTTGACCATAAGGCATTCCTTAAGATCATCAGCTGTATCCCAGTGTTTAACACCTCACTTAATCCTTGGTAGGCTCCACTATTTCAACTCCAAAAATGGGAATATTGCTCAACAAATGGGATTGTTGGTTAGCCACATTTGTGTATGCATTTGTAAATGAAAATTGCTATATCCCTGGAGCTAAAATGACAAAAGAAAAACCAAAGGTTTAACCAGTAGCAGCTCCTGAGCCTAAATTTCAGTGGAGCAGACATTTAATCCTGATATAATAACCACAAAAATGTTACGATTTGCATTACATTTTCTGTAAAAAAAAAAAAAAAAAATTTTTATTGGGGCGGACATTCATTTCCTGAATCAATAACTACACGAATGGTACAATTTGCATAAAAAAAAAAAAAAAAAAAAAGATAGGCTATATGTTGCTTAATATTTATTTTATTCATTTTTTCTATTTCAACTCAGTAAAATTAAACAGAAAGACAGGTACATGGCTTTCTTAATTGTTTTTCACAATTTATCTGAAGCAATATTTCTGCAGTCATACTTGATATTATCAAAGGTAAATGGTGGAAAAACTTCTGTGAAGAAATTTAAAAAAAATATAAGACTAAAAAAGCACCAACACAGGTCTCACATCAGGCCAATGAATAACAACAGAGAACTCTGAAAAACAGATATCTAATGCTGAATTTAATAGCATAATTTTACTGGTAAACATGGATAATATTTTCACTAAGTACAAAACGTGCTTGTAAAGCCACCCGCTGAATTTCAGCTCAACTAACCATTTTTGGTTAAACCAGCTCGATCAATATTTATTGCTGTGGCTCTGACAACATACTAACTCCAGGTAGCTGAAGGTGTCTCGGCCTCAGGGCTCATTAGAGGCATGCAAGGCTCCGTGAACAGTGCACGGTGGAGGCGTTTATACTTCGCGCTTACGTCGAAGCAGTATTCTCCAAAAAGACGGGGCAGTTCGTTATGTAACCAGTGGAAATACAGTAAAAAAGAGAGCAGATGGTTGTCACATCAAATATGGCTGGACGAATTCAGGAGGAAGAGCTGTTGTGTGATACAGAGAGGATGTTTAAACTTAAAGCAATTAGTTTGACTTTCATTGATTTATTTGCTTTACTTGTGATTCACCCATCATAGAACTAATATTTCTTCCCTCTGTGGCCTATAAACACTCCTTTTTATTGGCTGCAGCAGTAATCTCCTTTCGTGGGTTTTAATCTATTTGATTATCTTTGTGATCTCTCATAGAGGGGTCAAATAAATACTGATACAGGCGAACCAGCTCCGCTAGAGCACCGAAATTGTCCATTTTGAACGGAGCGTGGCACGTGTGTAGACACCAAGCTAATGTGGCTTAGTGTCACATCAACAGGTTCAATGACAACAAGGGGGAGCCAGTGAATCAGAACCCAGGGAGATAGACAAATTAGGATTAAAATTATTCCCCTGGGGAGCACTCAGGTAATAAAACAGTTCTGGTCTTTTCTTTAAAAAGATACAGTAGAATATACTATTAAAAAAACTAAAAAGTTTAATTTAAAAAGCTAAAAGAGAACCAGTAAAATAAAACAGTGTCTTCAGTCCAGGGTGCAATTGTCCTCCCATTTCCAAAAATGTTTAAAAGTTGGAATCCGATACAGTCAAACCCAGGACAGGAAGCCTCTTTGCTCCGCCCTGCAGCCGTCGCGATCTTCACCGCGTCACTGTTGGCGCGCGCACCCTCGCATGGTGAGGTAGATAAAGGATGCGGTTTTGGGGGTGCGGGTGGAAAAAAAACGTATATAAAAAATGACGTATTTATAATAAACAAGCAGAGGTTTGCCTAGCGTCAGGGTCACCAAAGCCTGGCGGCCCACCAGGCTTATAATACACTGGAAGAAATCCTGTTATATATATATATATATATATATATATATAAAAATAACCCTTTGATTACAGCCCCCACTTGGGCTTGAACGGGCAGCCTTGAGATTACTGAACCACAGAACCAACTACTGAGCTACAACAGATATATGCTGCAGGAAGCCAAGGAGTTAGATAAAAAAGATCCACCTCAACCTGATCTGAATAGTTACAGACACAGGAAATGGGCCTATTATGTTGAGGAAAATGTCCTGTTGTATATCTCCCCTCCAACTTTAATTTTCTGTGTTCGGTTCATGTCCAGTCTGTCTGCTCCAAGCTGCTGACTGATAATTTATCTTCTAATTCTAGTCTTATGAATGGATTTTAAACAAAAAGTCTCCACTGTTGGACACAACAGGTTTGGCTGCATTAAGTGAGATCATGTGAGGTGTAACGTTTGTAGTGGTCGTATCACTGAGCTAAAACAAGCAGAATGAGTCCACAGGGCGAAATATTTTACGCCCCAGTGAGATTTTGCTAGAGCTGCCCTGCAGTCCCGATCATTGCCGACAGGCTTTATGTTAAATCTACTGACAAACACAGTCAGTGATCTGTAGCTCTCTATATCTGTAAATAAGTAAAAAACTGAGAATGAATCATGAAAAAAACATTTTAAATTTCATTTAAAAGTGGTAAAAAAGTTGAAAAACTCATGAACACAACAATACACAGCAAGCCAAATAATAATAATAATATTAATAAATAATAAAAAGTAATTCACATTGTTTAATAGGAGGAACTTTGTGGGGCGAATTACTTTTTTAGGTGGACCAGCTGCACCTGAGTTTTAAGTATAGTTACTTGCAATCACAGATAAAAGACGAATTCATAAAAATCAGCTTCAAAATGTCTTATTTACACATGTATTCCTTCTTAACGTAGAACATGGGGTATTTTTGCAGCAATGGCATTAGTTTGAGAGGTTTTTACTGTTCGTTGTGGTGAAAGAGTTAAAACCTACATAAACTGCACAAAGATCTTCAGTTTGATACAACCAAGTTCTCTCTGGTCTTTCCACAGATGTTTTAGTCAGTTCAGATGTCCACATTCTTTTCTTGAGACCACTCCAATTTTCTTGACTATATGTTGCCATCCCAGGAAAATGCAAACTTTGACTTCTTGAGTACTGATGACTCGAGAAAGTTTTCCATTCAGGGTACATATATTTCTACGCTCAGCAATACCTCCATTCTGAACAGCTTTCCACGATCTGCCAGGATTTAAAAAATGATGTAATCAAGACTGAGCAAGACAAAATTGTGTCAAGACCCAAGAAACAATATAAATGATTAAATTCCTCAAAGCAGAGCAATGTCTCATCACTGTAACATCCAATAAGTTTGGAACCATCAGCAATCTTCCAGGATGAACGGTTTGTCATATTCATGCAGCTATACCAAGTCAATGATTCCATCCATCTATCCGTTTTCTTTACCTGCTTCTCCGTTCCAGGTCGCAGGTAGCTGGTGCCTATCTCTAGCGGTCACTGTGCAAGAGGCAGAGGACAATTTTAAGAGTTACAAATTAAACTAACATACATGTCTTTGTTCTGTGGTAGGAAACTTTAAAAGGATTAAAAACTTACCACCTGAATATGCTTGGGTAGATTCTCAGTCATTCAGGACACAATAATTCCAGCAGGTTTAATCAAAGGCAACTGGAAAGCTTTTTTTGATTTCTGAAGATGTTTTGCTTTTCATTCAGGAAGCTTTCTCAGGAAACAGACTTTTTCTTACAGGTACATACACAAAAAAAAATGAATAGAAAAATTACATAAAAATGGCTTTCTACTTAACCCATACTTAAAAAGTAGAATAAAAAGTGAGATAAAAATCTCAGCGGAAACTTGACTCAAAGCCTTTTCTCAAATTTGTAAGAAAGACCTTAAAAATATTTCTCCATGTTAACCATTTTTGTTTGCCAAATTTCAGCTTAAAATTGGGATAAACACTTGTTTTCACTTTTCTATTACCAACTAAGTGTTTGATGAATGTTGTCCTCTTTGTTTAACACAGCAGGTTTTTTTCAAGACTGCAACATTCTCTGTTAAACTCGATTATTTCTGCTGACAGCTTTGTTATAGCTTTCTCTCATTTGCATAAGTAATCAGCCCATACTTTCTCAACCTGTATAAATTTAAGAGGACACTTACTAATTGAAAAAAGGAGTAAATAAAGAACTAATTGAGGTGGAGTTTTCTACATCTGTCTCTTTGCTCAGGACTGATACAGTTAGGTCCCATACAGCTTGGGACCAATTAAATTCTTTTTTTTTTTTTGGCTTCAGATTAAACATATGAAGTGGGTTAATTGCCTTTGCCCAGCTGGCAATGGCAGAGAAATTGTGTGGAGCGTATAATCTTTTTAAATCCTTCACTCGTCTCCAATACTGTCTTTACCAGGCGTGAAAGACAGATAAAAACAATACTCAAACAGGATCGACGGATTTACCTGCTGTGTTTACAGTGGTGATATTTACCCAACTGAAGAAATTTCTTCATATTTATAACAATCCTTATTCTTCAAACATGTATTATCCTGCTTCATTCTCACAGGGACAACCCCATGAATCCACGTTGAATAATTTTCAAACTATCGGCTGCATCCTGATGCCGCCAAACAGACAAGCATTTGCTCTACAGGCCACGAGAGCATGGTTCATTGTGAGTCCTGCTGTTGCAGAAATGGAAATTTTAATGAAGTGAGCCCAGCAATGGAGAAATGGCTGTCTCCCCATCCCTCCTGATGTGGGAGAACACCACTTTATCCATACTGTCCAAAAATGGTCCAGTGATCTTATTAAAGATAAACTGTAAAACTCTAGCCAACCGCTTTTATAATTTCAACCTCTTTGCACCAATACACACCATGTTAGCGAAATGTTTTTTTGACTTTATTCACTTTAAATGCATTTTTGTGCTTTTACTATGGCTATTTTTCACAAAAGATGTATCTCAAGGGTCTTTCCATACTAGATCAGAACTGGTACTAAACATCTAACAAAATTAGATGTTTTGTTTTGTTTTTTACAAGCCAGACATCTTCAGAGTCATGTCATTACCTTAATTAAAACAACTTTAGTAAATGTTTGATCCTCCCTCTAGTGCCATGGTTCTTATACTGTGGTACAAGTATCACTGGTGGCACTCAAGATCCTTTAAGTGGCACTCAAAAAAGAAAAATTGATACAAACTATTTACAAGCTAAGTAACAAGATAATTAATCATCATAAGCTAAACTATGATGTAAAGCTAAAAAGCAGAAATACCTACAAAGAGGATTAGTTCAAGCAAATTAAACCATTAGCTCCAAATAAAAAAAATACTTGAAACAAAAATGCAGAAAAGAATATTTTGGGAACCTTTGTGAAAATTGGAGTGGACAATGGTTAACTGATGCTCTAGTGGAACAGTCTTCAAAGGACCTAGCAAAAGGTGCAAAACAGGGATACATCTTGATTCAAATTTTATCCAGTTTGCATTTATCTGTTGTGGAAAGATAAGGAATCAAGACAGGTGTATGTTGTTGTGGCCATAGTAAATGAAATAAGGAGATGGCCGGTAAAACTGACAAACTTTATTACGAATATGCTAACACGTCAGATGCCATTACAGGACTGTTTCACTCTCTGCTGGTCTCAACCAGGGTTTGTGTTATGGGTTTGGACAGTTTGCTTGGTAATGTAATATTAGAGTATAAGCTTTTAAGCTTGTTTTTAATGTCTTTAGATTGTAGTAGGTGGTATCTGGAGAGCTTAGTTTTTTCTGAGGTGATACTAATCATGAAAAGTTATTGTTCTAAATTTTATGGAGGATCACTTTGGAGAGAGAGTTTATCTACACAGATCATGGGGTTTGTCTCAAAATAACTGCAAAAATATGTCTTTATATAATCAATCTATTTAATAAACACTTAAACAACAGTTAGCGTTTCTGAATGTACTTTACAATCCAACATTTCTGATCTCTAGTTAATATTTAGAAAGTCCATCATGCAGGAGTTACACATACTGATTCAATCAGGACATATTTAATTTAACCTTATAAGTAATGGAAAGTTTATCAGCCGGCCTTGGTAGGGCTCCGACTGATCCACAGGTGTCATGTGGAGATGGTAACTGATGGGAGCAGAGCATCTTGTTTACATGACATCCAGGAGAAATTGAGATAGCCAGCCTTTCAAGGCCGACTCAATTGGAGCCAGATTCAGATAGTAAAATTGTTATAGGTCTGGCCGATGCTGTTAATTTCCTGTCTGAAACATGAATCAGAAACATAAAGACATAACCCCTGAAAACAGAAAAACAAAGAACCAAGAACCAAAGCCAAAAATAAACACAAAACTACTTAAATTCTTGATAGTTATAATAAATAATTATAATGGCACAGCCCAGAAGTGATAAATAAATGGATAGAATTTTTCTGCATTATTTTGGGACAAGATATTTTCTATATTTAGTAATATTGCACAGCTGAAGGAAGGGGGTCCTGGTAACATCTTTTATGTTTTGTAAATGACATTTCCTTATTAAAAACCACACCAAGTTTCCTTACATCATTATTGGAGGTCAAGGTAATGCCATCCAGAGGAAGTGAAAGCCTGCAAAGTTTGTTCTGTAAAGTTCTCAGTTTCAAAACCCACAACATCTGCGTTCTTTAAATTTAAAAGCAGAAAATTAAGAGTCACTCAAGTTTTTGTGCATTTAAGACAGGCTTGTCATAGAAGTAACTGATTGGATTCATCCAGCTTCATGGATAAATATACCAGACTATCATCAGCATAAGTTTGAAAATCTATCCTGTGCCGTCTAATTCTTTTACCAAACAGGAGTGTATTCCATTTGTATCATAAGGTCAAACCTGATTTTTTTACTTTGTTTCAACCATACAGAGAAGGGTACATTTAATTGTTCCTTTTAGGTTCATAAAAACCACATGACTATTGACAAAGAAGAGGCTTAGACAAGGCCTTCTTCAAAATTACAATGTTTATAACAAATATATGACATATTAGTTATATTCATTCGTTAATTTTTGAATAATTAAAGCTGTAACATTCATTACTTGGAAAAAAGACTAAAAAAGGTTACTCATTTAAAGTTTATGGCAACTAAGACAAAACAATACTAGCTCTGAAAAGGGTTGTTTGAAGGTGGCTTAAGAATATGGAAAATAAAATACTCACAGAGGTATGGAAATCACTGCTTTAAATCACTCCTCACAGAAACAGAAAGTAAAGAGTACTGGTCCTAGCACCAAATCCTGAGAAACTCCAAGATATAGGGGAACTGTTATAGAGTTTAATACAAAAAACAAATAACTAATAATTCATGAATAATTAACCAGCACTCATTAGGTCTCCAAATCTCAATCCACCATAATAATTAGATGGCTAGTTTACCTGGAGATGAGTTCAATTTCTGCAGTGATACCAAGCAGGAATGGGTCATCTGGAGATCAGAGCTTGGTGCTTCTGAAGTTGAACATCTTCCAGAAGCACCAAGCTCTTGCCCATGGCTGAGACAGAAGCCTTCTGCTACTGTGTGGTTCACTCAGATTCTCTCGGCGACCATTTTAGTGGAGAGTTTGGTGCTCAGAGTCATAAAACCACCTGGAGGGTCTGGAGACCAGCGGATCAGTTCGGCAATATGTCAGATGGCTTGACGTTATCGATAGAGTTCAGTGGAAACCATTTGGTGTAAAAAAAACCTCTGTGGACCTGCCTACTCTGAAAAAAATGCAGTGACTCATTAAGAATTTCTCACAAAAAAAGTGTGATGCATGTTATGGAAGATAAGATTTTGTGAAAAGTCTTCTGATGTCTCTTCAGTAGATTTAACAGAACTGTTATGTAAGGTATTGTCTGTTCACATTTCAATGCCAGGTTATACCACCCTCCTAATCACACAGCCTTCCAGCTCATGATGAGGCAGGTGACCTTGGTTCTGATAAGCTCTCAACACTTGATTAAAAAGCATACTTCTATAGTCTTAGGACAGACGTGTTCCACTGCTTGAAATTGTCTCATTCCTGAAATTTTTTGCTCAAGTTTTTTTTTTCTGATAAACTGATGAAAATCAGCAAGATGTCTCTTCCAGTCTCACTTTGTATTTTTGCCACGGCAAAGCGGTGTTAAATACTAGCAAAACAGAAGTATGTAATAAAAAAAAAAAATGTCTGTTGAAAAAAAAAAGTAGGGAGACTGTCAAAAGCCTACACTAAGCAAAAGAAAAAAAAAACAAGGCAGCTAATATTTAGAGTGGCAGAGAGAAGAGAAAGAGTTTGACCGACAAAGAGAGGAAGGGGATGACGCAGAACAGTTATCAGATAAAACCTTAGTTTCATGTTCAAAAGTCAGCATTATGGACAGGAAATGACCTAGAAGATGTTTCTAGGTTTTTTTGTAATGCTATTTGCACTTCCCAGATACTATGAGGTTTCAAAAATTCATCCAGAAATACTGGTGTCAGTTTTCCTGCTAATCTGTCTTGAAAATCCATAATGCAAGCTCCTAAACTTCCCTGTGAAAATGGCAATACTAGTTGTCATACTTCAGCGTTTTGAAAAACGTGTATCATTAATTTCAAACCTTTAAAAGTCAGCAAGAACAAGTTGTTAATCTTTGTTATGAGTTACATAAACATTCCTTTCTATACAGTATATCCCAGAGAGATGCTTTTCAGTTAGGATCAAAAGGAGCCATTTAACTCTGAGAGAAAAACCAGTGAAAAAAGGGATTTTATCAGATTTTTACTAAGATAGCTAATTAGTGAACAGTGGCACTTTAACATGTTTATGATCCTTTCTTTTTGCTCTGCAGAAGATTATTGTTTCCATCATAAATTGTGATACAGCCTGGTAAGAAGTGTACCAGCTTTATAGTACTGCAATGGAAGTTAAATTTTTGGGACACTAATCCTGCTTTGTAAGAAAAAAAGAGAAAATTTTATGTTCGTTTTGAATGTTAGGTATCTTGTACATTGAAGATTATTTTTAAACTTTTAAATTACCAGCCTTAAGAACCCTGCATTATCATCACATACCATGCCAGCACATTAAATCCACCATATAATATTCAGTTTTCAAAGGCCAAATAACTTGTTCGTCTGAGCAAGTAAAATCCACTTCAGCAGACAAACAAGTGACTCAGCTGATGTTTCTTTGTGTTTTTGTAAAGAAATTAAATTTAGATTTCTCAGATGTCATCAAATACAATCTGTTATTGAAATAAAACAGGAGGAACAAAAAGACTTCAAAATAAAGACTTCACCGCTGTGGAAGTTTGGGCTCCAAAATTAGCCTTTTAGTTGTATTTATAAATGTAAAGTAATAGCTTTGACAAGAAAATGTGTTAGGAAACTGAAGTATTTTTCCATGTCTTGGCTATAAATGTCATTTTCCTAAATTGGAAAATATTTTCTGTCTCTAACCTGAGTTATTTCAAAAGGCTTATGAAGACAGTGTGGCATGCTGAATAATATTGTGGACTGTCACAGTACAGAATTGAGTCTGAGCCCTCTCATTGAGTCAATAAGTTTTCTGCTTTTCCATGAATGCTTATTTGGCAGGGCTAAGCATAAATCTTACATGGGCAGGATCAATAATAATGGATATGACTGGTTAAAGAAAACAGATGTTTTGAGTTAAATATTGAAAAATAAGTACTTGTGATTTGGCATCATGTCACATGAACACAGCCTTATTATAAATAATAGGCAATGTAAATCAAACAATTCCTGTGTCTTTATTGTGTATTTCTTATGCTTTCTGTAAACTAATCTGCTTTTTGGCATACCAGATTATCAACTTGTTTTGCCAGCAATATTCAAGCTCTGTCGTGGTTCTTAAAGCTAGTAATATAGATTGTGAACTTTGCACGAAGGGGCTTGATTACAATTCAGATCAATTTTAACGTTTTCTCTCATTGCTTTTGCCATTCTAATGAACTGTACTCCCATGACCCAACACAAGTGAGTCTGAGGCTACATGTATAAATAAACTGATTTTATTTTGGTAAGATCTGATTTTAATGCTTGGTTGTTCACATTGTAATTTAAATGTGACCACCATCAGACTCCAGTGTGAACGGTCTATGGCTCTGAAGCAACCCTCTTGTGCAAAAGAAGACGTAATGTCACTCATAAAGTAAAGTCAATATGGATGCTACATCCTGTATGTCAGTGTATCAATTCTTGAGTTGTTCCACTGGAGCCAAAAATATCATCTGTCATGCTTGTTTTGTCTAATGTTTACATTTAATCTAGCTTCTTCCTGCCTACTCCGGCGCAGTTTTGTGATACCTGTCACACTTCAGTGATGTAAAAGTTGGATGAAATGCAACATGACAAGTCAGACTGTGGTCCCTTTGACAAACGTCATATATGTATCTAATTTCAGTCCACATATAAAAGTGGCCTGGGTTTGATTAAAAAAATGGATTTGTGATTCTCAGAGTGTCAAAAAAAGATATAAGTCACATATGGGCAACAAATCAGATTTAGGTCACTTTTGCCTGCAGTGTGAACGCAGCTTAAGACAGAGGAAAATGAAAAAGAATGAAGCAGACTGCAATGAATAATTACTGTTAAACAAGAGAACAATAAATTGCTTTTCTTCTTTTGGTATTTCTAATAGCACATACATGTTTTTCTCCCACGCTTGTCCTCCTAACCCTCCCTGAGCTTCTAGCTGTGAATGTGAGCAGCAGGCCAGTCTGAATCAGTATTACAAATGGCAGCACTAATAACAAAGATTATCCTTCTCAAGAAGCACTCAACATTCCTAAATATTAGAGCTCAGAGAAAATAACACCCTAGCTTGCTTGGAAAACAGTTTAGGTACTTTTGTTTTGCGTGTGCAGTAATAAGATGGCCATCCTAATGATTCCCAAAGGATCCACACCTTTTATTTAAGTGTGTGAGAAAAAAAACATAATTGCCATCATTACAGCAGCCACTTTGATTTCAATCTTTCAAAAGGCTGTGGCTGAGAGAGCTGGAGGGAAAAAGTGTAAGTGGTAAATTGGAGATCAGGGGATAAGGTGGAAGAGATGAAGTTTGAGTGTGATTGCACAAAATTGAATTATAAGTGTTAAAAATCATGAAACTGGTATGTCTTTCTGTTATACAGTACATGGACTCTCTTTCTATATAAAATATGCAGCACTTTTTGGGCATATTTTCTGCATTTTGATTTTGTAGAATTACTTCAAACAGGAATATGAGAAAAGGCAAAAGGCACACAGCAGCAAAATGATAAAGGTGTGTTTGACACCACACACCATTTATAGCTATACCTTTGACTTTTTAAATTTTTAAACTGTCATTTTAAGAATGTGGAAACATTGATTGATTTTACTATGTCAGTGTTTCATAAGTATGAGGAAACTAAGCCAAAATGTTTAGATTGAATCTTCTAACTGGAACTTGGAGTAATATATATATATATATATATATATATATATATATATGACTCTTTATATCACAGTAGTGGAAATGGGCTTCCATATGTTGTGGTTTCACTAATAGCTAGAGGAGGAAATAAATTAGCCACCATCCCATATTGTGCTGGGAAGCTGGGGAAAATTGTAGCCAGATGGTTGATGAAACAAGTTTACCTCAGCATAAATTCAGTGAATAACAGCAAATGTGGAAATATTTCAAAACATTATCGCCCACCTGCCCTCACCTAAAAAAACCTTTCTCATACTTATGAGATACAAAGTCACATTTACAGGACAGTGTCTCATATATCATGACTTAGGTTTTTTTTTTAATCAATATGAAATACCATTTCCCAATCAAATCACTATATCTCAAAACTACAAAATACTATATAATCTCTTCCTTCATGTAATGCTAGACCTTTCATTTTATGATAGTTGTTACCCCAGGTCTATTTATGTCTCAGAATACTGCCCCAACTTTGACTCAACTCTCTCTGCATGTTTGAGTGTGTCAGTGTAATTGTTTTTCTTTTTCTCTCTTTTTTACCAAGAGAGCAGCACAAGATTTTCAAATGTCATTGCAGAAGTTGTGGGTGACATGCCAGAGTTGTTTTTACAAGTCAGCTTGTAACTATCTAAAACATTTGAAGATGTAAAATAAAGGATGCGGGAGGAAAACTATTGCCTGCATGAGGCTACCTGACTTTTGGCTATTTAGTTTTTTATTGTTGCTTTTGGCCCAAAGTCTTGTATCTCCATTTGTCTTCAGACTAAATCACAATCTCTACAGGATTTCGTGGGCATTTTTTGTGATTGTTGCGGCTAAAATGCCTGATTTTGCAGGACATTTTCCTA
Source organism: Kryptolebias marmoratus (assembly GCF_001649575.2). NCBI lineage: Eukaryota > Metazoa > Chordata > Actinopteri > Cyprinodontiformes > Rivulidae > Kryptolebias > Kryptolebias marmoratus. Next base: position 24,999,491 of record NC_051431.1, read on the forward strand.
AAAGTTGCGATTTTTTTTTTTACTAAAATCAATTAAAAAAACATAACTTTTAATATCTAAACCAAAAATACTTACTAGTTTTGTAAGATAATTACCAACAAACATTGACATTATCAAAAGATGCTTTATTTGAGAATTTCGATAGCTTCTAAACTGACATTCATGACCATTTCTGGATTGTCCCTCGTCTGCAGCTCTTCTCACATGTTTTGCAGACACAAAGTGTTTGTCGATGCGTTTATGTTCGATGTTTACACTGCAGGACGTGCAAAACATCTCCCCCCCCACTCTCGTGCAGCTGGGTAGGAAACTGGTTTGCGCGGTCCTTTGCTGAAATCTTTGTGGGCAAATGTGAAGCATTAGCACAGATTTTCGCCTCGGTCGCTGCTCCTGCACGCTCCCGGCATTCTGATGTTAACAGGACGTGACGTCATGTGTCTTCTTCATGAGTTATTTGGGGTTATTTTGTATTCCACACTACACAAACCCATAAAGAAGACACCAGACCGCAGAAATGGTGGCGAATCACTTTAGAAACAATAAATATTGTGTTAAAGTTGTGGTGTTTTGGGCAAAGTTGCAAAAATTTGCGATTTTGCGGGGTTTGCTTGATTTTCCGTTAATAGTTGCGATCGCAACATCGCAAAATCCTAGAGGGTCTGAAATCAACTTTATTGGTCATCTGTGGTTTTATGCACAGCTAACCAATGAAACATTTCCAACAGAGCTTGTGACTACACCATTTATTTAATGGAAAAGAAAGATGGAAAGCCTTGTTTTTGGCAGTACAAGTTTTTTTGCATGACAATGTCAATAGTAAAAATTATGTAACATTTTGGCCTTTTAATTACGATTCATCTCAGATTGGTTCATTTAAATTGCTTCCATACAGCTCTCAAGACTGAGACAGTTTGTCATAATTTGTTTTGACAATCAAATATTTCAAAGCTATGTGGGGTTCGTGTTTAAAAAGCATTTTGAGTTCAGATTTAAAAGTTTGAAAGTTAACATTTTTGGAAGGCAAACCCCACTCTGTTCCTCCAGCTGCTTTTACACTCCTATCTTCAAGGACCCTGAGTCATTTAAAAAAAATAATTTCTCTTTTTTTGTTTTAAAGACCCTGGGTTTCTGCTGGATGAATTGATGGGTTATCATGTGACTGGGGTGTTTTAACACCATAGTCTGTATCTGAATTAAGGTGTTAAAACACCAACATACAAGTGGGCCAAAGAAAAACAACAACAAAAAAGTTAATGATATTAATAAAATAATTTGATTTTCTGAAGTTATTAATATTATTTTGCAAAAATGAAGTAGTAATGTTCTTTGAAACATCCTCATCTGCTATACTTGAAATATTTATCTACATGGTATCTGCCATTACCTTCCTTTTCTCTGTTCACACCTCATCTTAAAAATAATCACATTTGGTGCTCAACCACCATGTTCCTATGTTGTTTCCTGTAATACAAAATGTGTCATATGCGAAAGACACATGGGGGGAATGGAAATATGAAATTGAAAATGTAAACATATAGTGTCTATAGAAAATATTTAGATGTCTTAAACTTTTCCAAAAAACCCTCTGTAGAAATAAAAGTATACTTTTATTTCTACAGAGGGTTTTTTGATAATGCTTTTGTAAAGAAAGCTACAACACTCACCATGTTGATTTATGACAGAAATAAAAGCATAACACATCTAAAGGAGTGAATACTTTTTATAGGCTGTGTACATTTTAGCTACCTCATACTTGTGAAGCTTGTCTTTATTATAATCATGCCTCTCTTGTCAGTGGTAGTGTGCAAGAGGAAGTATATTATAATTATATATTATATAATATAATTATGTTTTTCACACATGCATCAAAAGATGACAATAAATTGTTGCTGTACTTAAATATTCATGAAATAATGTCACAGTTGCTTAAAAAAAAAAATTGGACGCTATGTGGAGCAGCACAGCTGGTGTGTAAAGGAATTTTGCACAAATTCTGCAGATTAAAAGTCTGTTTGAGTGGTGTCCTCTAAATTATCATGTAATAGTACTGACTCGGCCCTTACCCCTTTTTATTTTGATTTGAGGGACCAGTCTTTTGTGTAATATTTCAAGATAGTCGTGATTGGTTGTTTTTTAGACTTTCTAAAGGAACAGAAACACTTCATAAAAAACACATGTAATGAACATTAAGTTAAAAATGCAGATTTCCCCGAAAAAAAAACCAAAACAACAACAATAGTTAAACAATCGTGTAAAGAAAGACTTCAACAGGAATTATTAGTGAAATTTTGATTGGACTGAAGAGCATCAGACAGGAAGCTGATAAAACAGCAGTTCATGTGAAGCGTGAGTAGGGGAATTACAGAAGCTGAAAGATTAATGCTAATCTTATTAATGCTAGTACTGTTTATTAGCATTGGACTGTGTAAAAAAAATATCCTGAAGACAGAGAGTCTTAGGTATTAATAGTCCGGAAATGATGTCAATGCATCTTAACCACAGACTGTTTTGCTCTTTTCTTTCTGTTTATTGTTTAAGAGTAACTCAAAGAAAAATCATTTAGGTGTCATTCAGTATTAACTTTTTATTCCTCCATGAAGAGCAAATGTTCTTCTTCATGCTGTAAACTACATGTGGCCCCCCCTAAAGCAAACATTTAAATCATTGTGTTAATGGAGCCATATGCAAATTTGCAATGTCTCACTTAGATAGCATATGTGAAACTTTAAATTGCTTTGAATGAGAAATTTGTGCATGATATATTATTAACTGGAAGTTAGATCAATAAAATGTATTGCACGCACACCTTTGTGAGGGGACAAAGAAAAAAAAACATCAATACTAGAACACTAAAAGCCCAAAACTATCTCATAGATGCAGACTTTGACCACTAAAGATTGCAGAAGTACAAAGTCTGTAATGTTGTGATTTTAGTGGACTACACACACTCTTGAATTTCTCAGAAAGGAAACAAGTAAAACAGTAATCTGGGTGGGCTAAAACAGATTAATACCTACAATAAATAAGTTAATCTTTTTTTGAGATTTATTTAAAAAGAAGATAGTCCTTAAATGAATTAAAGGTGTAGCATTCCTTAAAGTAATGCATATTGACTTTCATGCCAGTGTTTTAGCCTAAGTTAGTTAACTCTGTTAGTCTGAGTTATAGCCATTTTGGTCAAAGCTTGAAAGTAGTGTTAAGCACAATCTCATTTGATATCTCTCATGATCTTGAGTGATCTGTTAGCTCCTGAGGTATGTGCTGTGAATAAGTCTCAGCTTTTACCGCACAAGAGTTTAGCTCAAAACCTAAAATGGAATTCAGTATAGCCATTTTTGTGTAAACTAAGGTTGATTAGCTGTGGTGGCCATCTTAATTTGGATTGACTTCAAAAGTTATGAAGTTGTAGATTGTTATTCAGGAATTTTCTTTTGAGAGTTTCATTGAAAACCACTCAGTAGTTTATGAGATATTTTGCTAACAGACAAACAGGGCTGACTTATATAGTTTTAAGGTTTTTCACAAAGATCCTGTGTTATGTGTTGAGCTTAAAAGAGTGCTGGAGACGATGCTCAGCTAATACCCCTCAAAAATACCCCAGGCTTTATAGCTTATTTCAATGTGGGCAAATTGCACCAGTGCAGAGACGCGCAGTGTGCTTAACAGCCACGTCAGAGGCACAAAGTGAGCTTTTGCAATGACCTCGTGAATTAGTCACAAAACGCATTTGCAACAAAAACAAGCAAACCACAGCCAGTTTGGTCTTATCTTTGACCAACGAGAGAGATCTTAATACTGCAACAGGACGATGAGCCAAAACTCACCTGACAAGAATCAGTTAGCGGACCCGGAATTTCAGCCACGACACAGGAGTGGACAGATAACTTGTCTTTATTGAACAGCAAGGAGAATGCTAAGCGTAGCAGGAGGGCCTCTGATCGCCGCACTGAGAAGAGACAAGATAGTTTTGTTATCCACACGAAAACCAGGAAGTAACCACGGACTGAGGAGGTTACACTGACCTGGATGATGGTGTGAGGGGAACCAGGACACGATCCTTGCAGGATAGCGGCAGAGCGAAGTCCAGGAACGGGTGTGAGGATTAGCGTCTCCGAAAGGTAGGCCGCGGGAGCAAAACTTAACTCTTGGTCAGACGGGCAGGGGTCGAAGCCGGGAGATCCAGAACCAGGCAACGGTACCAGTGGGGCAGGCGAGAAATCCAAGGCCAGGTCACAGGCAGGGGTCGATGTCCAGAAATCCGAAAACCAGCAAGTATCCGACAGGGGCAAGGCGTGAGGAAGAATCCAAAAGGCAAGAGCAGGGTCGAGGCACAGGAAGTCAGTCCGTGAACGCTGGAAAATTACTTGCTGTTGGGCTTTCATAATCTGGCACTGGAGGAGAGCAGAGAAGGAGAATATATAGGGCCCAGCCCAGGTGTAGGGGAGGTAATCAACCGAGGACACAGGTGACGAGAATGATAATTACTGGCAAGAGGCATGGCATGGCAAACACAGGCAAGATTATTACATCACCTCAAACTTTTGAAAAAAAAACTCAAAGACGAAAAACAGTATGTGAACGTTTACAGGAGTAATCAACAAAACCAATTAAACCACATATCAAACAGCACTCTTTTATAGTAGCTAAAAAGAACAAAAGAAGGGAAAGACAAATTAATGTTACATTTACAAATTAAAAGCCTTGCATTCCTTTCATTCCAGAGTTTTAGATTAATATCCTCTTAAGCAAAGAAAAGGTTGATGTATCTCGATCAATATTGTGAGATCTCACACTCAGATTATGTGTTGTTAATGACTCTCAGCTCAGTATCAATAAGACCTACCTGGTTATAACCATTTTTGTGTTGACTAATGTTGATTACATGTGGTGGTCATCTTGAATTGAAATTACTCCAAAAGTTAATCACTTGTAGATGTACATACAAGGATTACTTTCTGAGCATTTGATTAAAATTCATTCAATCTTTCATGATATATTTTGCTAACAGCCAAACAGACCTGACTCCAGTAATTAATGCTAGGTTTACAGCAAAGATTTTGGGCAATGAATAGCACTTAGAGTATGCACTGTGAATTCCTCTCCACTACAACCATATTGAATTTTAGCACATTATCCATACAACTGACTAATTCATAGCAATTTCTGTGTTTTCTGTGGTCATTTAGCTGTGGCAGCCATCTTAAATCCATTTGACACCAAAACTTAATGAGCTCTAGAGGTACATCGAGTAAATATTTCTTTAAGGTTTCATTAAAACTTGTTTTGTGGTTCATGAAATATTTTGACAACAGACAGACAGAATTTACTCCAAATAGTTAATGAGAAAATTTTAAAGAAACATCTTATGTAACCTGTTAGTGCTCAGAAGCTTTGTTGGAGATCAGTTTCAGTTACGACCGTACAAAACTTTAGCTCAATATCTGTAAAATTGACTGAGCTATAACTACATTTTGAGTTTTTGAGGCAGCCATCTTGAATTAAGTTGACTCCAAATTTCTTTCAGTTGTAGAGGTACATGCCTACATTACTTTCTTCAAGTTTCATTAAAATTCATCCAGTGGTCCATGAGATATTTTGGTAAAGGACAGACACACTAACACACACACACAGGGCCATTTGGCTGCGGCCAATATTAATTAAAGTACGAGGTAACATCAGTCTGAATTGCACTTTATGTATAAGAAAACTGAAACAAAAGCAACAACTGAGGAAACATTTCTACTTCTCTGTCACTGATGTGAACATTTGTGGTTTTCAAGCAAGGAAAAAAAAGCTAATTTCTTTAAACACCTACACAGAGCGCTGTAGGATTTGAACTCTTCCACTCTTGCCAAAGGTGTTTCCTGTTTCACTGTTATATGCCACTTCAAATCGCTAGACCAACCTTTGCTTACACAGTCTTGATGAATGCGTTCTGAAAAAAAAAACGGCTGTGGTTTGTGTTAGAGTTACACTGACTTGCACTTCTGCTTTTCACTCACAAGCAATACCAGCCAACAAGCGCAACCTTAGAAGCAAATGGGACAGAACACGAGATGACGAACTTGGTGTATGCTCTAATTTATGGATCAGTTGTAGCTGTTGGTCTGCCGCTCAATGCCATATCGCTATGGATTCTGCTTCGCCACCACGGGAGCAAATCGCCGAGTGCCGTCTTCATGATCAACCTGGTGATATCAGACCTGCTGCTCATCGCTTCTCTTATCATGAGGGTCCACTATTACTCCTTGGGAACCTGGCAGTTTGGTTGGCTGGCGTGCATCTGCTTCACCATGCTTTTTCGCAACAACATCCGCACGAGCTCCATCTTCATCACTTTCATCAGCGTGGACCGACTACTGGCCGTGGTTTACCCTCTGAGGTCACGCAATCTTCGAACTACATCCAAAGCAGTGAGAGGTGCCGTGTTTGTCTGGCTGATGATTATCGGGGTGAATGTCCCGGAAAGTGTGGGCTTTTCAAGAGATTTAGACAATTGTACCTGCTTCGAATTTAACAACTCAGCCACAAACAGGACGGAGCAGAGCTCAGAGGAGTTTGCAGTTGGTTGTTTTCAGCTTGTGCTACTCTTTACCTTGCTGGTGGTCAATATTGTGTCCACCGCTATGGTGTCCTGGACACTCCACAGAAATCTGAACGAGTCTGCAAAGGTCAAAAACAAACTGAATGTCAACCTGATTTTTGCCATGAACTTGATGATGTTCACTGTATTCTTCTTGCCGGTGTCTTTGGTTGTTTTCTTTGTTGACTTGAGGTCTGTCCTGAGTTGTCTTGCCAGCACAAACTGCTGTCTGGACCCGTTGTTGTATTACTTTTCATTCGATGGTTTCTGGAAGAAAAAGGAGGATGTAGAGACATCTCTTGCAAGAGGCAAGTCACTGAATGTGAACAGATGAGGAGAAGCAAAATTCCGCAGAAATTTAATGGACATCGGCTTAAATTCTTCTGCTTGCCACAAGTCGTGGCATTTCGCAACTGGAAAAAAAAGGGAAGCTTTTTATTTAAAAAAAAAAAACACAAGGTTTCTGGTTGCTTTAAATATAAAGCAACAAGACTGGGTTTATGAGTCATGAGAATGTAAAACCAACTTAGTTCATGTTACACCATACATGTGCGAGTGTTTTAAAATGATGTTACATAGAACAGGAGCTGAGCTGATGACTTTGCTGCTGATCAGTGCAGTCCAGTGAACCATCTCAGCCACAATCCTCTAATGTTTTGTTAAATCCATTAACATTTCAATGTCTCTGTAGCAATTTCTTGGATCTAGAGCCAAAAGAATCTGCATGTGGTGTCTGATTTACACAGTGAAGACTTTTTTTTTTTGACGTTCAATGAGTATACACAGTACTTGATAACAATTATTAGCTCTTCATTATTCTAAATTGTATTTTTTTTTCTTTCACAAAGACCCATGACAGAAAACCGCAGGACTACACGACTTTCTTGTCAGCAGAGCAGCAAGATAAGCTTTAAAGTTGACTTCAACTTTAAAATGATCAAAGATGTGCTAGAATTTTACATTGACTTTTACAAAAAATAAAAAGGAGCTGATGGCTATGCTACTTATCAGTGCGACCCTGTGATATTATCTCCCTCAGAATCATCCTAAACTCCTTAAAGCTTCGCTAAATCCATGAACATTTAAACATCTCTGTAGCAACTTCAGGGACCTAGCTATGAAATAATACAGAAAGTACACAGAGATGATTTTTTTTTTCTTGACAATCTATGTGTCTTCTCAGTACTTGCTGATAAAAATTTTACTTCCTTATAATTCTAACACATTTTTTTTTTACAAAGACGTCTGAAAGACTAAACCAACACCCAGCAGCAAACATGACTGTGTCGATTATCAAACAATCTTTCAGTGCTTGCATTCTGCTTCACCAAATGAGTCAGATTTCTCAATCTTAATATGCAGACTCTAGTTTTTCCAAGAATGACAGCATTTGTATGCATAAAAAGTTGCCTTGTGTAAATAAAGTCAGGTCATTTATATATAAGGCTGTAGCCAACCAGATATTGCTTCTGTATGACCCTTCTAAAATTAAAGCTCTGTGTGAAGGCGCTTTCCTGCCTCGAGCAGCTCCATATATGTTTAATGTGACCTTTACCTGTGCCCTCTACAGGAGGAAAGTAATAATGAGAGTCTGAAAAATAAATATTTCTCACAACCCTACAGATGAGGTGATTTTTAGCTGTATAAAACCTGCAATGCGCTGCAGTTACTATTAGTTCAGGCTCACTCATTCTGTGTAGATGGAGTGATCAAATTAACGTAACAGACAATTTTTACCCAGCACCAAATCTCCCACGAAAGGATCTGTGACTGACTTTTCTTTTTAGTGTGTCGGTTTGTCTTAGAGCGGTTTGACACAAGTGAAAGGGTGCGTGGTTACAAGAACATTTGTGAAATTTCAAAATGACTGTGTGGATTCTGCTGTCTGTGCACTAAAAATGTTGTTACATTTACCTACTTGGTTGTTGGTGGCTTCCTATCTGTATATGACTGAAGCATACATCCGGAGTTTGACAGGGTTATAATTGTGTCTCCTAAATGTGAAGTGAAAGCAACCTTTTCCCACAAACGTGCACGTACGAACCACTGAAATATGTACAAGAAGCAGATTCATTCAGGTACGTTTGTGTTACCACTGAGGCCCCCAAACAAGCCTATTCTGCTGCAGCCACATTCACCTTCAACCAGAAGAGGACTGTTTTTTAAAGACAAAGACAGCTTTAGTCTTTACTGAGAGTCAGACAGCAGAAAAATAAACAAATGATTACTGAATAAACAGAGACACAGCAAGATGGAGGAACAATAATCCCACCAAAATCTGAGGCCTTAGCAGACAGACGTGCAGGACCAGGATTAGTTTTAGGCTTTGTCATATAAATATATATATATATATATATATATATATATATATATATATATATATATACGGTCTGACCACTGTGCAAAGCCTTCTCCAGCACATCCCAGATCATAGCACTGCCCCCACAGGCTTGTACAGTAGGCACTAGGCATGATGGGTACAATACTTCCCCTGCCTCTCTTCTTACCCTGATGCAACGAACACTCTGGAACAGAGTAAATCTGGACTCATCAGACCATATGACCTTCTTCCATTGCTCCAGAAACCAATCTTTCTGCTCCCTAGCAAATTGAAGCCCTTTTTTCCGGTTAGCCTCACTGATTAGTGGTTTTCTTAAGGCTACACAGCTGTTCAAAAAAGCTTATTAGAGTGTTTTGCTGTTTGCTTTCCAAAAACAATGATGTCCAGCCTGTTTTGTCTGCTCACTTTCTTTCTCTGCCCTAGAAACTAAAACAACAATGCAGTTTTTACAGTTTTTTTTCTTTGTCTCTTGCCTATTTCTGATTCTGTCACCATTAAACGTTGATCATATGCTGAAATGGTTTATAACTTAGAGGAAGTTGTATCGGACAAAAAAGAGCTACAACTGTTTTGAGAAAACTTTTAGCCAAGCTAAGAATTTACTCTCTCTGTATTTTGATACATGTTGATACACTTTTTGGTTATAATCATGTAAGTGGAGAAAAAACACATCTTAGCAGACAAATAAACATAACATTTGTTTAAAAACAAATGATTTAGTAGAAATGGGGTCTAAACTATCAGGCCAGGACTCATTACTCTGGCAGGGTCAAGGACTGGAACATTATAACATGCAGTGGACAGTGGTATTAAATCCAGTTAATAGTCCCTTTTTAATCAGGTATGTTTAATTATTTTCCTGTATTTTTTTAATTTTTTGGCCAAAACCTAATTTAGTAACATCTGAGAAAATAGGACAGTCAGAAAAACGAGGCAAAATTATGTAAAAGTCTACAATTAGACCTAAGACAATCAAAATGAAAAAAAAAAAAAAAAACACTTGAGGAAATCTATGAGGTTTTACATAAAACCACCGCATACTCTTTCTTCTCTAACCACCTGTTTTTTGTTCTTTAGAAATAAAGAGAAAGATACTAACCACTTGTGTTTGCACAGCCCATGTGAAACCCTAAGGATTACATTGTCACACTGTCACAATTTAACAAAAATTATGGTGAAATTAATTATTTTTTTAAAGTATCATGAGAAATGTGATACAATTTGTTTTTTGGCTCTGATCTATCTATCTATCACCAAGCTTAAAACTTCCATGAACTGGGCTACGTGTTACCTTCACTGTAACTGTTGAATGTTATCAGTGTATACTTGATTTGTTCATATAAACAACTTTCCACATAAACAGTATAGGCTGGTTAGGAAATTATGACAGTCAATTTTGCATCACCCTGGCTGATAATGTTACGGTACTGACGTTGATTCATTCAGGCATCACACTTCTTACAATGAGTGTTAATAGTTTATGATGGTGTCTCACTGGACGAGTTGGCAAACTGCATTTGTGAGGGAGTGTCTTGAATCTTGCAATTTAACTCTCCAATTTAATTTCCCTTTGGGATTAATAAAGTATTTTTGAATTGAACTGAATACTCACAGTGGTTCTTAGTCCTGTCGTTTGAGTTCTGAACATGTTCAAAAAATTTGTCAAAATATAATCACAGTCGACATGAGCATCTCGATTCCATCTGAATGTTCTCACATGCACCTCCAACCAGTACCAAAAGTGCTACATCTCCAGGTCTAAAGACACAGATGAAAAATAATAACTATTTAAAAACTGGTCTAAATTTCTTCTTTATTTCAAAAGTGTACTCCAGTACATTAACTCATAAATGCGAAAAAGGCTACGAAGGTGTGTACAAAGCAAACAGAGGAGGATATAATGTGGGTGGAGGTGGGCAACAAAAGAATGTTGTTTAACAAATCGTGCACAAAAAAATAGGCCATGATTTTTTAAAAAACTGACTATTCAAAACAGGCCACACGACTCACTGGTCATTTAGTTGCAAACACTCAGAGTGCAGTGACACTGCAATGGAAAATATATCTATTTTCTCACAATTTTCCAGCAAGTCTCCAGCAGGGCTACATGTTTATAAATGAAAAAAACACAAATAAAATGAATTGTGTTTCCACATTTCTGCTCTTAGAAAGAATGTGCTTTCAATTGATGTCAGGGCCTAATTTGTCGGCCTGTAAAATAAACAATCTAAAGAAAACTGGAAGTTTTTATTTTAAAAAGTGACAATAATTAAACATTTAGGCACTGCAGTAAGACAAGGGTGATTTGAGCAGCAGCTTGAGTGGAAATGTCTCAGAAGCCACACCGAGCGCGAGTTGTGACCACAAATTCACACCTACATCCCTTGAAGTCACACAACATGTAGAGGTGCTATGACCTTAAATGTCATGATTCCTGGAACTCTCAATTACAAAGGTGTATGACTCAAACGGAAATGTACACTAGTCAACAACGAAAATGTAAACTAGTCAACAGCTATCATGCAAACATTTCTTTTTAATTTCGTTTTGTATCTATGGATCTTTTTGTCTTATTTGTAGAGTTGTTTCCTCACGTACAAGCAAGAATTAAATGTGTCAAATATCTTGTTGTGGTTCAAGTGCTAATTTTAGTAGCACTTTATAATAACTACACAATATTTAGCCTTATTTAATCAGTAATAAATTATTAATTACCCTTGAAAACATCATTAATCAAGGAGGATTCATACTTAATAAGCTATAAATCAACCCATTTGTTAATGATGTACCTACAAAAGTCTAACTATTTCCAAAACCAACATACTCAATGTTTATTCATGCTTAATAACTCATGAATTAACTATTCTATATACGGTGTGTAAATGTATGTAAATGCTCATATAAATATACTTTCACACCATGTGTTAAACATGTATTAATGGTTAGAGAATGTTTGAACTGACTATATACTTATCCTGCAGTGCATTAATAATTAAGGCACTTGCTAAGTCTTTTTGTGAACCCTTCTAAAGTGAAGACTATTTATGCTTTATGAAGTATTTGTTATTGTAGATAAACAAATTCCGTTTCAGCTGTGGAATTCAGACCAAAATCAACACAGCAGGAAATTGAAAGCAGTTTTTGTTGCAGCTTTTTTTTAAAGAAACTTTTTATGTACTTGTTGTTGCTTTTGTTGTTGTTGTGTTAAACTACATTTATATGACTATTTACAGACATTTACACACAGTGTATAGAATAGTTAATTCATGAGTTATTAAGTATGAATTAACATTGAGTATGTTGTTTTGCAAGTACTTAGATGTTTTGGGTAAAGCAATCATGACTGTGTTAATTTATAGCTTATTAAGTATGAATCCTCCATAATTATTGATCTTTTCAAGCTTAGGTAATCATTTATTACTGATTAAATAAAGTTAAATAAGGTGTAGGTATTAAAAAGCACTATCCTAATTTTTTATTTCATTTTATTTTTTGAAAACAGAGGTGATGTGAGAAGACAGAAGCCTTTTATCATCAGTGATTGTTGATGTTAGTTTGTTGAGCAGGGGCTTTAAGAAAAAGCTTCCCAGAAGTGTTGTTCTAGCTTTAAATATTAGGAACTCATAGGTAAAGTGTGAATAGAAGGTTCAGGGAAACAAACAATGAACGTAGTTTTCAACATGCACTTCAGACGTACTTAAGTCACCTAAAGAAGCAATGAACAAACTTAGAAAACAGCCACATGGTCAGTTACACCACAGCCACCAAACACCTCCACATGAATATAACTGAGGAGAAACGAGCGGCTGTAAATTATCAAAATAATTTGATATTAGTATGAAGTCTTTTGTAAAGCAACCACTAGGGAGCCTCTTGTTCCAGTCCCAAGCCTAGGGTAATAGTGAGGGTTGTGTCAGGAAGGGCATCCGTCATAAAACACTTTTGCCAAAACTACTGTGCGAGTTCATCAAAGCGACACAATACCAGATCGGTTGAGGCCCGGGTTAACAATGACCACCACTAGTGCTGTTGACAAACAGGGTGCCGGAAAAAATTGTGCTACTGTTAGTTGACGACCAAAAGGAGGGAAACGTGCCAGGAGACAGAGGGAGAAGAGGAAAGTCAAGAGTGTAGGACTGAGGGTAACAACTCTAAACGTAGGGACAATGACAGGCAAAGGTAGAGAGCTGGCTGACATGATGTAGAGGAGGAAGGTAGATGTGTTATGTGTGAAGGGCAGCAAGGCTCACAGCACTGGGGCAAGGTTTAAGCTGTTTTACCATGATGTAGATAGGAAGAGAAACAGAGTAGGGATGGTCCTGAAGGAGAAGTTAACAAGGAATGTAGTCAAGATGAAAAGAGTGTCTGATAAGGTGATGTGTGTGACGGTAGAAGTAGAGGGTCTGATGCTTAATGTTGTCAGTGGTTATGCTCCACAGGTTGGATGTGACGTAGAAGAAGTGATTGAGAGTATTCCCAGGGAGGAAAGGGTGGTGATCGGAGCAGATCTGAATGGACATGTGGGTGAAGGAAACAGAGGCGATAAGGAGGTGGTTGGCAGGTTTGGTGTCAAGGAAAGGAACCAGGAAGGACAGACGGTGGTGGATTTTGCCAAAAGGATGGAAATGAATGTAGTTAACACCTATTTTCAAAAGAGGGAGGAACACAGGGTGACGTATAAGAGTGGAGGCAGGAGTACACAGGTAGATTACATTCTGTGTAGAAGAGGTAACCTGAGGGAGATTGTGGACAGTAAGGTTGTGGCAGGGGGAAGTGTGGCTAGACAGCATTGGATGGTGGTGTGTAGGATGACGGTTGTGGTGAAGAAGAGGAAAAGAGTAAAGGCAGAGAAGAGGACCAAATGGTGGAAGTTGAGAAAGGAAGAATGTTGTGAGGAGTTAAAAAAGGAGTTGTTAAAGGCTGTAGGTGGTAAGAAAGAGCTTCCAGATGACTGGGCTACTGATTAGACTCACAAGTGAAAAAGGTTAGTAAGGATGAAGTCCAGAAAGCTTTGAAGAGGATGAAGAAGGGGAAGGCAGTTGGACCTGATGACATACCAGTGGAGGTATGGAAATGTCTAGAAAAGATGGCAGTGAGGTTGTTGACTCAATTATTCAATGGCATTTTTGAGAGTGGGAAAATGCCTGAGGAATGGAGGAGAAATCAGACCCCCCAGGATTTCGCAAAGTTGCAATCGTAACTATTAACGCAAAATCAAGCAAACTCTGCAAAATTGCAACTTTTTGTAACTTTGCCCAAAACACAGCAACTTTAACCCAATATTTATTGTTTCTAAAGTGATTCGCCACCGTTTCTGCGGTCTAGTGTCTTCTTTGTCGGTTTGTGTAGTGTGGAATACAAAATAACCCCAAATAACTCACGAAGAAGACACATGACGTCACATCCTGTTAACATCAGAATGCCGGGAGCGTGCAGGAGCAGCAACCGACGTGAAAATGTGCATTAATGCTTCACATTTGTCCACAAAGATTTCAGCAAAGGACCGTGCAAAACAGTTTCCTACCCAGCTGCACGAGAGTGGGGGGAAGCTGTTTTGCATGTCCTGCAGTGTAATAATGGAACATAAACGCATCGACAAACACTTTGTGTCTGCAAAACATGTGAGGAGAGCTGCAGACGAGGGACAATCCAGAAATGGTCATGAATGTCAGTTTAGAAGCTATCAAAGTTCTCAAATAAAGCACCTGTGACAGAGGTCACAAAGATGGAGGACTTCAAGTACTTTAAAACACAGCATTGAAACTAGGGACATGGATATAAATGCATATTATTGCAGATAAAGTTTTAGAATACTTTGGTATTTTTTGAATAAATATTGGGTTTTATTTGAATGTTTTTCTTCGGCTCTGTGTGATATAAAATGGCAGTTAGCTTTTTCTTTGCGAGATTTCTTAAAAATTTATACGATTACGTCTCACGGAACGCCTTTGAGTATGCACCGTCCTGACAACGTTTGACTTGGTCCGCTTGATGAAAAGCAAAGCCACTCCGGCAGGAAGTCGGGGGCAGAGCGCATGGAGAGGGGCGGAGCATGGAACCCATTTATAACTGCATGCAGTTCTAGTTTTTGTTTGCTGCTACACTGACTGTTTTAAATGCATAAAATAAAATAAAAAAATCAAACATATTTGATTTTATCTAAATGTCTAAGAAAACTTTTGGTTGTACAAGCTCTAAAATGTAAATGAAGAAAAATGTTGTAGTTATCTTGTTACTTTATATTTACCCATAGTTGAGGAAATAAATATGAATTTACAACATTAAAACAACTCATTGAAAATGATATATTGTGCAATCATATGCTGCATAATCAAAGAGGCAAATTTTTGATAAGAATTTAAAGAAGGTTAAGATTGCTCTAAAGTTATCAGGATCAATTTTCAGAAAGGATACGAACATCCTCTTCTGCCCAGATATTGTTCATTAATGTGCATCTGTAAAAGTCAAAGATTTAACTCTGAGAGACTGAAGAAAAAAGGGACTTATTCATGCACAGAAGAATTTTAGTTTTTCTGACAGAATCAATTAGTCTGAGGAGGCGGAGTGTTTTCATCTGACCTGTCATCTTAAAATCTAACCAACTCTGGAGCCGGTTAAGTTTTCAGCAGAAGTTGTTATGGTTACGCTGTCAGACAATAAGTAAACCAGCTTCCTGACTCAAAAAACCCACGTTTCAACCCGAGGTTATCTTGCTGAACAACGATCTTGTGTTGTTCAAATCTCCAACATCAAAATACTTTTAACAAAAAAAAAAATATTAAAGGAATAACAAAATAAGTGGGTTGTATAACATGGGTTTTCTCTGCGTACTCTGGTTTCTTCACACAGACCAGAAATATCCATGTTCAGTTAAGTGGAGATTCTAACTTGCCCTTGGGTGTGCATGGTTGCTCATTCATCGGAGTGCTGTGATGGACTGGTGACCTGTCCAGAGTGTACCCCACCTCTCACCCTGTGACTGCGGAAATGAGCACCAGCTCCCTACAACCGTCCAAAGCACCAGGCAGGTATAGACAATGGATGGATGACAAACTAGAACTTGCAAACCTTCAGTTATTCAAGTCTAAGTTACTTAGTGTGACGTGAGCGGTGTCTGAGACTTAAATTATAAAATACTTTAACCCACAACGCCACCCAGGGATTTAACCCCGAGACTGTCAAACTTTCTAACCTTTACCAAAAAGGGCCGCTAGGTCAGGACAATAAAGAGAGGTGGATCATTGGTCTAAAATTAATAATTTATTTGCACAAGAGTTAAAAATGTAAGCTTACAAAGGATTAAAATCTGGACATGATTATCAAATTATCTATTGCACACTAGCCCTTCGACATTCACTGGATACGTCAAAGCCAATTAAGAAATAACAGAAAAAAATATGTTAGTGCACAACAAACAATGTACTGCAACCAAACGAACAAAAGAAACAAACAAACAAAGCAATCAGTAAGCAAATTATACGTAAATTGACATGCAAAGGAAAAAACAGCATCAGCAAATAAACATGCAGTTAAATTACAAAAGACTCACCATAGGCAGGTTGAGCCCTTACCTAAATAAAATTAGATTATTAAGTGGGTAGTTCGTAATCCAAAGGGTAACGGCATAAAGCAGCAAACTGGGACAAAACAACGGCCCCTTCAGCAGGAGGTGGAGGCGGCCTCAACGCAGCTGCACACCTTGTGCTGCGCACCCGCTGATCCGGTGCGCACCCCTAAATGCCGCAGGAGGAAGGGAGGAGCCACCAAAATATACGGTCTGAGATCTAGAAGCAAAATTTTATGTTAGCCCTAGTACAAAGCTCAGAACGAGCTGGAAAATAAAGCCACTTACCCCGGTGGAAACCACAAGCCCACGGCGCACGCCCAACCACACGCATTCCAGAGAGCAGGAGGAACCCACACAACCCAACTGCAATCCTGAACCCAAGACAGGCATGATTACAGAAACCAGTCTAGAAGTCAGGAACAACAAAAAGGAACCACAAAACTAACCTGAATACGACGATGGCAAGCACAGCACCTGGCGAAGGCACCACCCAAAACGATTCACCACGGGAGCGCACAGCAAGCTGTCACCAGGAAGCCCAGCAAGACTATGTCTGAGTGCGCATAGCGCACACCTGGCTTTAAAGGCGGAGTGGGTGCCATCCACCACTCACCTTAAAGGTAAATCTGCACCGACCTGCCACATTATACTAAAATACTTTTGGTTTTATTATTTCTCCAAAGATACACTTATTATTTGATGGCGGAAGAACCCAAGTAGAGGTGCAAGCAGGTTCATCTGCCCGTCTATCCATCCATCCATCTCCAGCAGTAAACAGGTGAGAACCCTTGACAGGCCATGCATCCATCACAAGGCTGTTACAAATCCAAAAGTACTTAATAAAACATTTATGGGTTTTCAAAATTCCAAAGACAAAACAACATTTTACAACCAAGCAGACAGAACAAGAACCCAACTCAAATTTTAGTAAGAAAAAGTAGAATATCTGACAACCTACACAGATACCCAGACACTACATACATATAAAAGAGGCAAATGACAAAATGAGAAATAGGTGGAATGGATTCTCAATTCAGGTTTAGCATTAAAGGACCCACTCGCTTTCTGACCTCTGACCTATTGTCTTCTTTCAATAACTGTTCTCTCTGAAAAGTGATTCTGCCCTGACTGATTCTTGAAATCACCTTGGATAAGTGTTTACATTCAAAGCTTTAACACGCTCAGACATTTAATCAGTAGTGATAGGATGTTTATGCTTCTTTCTAAGACTCATAAAAACGTGGTTTATGCAAGACAAAAAATTTTCATATGATTGTGAAATCTTTTGAAATGTAAAAAATGAACAGTGATGATTTTTATGTGCTTTTTTCCAATAAGAAATCAGTCAAATGTTTCAACAAATCTTTATTGATGTTTTTTTTTGTTACAGGAGATTGTACTCCCATGCAAAAGAATCTTTGAACAGTTTGTCATTTGTCAGACATCAGAGTCCAGCCTTGTGAGGAGTCTCTGTGTCTGATTTGAATCCTTACCACTTCTAACTGCTGGAACAAGACTCAGTTCATGTGTGTCATCTTCCAGTGATGACTTTCCCTTCCTTTCACCTCATTGTTAATTTACCTCAGTTTAAAGCATATGTTTTTGTCTAGCTTGCTTTTGTGAAGACCAGCAGAGTAAAAGAAATACAAAAAGAGTTGAAGGACAACTTTTAGCAACTTTTTGAGAAGTCTATACTCTGACCTCTGACACCATCAGCTGATCATCTCAGACCTGCTTCAAACTCATCACTGTAGTCTCAGGTTACAAAATGCTGACCACTGACCTTCAGTGAATTTCGGCCTCAACCTTCCTCCTCGCTGTGGTCCAGTTAAGGTCTGACCAGTGTCTCCTGGAGCCCAAACAGTGATACCTGGCCCACAGCTTCTCATCCTGGTAAGACACCCCTCCTCTCCTTATCTGGTGATGAGGAAACAATGGTAGGTCTCATTATAATTCAGCTAATCCAAGTTGATAAACAATCATTTCTAAATCTGAGTATTTTCTATTTATTTTAAACAATCCAACCCGTCTAGATTGCTGCATGTATAAACTTAAACATAAATCTTTGTCAATTATTCTGTTCAAAAGATTATTGTGGTTTAGATAAACATATAATTAAAGCCTTCCTTCATAACATAAAAGGTTAATTGTTGCTTCAGAGTGATCTCTTTATTAAACTGTTGTTAAATGAATATAACTGTTTAAATCTGATTAGGATATTTCAAAATAATTAGTTGGTGCAAAATTCTGATTATTTTTCCCAAATGTTGAGTGTTTATTGATGTTATTATTTTGTTTGTAATTTTTATTTAGATTTATTTATAATTTTTTAATAATATCCAAAAAGGCAAATTTGGTCTCTTTTACTGATACTTCATTTTGGTTCAACATTCCCTGTAATCAGAGGATTTTGTTAGGATCTGGGGTTTTGTATTTAGTTTGTTTTCATGTTTCAGTTTGAGTTTATTGTTTATTTTCTCAGTTATTTTGTTCCTTGTGTCTTTGTTCCTTGTGCCTCAGCCATCATTCACTTCTCCTCAGTCCATCTCTCGTTCTCCTGCCACGCCCTTCTCCACCTGCCTGCAATCGTCATCGTCATCACTTACCTGTGCCCACTTACATTGTTACCCTCTGTGTTCAAAATCCGGTCACCCGGTACCTCGCTGCTGGTTCATTGTCGTATTCTTGCCTCCTCGATGTGCTGTCTTGCTGGTTGTTCGTGCCTCGTACCCACATGCTCTGATGTTCTGTCAGGTCTTCGTTTCGTTTCGTTTCGTCTCGTCTCGCCTCAGGTCTGTTTATGACTGTTTAGGTTAGTTAGTGTTTTTGTATTTAGTTTATGTTTTGCTGCCCCGTCAGCATGACAGATTTGACCCTCAGCTATTCAGATCTGATGAGCAATAAGAGTGAATAAATTAAGTGATCTAAATATTATTGATGGATAAAGTCCATCTGGTGCCCCTTTTAACACAAGAATAAACAGGAGCAAGGTGATGTAAAAGTGTTTCTCCCTTCTGTCTATGTTCTTCTTGTTACACAGGTGTAAAAAAAAGAAGTAAAACTGAAAAACATAAAAAAGCAGAACATGGTCTTTCAGAATAACACAGGAAATGAACTTCTACTTTGATATGTGCTGAACCTTTTTTTTTTTTTTGCCATGAGATGATTTTTGTTGTGATATGGCTTTATGTAAAATTGAACTGAAACACTGAACTAAAAACAAGTAACAAATATAAACTCCACTCACCCTGGAAACCTGCACTAACAAAATAGCAAAATGTGACAATACAAATCATAAACTCAAAAGTCCTAAAAATGGAACAAAACTGAGCTCAGAACCATATTATATAACATCAAGGTTCTCAAATCATGGTAAAAGTAACCACTATCTGTTAACAAATTAAATAGCAAGCTAATTAACCTTAAGCTAAAAAGCAGAAACAGACAAAAAGATGAGAAGTTCAAGAAAAATATGATTTTGGCTCCAAATGGTTTGAGAACTCCTGTAGAAACTGAAGTGGATTACAATTAACTGGTGTGCTAGTGGCTATATGGCTAGGGGAATTTATAGGACCTGCGAGAAACAAAAGGTGTAAAACAGCAAGCAAATCTGATTCAATTTATCTCAAATTTGTATTTATTTGTTGTGGTGTAGAAAAAAAGCTAAGACCTGTTGTGGCAGCAACATCATTTTCAGGCACTGTTAGATGAAATCACTCAAACAGGTTTATTTATATATTGTGCACAAAATATAGAGAGCATTAAAGACAATCAACAATCAATATCAGAGTCCCAGGTCTGAACAGGGAAGCTCTGAATCAACACAGGAGCTTTTATTAAAGATATTGAAATACTGGACCAGAAGGAGGAGTTAGGGAAAGGCAATTCAGTCTGGTTTCCAGGAGGAGAAAAAAAGTGTTTCTCCCTTCTCCCTTCAAGTTAATTCTGTGAGAACCCATGGAACTTGGAATAGAAGTCATAACATAATCAGGACTTCTCAACAACAGGTGTTACCCTATAATAAATTCTGCCATTACAGACCACAGTGGGTGCGGTAATATTCTCAATGAAGAGCCATAACATCTTAAGCTGCAGCCTTTAACTAGGATTAGATGTTTGGCCAATTTGCTCATTTGTTAGATATACATATAAGCTTCTAAGCATCCTCAACATGTTTTGTTGTCTGTCATAATAGAAATACTTGGAGAATTTAGGATTTTCTAGGTTGATACTCAAAATACCAAAATTTGAGAACCACTTATAAAAACTGTACCTCATCTCTATAAACTGTATGGGTCATCTATAAGTCATGTATGGTGACGTCAAAGTCTCCTCAAACTTGGTTTGAACTAAAGTAATTATGACATTTAGATCTTACATTGTTAACAAAATGCACTCATAGCAGCTATGACTGTTACAATTATTTTCATTTTGGTATAGATACTGGCAGTTCAATGTGATCCAACTCTGTACTGACTGGGATCAATCTTATTTTAGCATAATCAAAACACTAGCAGAAAATGGCTTTCTGCAACATGCTTAAAGATTAAAAAAACACACGCACTGATTGACACATCCTTGTTCATTTTCAACTAGAGGCTAAATGTAGAATCGGCAAGCTGTGCTGTTGTAGACACATTGGACAAAATTTCACATTTATTACAAAGAAGTAATGTCAATCATTTCACTGACATGTACAAAAGTAATCAAAAGATTTAGAAAAGTGTATCACAGTTTTTTTAAGAATCCAGTGTGTTAGCAGCTTTGGACTCTGGAATACAAATCAGTGTATTAGAACTTGCTACGCTAGAAAGCTTTGCGTTGTTAATTGTTTCAAGCACTGATATGTATTTGTATGTAAAATATAATACAAATATATAAATATAAAGACAAAGAAAACAATCATAAGCAAGCCATCATTTTAAGAAACACATTCCTTGTCTAAGTGATTGTACTAACTAAAAATTCTGCCATGGCAACCATACACACAAATTAAATGAAGGTAGTAGAAGCCTTGTATGTAAACAGGACATATGTATTTAACATATACTTGCATGTTTGTTTGTTTGTTTGTTTTTTCATCCTGTACATGTGTTTATTATGAGCTTCTATCATAAATGGGTTAAATCATGCAGGACCCCTAGTTCATTCTGTGCTTGAAGGAGCAACGTGAAAGCTGACTCAAGTGGATGCAGAAGTTCTCAAATGTGGATTTTTCTTTTTTGATGGCAGAGAAAATATTTACTTTTGTAGTACTCTGTAATGGGATTGAAAAATTTGCAAGGCTTTGAGCAGATGACAACTTGTGGCCCACTTCCTGCCAGCGAGGCGAGGCAAAACGGGGCCAGAAGGCACTCTCACAGCTTCAGACCTCTGCATGATGTAGGCAGCATCAAAGCAGCGCCGCCGACACTTCCTCAGAGAGAGCCGGGGGGAACCACCAGGGGGATGACGGTCTATCTCGCTCTGCCTTTCCCGTCCTCTCATTCTTCCCCTCATCCCCACACCTCCCCTTCCTCCTGCTCCAGCGCGAGCCAGCTGTCAGTGGGAGTATGCTGTGGCACTGCACTTTGTCACACACACTAACTGGAGAGCGAGGCCGGAGAGGGGAGGATAGAGAGATCCGAATGTGGTGACAGTGGACTGATTAGACAATGTATAGAGCTGAGGAGAAAACATCAGGAGAAACAACAGCAGGGTGCGGGAGCAGATACGGGATGAAAGATGGGACAAATAGAAACATAGGAGGGTGATTGCTTGAGACAAAATGACCGAGGAGTTGAGGGACAGATAAGAAAAAAGGGAAGGCGCTGGAAGATTGCCCAAAGGCACAAGATGGAAAATGGAGGTTAGGAAAATAGTAACAGGAAACAGAATGACAGAAACAACATCCAGGAGATGTCTGGCTTGATTGCTCTGCAAGGTATAACGTAATCCTTGTGAAGTAAAACTAACTTATTTTATTTTACTATCACATTAAAACTGGCTCATAAAAACTGCACATATTCACTAAGGCGTCCACTTCCCTCTATGATTATATTCCAAATAACAGCACAATGGACCATTAGTTTCAGCAATGAAGACAATGGTGTTTCTATTCTCTCCATGTGTTCAGTAAATGATCAAATTAAGATGCATGAGTGTGCTTTTCTATCTGTCACACTTGCTGTGCACAGAGGGATCTCTGACCTGACTTCTTAAAGAAAGCTGGGTGTCTGTGGCACACTGTTTCTGAGTGTGCTGTCCAATGCTAAAACATACATGTGAAAACTGACTTGGAAAGAATATTTTGGTTATTTTGAAGTGGTCCTTTGTGAAATGCTATGAAGAAATATTGTCTTATTAGCTGTAGAAAACTATTTTAAAAGGCCTCAGTAAGGGGAAAAAAAGAGTTTAAGTTGACAGGACTGACAAGCCAAAGTACAGCTCAAACGCAGCCAAGACTAAAGAGAATTGTGCAAGTTTACCACAGCTCCATTCTCTAAAATTTCATTATGGTTTATTCTGTTTCATAGACTTTTACACTATCATAAATTTCTTAATTTAAAGTGTTTGGGCATAAAATAGCAGCAGCTAGATGTAGCACTTCCAGTGCAGCCTGGGGTCAACTTTGGCAGGAATTTCATATTTATCCTGCCAAAAGAACCATAGAATGTGAAATTGATGCCAATGTTAAATAATATTGTTTTTTTATCAATAGCAATGAAATTATGAAGTGGGAATGCTCAGTTTGTATTAGAAGCTAATAATAACTTGTGCAAATTTGTTTACTAACATGGCTTGTGCCAATTGTCACTACACAGTGATTTCAGTAGTAGAGATTTCTGCCAGAATTAACTCTAGGCTGCACCAGGAATGTTGCACCTCTTGGTTGCCGCTATTTGTGTTTGCAGAAGAAGAGGTATGCACTTGAAAGACGAGGGATGAAAGTCAGTCATAGCAAGTCAGAGTACCTGTGTGTAAATGAGAGGAGGCAGGAGGAACAGCGAGGCTACAAAGAGGTCAGAGGTCACAAAGATGGAGGACTTCAAGGACTTAGGGTCGACTGTCCAGGAAAACAGGGAGTGTGGTAAAGAGGTGAAGAAGAGTTCAGGCAGGATGGAGTGGATGGAGAAAGGTTTCAGGAATGATTTGTGACAAAAGGATGGCAGCAAAGGTCGAAGGAAAGGCTTACAAGACAGTGGTGAGAGCAGCCATGTTGTTTGGTTTGGAGACAGTGGGACAGACAAAAAGACAGGAGACAGAACAGGAAGTGGCAGAGCTGTGTCAGGTTTTGTTTTGACGGTGTGTTTCTTTTTGTATTTAGTGTTTTTGTTTCTGGTTTCTTTTGGTTTTGGTTTATTGTCTTTGTTGTTTTCCTGTTTGTTGCCCATTTGTCATCATCCACTTGTTCTTAGTCAGCATTTGTTTACCTGCCACGCCCATCTCCACCTTCCCGCAATTGTAATCACTCATCTGTGCCCACTTCCCATAATTATCCTCTGTCTTTAAAACCCGGCCACCTCCTCCACTTACTAGCTGGTTCATTGCTCCTGTTTGCTTGTTGCTCACGCTCTCTGTCTATCTCCATGCTTTGCCTTGCCTTGCCTTTTTGTTTTGCTTATATTTTGTATTTTTGCTGCAATGTCAGCTTTTTGTTTTCTTGTTCTTTTGTTTAATTTTTTTTTATAATGAGTCTGCGCTCTGGGTTCATCTCGTTCTCCACCGATCCTGACAACCTGAAGATGTTGAGGTTCTCCTTGGGAGGGACGAGGATGGACAGGATTAGGAATGAGGTCATCAGAGGTCCAGCACAGGTTGAACGATTGGGAGATAAAGTTAGAGAGGTCAGACTGAGATAGTTTGGACATGTGCAGAGGAGGGACAGTGGGTATATTGGAAGAAGGATGTTAGCTGCCAGGAAAAAGACAAAGAGGAGATGTATGGATGCAGTTAGAGAGGACATGGAGGGAGTTGGAGTGAGGACAGAGGACACAGAAGACAGAGTTAGATGGAGGAGGACGACTCACTGTGGAGACACCTGAAAAGGGAACAGCCAAAGGAAAAAGAAGATAACCAAAGATTTCTATGTAAATATCTGTTTGTTGAGAAACTGAGGGTGATGCAACAGTTTATTACACAGTGTTTGCATGAACTACCATGACACATTTGAAACTGGAGCTGTTGTAGGGTACTACCACTCTACTTTAGTCTTAAGTATGCCACTAGCTCATCAGTGACAAACTGGTGTCATTCAAGGAGTTATATACAACAAGTAGGATGTTATTTTTTCACACCTTTCACACAGAACATCACATTAATAATATCCCTTTGTGTGCCATCTTCATGCCTTTTTAAAACAAATACAGCAGTAATAACAGAAGAACCAACAGAATTACACACAAATAACGTCAGAACCTCAATCATTTTTCCTATTTTGTTTTTTCTA
The DNA here is from genome assembly GCF_001649575.2 of Kryptolebias marmoratus. Classification (NCBI taxonomy): domain Eukaryota; kingdom Metazoa; phylum Chordata; class Actinopteri; order Cyprinodontiformes; family Rivulidae; genus Kryptolebias; species Kryptolebias marmoratus. Next base: position 25,024,410 of record NC_051431.1, read on the forward strand.
CTTGTACAGTTTTTTGTGTTCTATGTTGCTGCCGTGATGTCTACAACTGAAATATCCTTTAGGTACCTCAAATTTGAAATAAATCAGCTATTGCTAACTAACTCTGCCTAGTGACAAAAGCTGCTGTGTTTCACGGTGCTGAATGTCACCCTGTGGCAGGGCACCTCATTAGCACCCACTGTGCTCTGCAGCAGAGCACCATCAATGGATGTGAAGTGAGACCTGAGCAGCTTTGAGATTCTGCTCAAAAACCACAAGTCAATACAAAACAAAACTGTCACAGCTCCTAAATTTTATATTCAGACATTTCCCTCTGTGTTGCTCCTAATTTCAAAAGCTGCAGGTTTTAGTGACTCTTGTCATTGCTGGACTTAATGAACCCGGTGGCCAGACCTCGGTGAGATGTTAAAGTTAAATAACATCACATCTTCTCTGGACCTTTTTGTCCTGCATTTTACCAAGTTGGGGAAGAACAAATTGACAGCTTACACATTGAATATTTATGACAACACTGTGCCATCAGTTTTAGAAAGATATTCTCATCTTCTTATTATTGTTTCTATCATTGTTTATCAGCCCACACAGTGAACGGTTGCCAGTCATGTAAAAAATGTTTTTCAGGAGACAAACAGAGCTGAACAATAAACTATAAAGTAGGTTTGATTGCTTTGCAGAGAGAGTTTCCTCTGGACTCTGAGTGGGCAGGTGGACACTGTTATATTACATTAGTGTTATAGCTTCCAATTCACTATTCCCAGGGTGGTGGATAAGGCAGCCTCGTGGTCCTAATGTGTGTCAATAATAAAAAAAAAGGATCAAAGACCCGGAGAGCAGAAACACGATTCTAACAGACTAGGCCATTTGCAGTAGGTTGTAATTTTGAAAATAGTAATTTGCCTGATGCAGCTCAGTAACTCATACAGGAACTTGATAAATTAAGTAAGTTGCTTGCTCTGGTGTGGCACAAGATAACCTGATTAAAATGAGTTAATTTAGTCACAGTTTTTTCCTTTTATTTTTACTAAATTATAGAATTCAGAGGACATACATGGTCCCACTGCAGATGCTTGAATACAAGTGTGTCTTTACAAGTTTTTAAGCTGCATAAAATAAACTTGATGGAAACTATACTAAAAACACGTCTTTATTAGGCCCCCTTCATGCTCTCCATACACAAACTATTACACTGTAGCTGCACTACTCTCAGTTTGTCTATCACATAAAATCCCAGTAAATTACTTTGAAGTTTGTGACTGTAATGTAAGAAACTGTGGAAAAGGTCCAAGGGATACGAATACTTTTTCGAAGCACTGTTGTTCACTTGCCTGTGAAAAACAGACCAAATTTATTTTCATCAGTGGTGAGTGTGAATCAGATCTCACCAGTCTCATCTGTTTGTGTTATTTTTTTTCCTCTCCCTCAAGATAAAAAGGCAATATTTCCCCCTGTCTCCCAGAATAATTCTAAACCAGTAGAGATAGCTAAAAATGAGGAAAAAAAGAGAAAAGTTCCTTTTGAGATAGGGCTGTGAGAAAAATTGAAAGTTTTAATAATCCCAGTGCCTGGCTGAGGCATCAGCTTGCACACAAACATATCAACACACTCTTTACAGAAAGAAATTGAAGAATGACACAAAGACATTTACATTTTACTCCTTTTAATCATGGAAAACAATGTTTTGCATGTCAATAGACTCATCAGGGCTTTTAAATTTCACTATATTTCATAAAGTTGCAACAACGTTTTGATTTAAGAAGCAGTTAAACACTTTAATGACAAGACATTTGGCAGGAAAATACCAAAAGTGTTTATGGTCATGTTTATCAGTTTAATTTTGCTCTTGTGTCATAGATAAATTGCATTAAGGCAGCTCAAAACTCTCCAATCTCTTTTATTAAGTTTTTATGGATGGCATTAATAACATTTAATGGGCTAAATGCAAAGACAGTTTCTAAAGATTTGTGCTGGACCATTTTCATTTTACAGTACGTTAAACTTTTGCTGTAAAATATTTCAGTTGGCAATAACCTACCTTTTATTCCATTGCATTTATTTGAAAACTTTTGTTCCCTGTTAATTTTAAGAAGACTTTACACAATGGATCATATTGCACATTTTTATTAAAACTAGGACTGTCCCGAGTACTGCCCAAGGCTTTTTTCATTAACCGGTATCAGGGAGGCTGACACGCTCAGCTCCTAACCTGATACTGTCTATAGTAGCAATAGTAGTTGTGGAAATGAGATAGTACTATTACTACTATAGTAGCAAGTCTGGACTGGGACAAAAGACGTATTGTAATAATTAGATATTGATACAATGTTAAAGACAAAAATCTTTTTTTTCCCATATACACATAGAAAAGGATTCTGAAGACACTAAAGTAGAAAGCACTGTTGTATCAGTCATTGATATTAAATATGAAGTTTGTAAGAAAATGTCCTGAAAAGTGTTTTCCAAATACTGTCAAAGGTACCTGACCTTGTTGTATTCTCACAATCTTTAATTATGATTATACTAAATAAGTTTAGTTTTTTTTTAATTTATTAGCCAAAAGTAGCTTAAATAATACTCTGTGTAGTGGTTTCAGTTAACCACAAAATATTTCTGTGTTCAGCATCTTTCCCTGCAGAAAACAAACAAACAGAAATTTAGTCTTCAGGACTGAATTACAGTTTGAGTTGTCCTATTGACAGAAAAAGAAAAATCCTCCTGCTCCTTACTGTCTCTCTTTTTCTCTAGTTTCTTTTTTTTCTACATGTTGTTCAGATTGTTCAATTTCTACACCAAGCATTTTAACTATATAAAAGTTTTAGTCTCATCTTTTCATCTAGAGATTTTTTTTATATTATTTTTAATAATGTTACAGATTTTTAATGGTTGTGAGCTATAATTTTAATTTTTTTTTCTTTTTTTTGTATCTTACATTGTCAATAAGTTCATCCAAGCAATGCAATAGGCATTGTTTTTAGTTGATAATAGGTCACACAACTTGTGAAACTTGCCAAAGTGACACTTCTGTTTAGTTGAAGCAGAGAAAAACTGAACACACACATTATATATATATATATATATATATATATATATATATATACTTTTCAAAGTTAAGTTTTATTTAAGGCTATTAATTGTGAATCTGTGTGGTCAGGAGATACAGAGCATTTCAGAAATTACATTGTAGCAGCTTATTTTGCACATCACTTAGGTCCCTATAGAAACTTTAACAAAAACAGAGCTGTTGTACCATTATTCATAGGTCTGTCTTCCTTTATCTAGGTCATGATGGTGTCAAACTGATTGTGTGCTGAAATGGTTAAAACCGAGACCAAAAAAAGATTTGGAAAGTCATTTTCGTTACCTAATGGCATGACATGGGTATTTCAGCCTTTTTGTTAGACTGTGAGGCTGAAGAAAAAAATATAAAGAGAGAAAGAGCAATATCCATTTAAAAAAGAATATCCGAAGTGGTGCAGTAGTGCCTGAAAAATGACTGCTAGATGGACCAGGCAGCAGCTAAAATAAGAAGCATTTCCAACACTGCAGCACAATGTGGTACTAACCTAACACAATTCATTTTCCAGAACAAGCTTAAAACACGGCCAATGGTTTTGGCCTTCTCTCGATTTCTTACTAAGAACAATGGCTGACACCATACAATATTTTGTCTAATTTGAGTAAAAATTTTAAGTAAAGATTTGACAAGTTTCAGGCCATTTATTTGAGTAAAATCTAAAATCTAATTTGTGAAATCAAAGTACTCCAGGTTACTACATAGAGTATTTGTTTTTAATAAAATCCAACCAGAATTAGGAATTAAAGTATGTATATTTTTATACAGCAGTATATGGGTTCTTAACCATTTAGTCTTATTTCAAACAATTCAAAAACCACAAAACCTTGCAGTACTGAATCATATATAGCTTTTTATTTATTTTTTTATTTATTTATTGGAGTATTGGACAATAGTTTAAATCACCAAACAGACTATTGTCAGATAATCTGTATAATTGAAAATATGACTCATAACTCCAGTCTGTAAATCATGACAAAAATGCCAGAGGAGGATAAAAAGTTAATTCATGATATTACGATTAAAAGGTCAGCTTGTAAAAAAACAAACAATAATCTGTTTAGGCTGTGTGCTGACAATATGCCTCCTGGATGACATAAAGAGTCAGTTTAATTTGGATTTGTAAAAGAAATAAAAAAGACAATTGTTTGGAATGAATCATGTCTACCACACTCATAGAAAGTTCATGGACATATTCTGAGAGCACCAGCTCATGGTTGTGTGAGTCACGCTCAAAACACAGAAAAGATCAATCTCATCCCTGAAACTAGTGTTTAAATATTGCTTAATCCAGCTAAATGTAGACATCAGTGTAATGTCTCAGTCTGCATTTTGATTTCTTCTAAATGTTCACTTTTAGATTAAATTTAGACAGTTTTAGTGCATAATTTGACTTTTTAGATGCTGTTTAAACACCAAGATGTATTAGAGATATTGGTACAGTCTTGCTGAGCCGTCATTCCCCTTCTAATTTACTTAGGTCATTGTGGCAGGCATGTAATAAAAGCTGTGCTTTCAAAAGACTTCTTTATTTTTACTTGCAGTCATCATGTTGTTGTCAGTAGTCTGTTTCAGCATAATCCATCAAATGAGGAGATAGTCACAGATGCAGCCTATTTACTTTTTTTCTGAGCTGCTCTTGAATGTCTTTATTTTCACCTGTTTCCTCAGCCACGTCGCCTGTCGCTGGCCTCCCCATCACAGTGCTCCAGACTGAAGTTCTGTCTTCTGTACCTGAGGGTTTGTTGATCCTGGTCTCTGTAGCAAAATCTCATGAACCACTGGATGAAATTTAATAAAACTTGCAGAAATTCACTGGATGTACATTTTCAACTGAATATCTTTTGGAGTCAACATGATTCAAGATGCCACAGCCAACTAATATTAAAAAGCAAAAATGGCTATAACTTTGTTTTACAGCTAATGACCCATAATTTGGTGTGTTAGTAGCTGAGACTGATCACCAACATGTAATCTGAGTTCTTACAAATTCTGCAAGATCTGTTTCAAATGTTGAAATTATTTTAAGTAAACTCTGTCAGTTAGCAAAATATTTCTTAAATCATTGAAGGTTTTTATTGAACCTTTCAGAAAATCATCATTGAATTTACAAGTGACAGAATTTAGATCTGTCACTTGTCTAAAGAAACACAAGAGGACAAGATAAGAACACTTGAAGTCAGATAAATATCTGAGGAGAACCGATCTTTTTCCTTAAAGTTTGCTGCTGTTTGCTTTCACCCTGCTTAGTTTCACTGCCAGTGTGGTGGCACAAGGGCGTCAAATTGATTCTGCCCCTCACAGCAGAATAATCAGTAAGGATCAACAACACCACCTTGGGAATTGCACCCAAGGAAATTAAGTACCCAGAAGGCACTAGATGTTCGTAACCAATGAGAACAAGACTTTATTCCAACAAAAGTATTTGCTTTATCATAAAAAAACAATTAAAATTTAAAAAGATCCACAGTAGGAAGGGGGAGTGAACAGGACTGAGGCCTACCAGCAGGGGGAGGTCACACCAAATGCAGGGAACTGGTTCCAACAACAAATTGATAAATCCAAATGAATACCCCCAGCACTAGTGAACAATCACTCGATTTGTGACGAAACCCCAACACTGGTCACACTCATAGCAAACAGGACCAGTCCCCTTGGAGGCCTCCCACTGCCTTCAACTCTCCAATCCTTAGAAATGATATGTCCAAGGAAGTGAATACTAAACTGACCATATGAGCTTTTGTTAAAGTTGATCTGTAGGCCCACATTATTAAGGCGTTAGAGAACAGCTTGTAGGTGTTCATCATGTTTCTTTGAGTGCCCATACACTATAATATCGTCCAAATAGTTCTGATCTTCTGGCAAACCTTTCAGAACTGTGTGCATCATCTTTTGGATGGTGCTGAAGCAAGTCCAAAAAGTACTTGTATTGACTGAAAAATTTCCTCATGTGTTACAATAGCAGGAAGAATGTGACTATCAGGATGTAGAAGCAGTTGGTGGTTAGCTAAGCCTAAATTAATCTGGATATATTTGGCATCAGCTAGTTTTGTGATCAAGTCCTTCATATGAGGCAGAAGATGACAGTCCATTCTCACACTTTTATAAGTTTCACAGAGATCAACACAAAGCCTCAAGTCTTCTTTAAATTTTTGTGTCACCCCTAGTGGACTAATTCATTCAGATGCATCCACTGGTTTGATGATGCCTGCTTGGATTAAGTGCTTAAGCTTTGCTAAAACCTTTTTACATATGCTGAGTGGCAGACCTCTTAGGTTTTAGTGTACAGATTACACTGTGTTGTTAACTTGAACCTTATGGACCAAACCTTTAACACATCCAAGATGGTGGGTTGAAGCAAAATCAATATTATTCATCATGCATGTTTTTATGTCGGCGGAGGATCGTTTGCATCGTCCTCTTTAATGAAAGTCACTTCTCCACCTATGATGTTAATCAGGTCTTTAATCAGTTTTTTATCATCAGCCAGTTTTTTTTTTTTTGATCCACATCTGAAGTAGTGACCTTGCTCTTTATGACTTGCCTGTTTATAGTGAACATGGGGTGGAGCTTCATGTGTTTGACTGGTTCCTGCCTCTATTTTTCCATCAAACAAAAAGAAAGAAAAAGGATTTGCAGCATTTTTGCAGCATCTACAGCCTGTGCAGGTTTAACCAAAAAGGTTAAAAAACAAAAACAACTGGACTTCTATTCTGTAGTTGAAGATGTTTCACTTCTCATCCGAGGAGCTTTCTCAATTCAGAAATAGAGAGTGTGGAGTTGAGCTTTTAAAGCTGAGATGTGACGTAAACTGGATTACATGCAGATTGTTCTCACTCTCCTAACAATAGAGGCTCGTTAGGGTCCTTGTTCATCTGACTCACTAATGTGCCATTCTGGTCACATGAATGCAAGTCCTGATTGGCGTGAAACTGACTGGGTATCAGGCCTAAAGCTCCATTATATGTTTTTGAAAGCTGAAATCTGAGACCTCCTCCTCTGTTTAATGTTGGTTTCTCTCTTTTGACATAGATGGCTTCCTTTACCCTCCTCTCAAACAGTGAACATTTTGGTCCTCAAAAGAGTGTCCTTTATGTAGTCTCATTACTCTTCCACATTTCTACTTCACACAGTCTCTTCTGCCCTACAATGTCACAGTAGTGCCCCCTAGCAACAAAGAGTAATAACAGCAACAGAACAGAACATAAACACATTCACGGTGTAAACCTAAGAATACAACAGAGAGCACAGCAAGGTCATCTGGTGTGAAGGGGGTGTTGTCAGGAAACTTCTAACTAAGTGCAATGAGTGCATCTAAGAGCGTTCCTTTGGATTATCACCACTGTATGACATGACGTGCAGTATTACTTCTTGACACTGTCTTTTGGTAAAGCATCTGAAGTACTGGAAAAAAAATCAAACAACCAAACAACAACAACAAAAAACATTTTTATACTTTTTTAGTTGCTACTTGGATATCCAGGTTCTCACAGCAGCTCTTCAGCACTGTACCAGGAGACTCAAATTCCAAGTAGGAAATGATGTGGGTGGCTACACAGTGTTTTGAAGTCATGTCTAATTCTGACAGGAAACATTTTATTGGTATATTTTGTATAAACATACTTAATATGGTCAACTACATTTGATTTTTGTATGATAAAAAGAACATTTTGGTCTCATAAATTTAGAAGTTCAGGTTGTAATATCACTAAATGGTACAACTCTGCCACCAGCTGATGTAAAATGGTACATTTTAGAGTTCATCCTTAGATATAACCTCTAAGGATTTTAAGATCTATATATTCAGAAAACTTGCTGTATCAACCTTTCTGATTGTTCTGCTGCTTTCAAAACATACAAATGATTGAAACATATTTTTAAGTTGTTTATTCAAAGTATAGAACAGCGACAGAATAGAAAGCTGTGGGAAAATCCACATAGCTCATACTGTGTTGTCAGCAGAACCCTGCAGTGTGAGACTTTCCATGAATGCTAGGAGAGCCAGGTGACACATATCACATGACCCTTTGTGTCACTGTGTTGCTGATCTGTTTTGCTTTAGCTTTATGCCTGCCTCTTCTCTAACACTCAGTCTCACTCACCTGTTTTCAGTTACTAATTATCTCCTCCATCAGACAGTTTTCAGCTTTGGTTGCCATTAAAGGAGGATGATCGTGCAATTGCCTGTGTGTCTGTCAGCAAAATATGTTATAAACCAGCAAACAGATTTTAATAAAACTCTCACAAAGTAATCAGTCTTTAGTTTTTTATAACTGAATACCTTTTGGAGACTATTTCAGTCACAATACTCAATGATCCTGTTAAAGCATTAATACTTACTACCACATTGACTTTATGTGCTATAAAGACAAAATGCTATCTTTATTATGAAAATCTATTCTGAAATATAGAATCACTATAAAACATATGACTATCGTAAGTCTTTGTGACAGTGCTGCTTTGAGTATTTGACTCCCCTTTTAATGCCAAAAAAACAGCTTGACTATCTTTCTTTCAGCTTTAATCTTTTAGTCACATTTTAATTATTCTGTCAATATTTATACTGTTTTTGACTTTATTCTCAACAACTGTAATAACATTACAGCTTTCTTGAAACTAAAAAAGAACATTCCTTCTTTATTTTTAGTGACACTACTTCTTCACAGTATCATTTTAAAATAGACCACTGATTGTTTTCAGTTTTTGTATGAAACTACTGCATTTTGATTTGATATAGTTGTGTAGAACTTTTAAGATATAAAGAAAAGCAATGCAAACACACACACAGATAGATAGATAGATAGATAGATAGATAGATAGATAGATAGATAGATAGATAGATAGTAATCAATAACACAAAAAATAGAAAATATTATTTTAATAATAGTAATCCAGTGTCTAAAAGGCTGTACTTAATAAAGAATATGTACACATATATGCACGCATACACATCTGCATAAAATTATCAATGCAAAAGTAATTCAATTTTTAATTTCCCCACATATATCCATATTCACATATACATATGCTCATGAGCACCTGATGTATAGTGCATGGTTTGCTGGGATAATGGATAATATAATGTGCTTTCATGTTGTACACTGGGATACAAATCCTTTTTATGGTTTGTTAGTTATAATTTTCTTCAAACAAACCAGAGTGAAATGACGTGATTTACTTAAATCTGAAACCAGAAGTAGATATTTACAAAACATTTACTTTTGTTCTGTATTTATTCAAACCCAACACTTATAAGCTCTGAACTGATCTCAATAAGATCAGCATGAAGGGATTGATATTATCACTTTTTTATGTGAGAATTTGTTTTTTTGTGTTTCGGTTTGTTGTTTTGGTTATTATCTTGTTTCTGTTTTGAGTTACTGTTTCAGTTTAGTTTTTCCTGTTTGTGTTTGCTGTCACTATTCACTCCTCCCCAGTCACTCTTTTGACTTCCTGCCATGCCCATCTTCACCTGTCTCAAGTCTTGTTAATTGCTTTCACCTGTGCCCACTTTCCAATCACCTCCTGCTTAAAAACCCGGTCATTTCTCCCACACACTGCTGGATCATTGTTCTCTGCTCTTGTTTCCCTGATATATGTTTAGGCTCCACGCCTTGTCACCTTATGTTAGAACTTAGTTTTTTGATTTTGCTGCCATGACAGCCTTTTTGTTATGTTAGTGTTTTTGCTGTCACAATGGCCTTTTGGTTTTGTTTGTTTTATTTTAATAAATTAGTTTTAAGATGAGTCTGCATTCTGGGTTCGCCTCCTTCCCCACCGTGCCTGACATTTTAAAGTTCTGCGTATCTTATGCTTCTAAAAAAAAAACTATGATGGCAATGTTCTTAAGTTTTACAACTTGAAAAAAAGTATTTATTTTCTCATTTCCACAACTAAACGTTTTTGAAGTAACAACTCACTACTGGCAGACAGAGGCTACAGGTGGAGCAGCTGTTCCACCCAGTGTTGCCAGATATACGATAATTATTGTATTTATACCATAGTTTTTATGTCTATGCAATAAAGTGTTTTAAAAAGACCATGATAGTTTTGGCATTTCCGTGCACCAAAAAATTAAAAAAGTTAAAAAAAAAGTTTTTAGTCCACGTGAACACTGACATGTTATCAGGTGATCAGCTCCTCCTCCTCACCTGTGCATGTTCATCAGTCACAACATGATCATTTTAAAGCGAAAGTGTGATATTTCATAATTTCCTATCTGGCAACCCTGTCTCCACCTGCTTCAATGGGAAGGAGCCTATGCCTATTATTATCTACTAATAGATAATTTCCTAACTAGTCGTTTGCGATTAATCATATCAGGCTTTTCTTAATAAATATCTCTCAACACTTTTAGTTTGATTTGTAGACTGGGAAATGTTTGTAAGTTCTTGTAACTTTCATTCACAATAAAATGCATTTAAAATACACAGTATGCTCTAAACGGCTTAGGGACTAGCTTATTGTGCACAACAGTTGCAAACAATGCAACTAAAAGACCTAAACACGGACAAACCGGGCCGCTGGAACTGTGGAGAAAGCAATAAATTAACAGTTAAACTAACAGGCAGTTTTTACAGTGCAGGAGGCTGTAATTTGGCTTCTTTAATGGTTTACTGTCATGGTGGGATTTAACTTAATAGGACATATTTAATGTTCTCTCCAGCTTCAGAGTGGAATGGGATGCTTCGCGGCGGTAGAGAAAGGGAGGAGGAGAGAGGGTGGAGGAAGAAAAAAAAAAAAAGAAAGAAAGAAAGTGCCTGAATCCATCTCTCCGCTCTCCGCTCCCCGGTCCCGTCTCAGCAGCAGCACTTCACCTGCTGCCTCCCGCGCGGACACGCTCGCGCCGCTCCGCTCGCTGTGGCCGCTGCACCCTCCCACCCCGGCGACCGTCTTCCGTCGCTTTCCACACATTTATTCGTTCGTTCGTTCGTTCATTCATTCGCTACTCCACGCGGCCTGTCTTCTTCTTGTCCCGCATATCAGTGAACTGTTTCCACTCCGCTTTTTTTTTTTTCTTGAGAAAGAGAGAAAGAGGAGAGGAAGAGAGGAGAGGAGTCCGGTCGCTGAATAAAGGAAGGGGAGGAGAGGACAGAAGAGAGAAAGAGAGAGAGAGAGGGGGGAAGAGGAAAGAGGTCGCTGTGGTCCCTCTCCTTCCCTGAATCTCCCACCGAGAAGATGCTGAGGATAGCCGGCGTGTTGGCTGTGGTGGCGCTGGGGTTGAGCTCCGCTCACACCAAAGGTACGGTAGGTGAAGGGCGGCTTGCTCCTGCGGCTATCTGAGAGACAAAACGTCCCTCTCTGACACTGAAAAGTCCTCCCACATCGCGCTGATCACAATCTGCCTTGGCTCTCATGCTTTCTGGACTCTGAACTGAGCACCAATGGCATTTCAAGGTGTTTTCTTTATCTTCTGTAGCATCCCTACAGCAGGGGACAGAGAGAGTCAGAGGTGACTGTAGTTTAGGTGTAGATGACCTGCCCAGCCGAGTGCATCCTGTGACTGTTGTCTTTATGTAGGACTGGCTGTAGGAGGAATGTTGCACCGCTCAGTCCTCTAAAGCCTGTGGTGATTTGCTGTTGTTTCTGACTGAAAGGTGGAGTTGTGCAGGAGGAAAGTGGAGCAGATGAGCCCAAACCTGCAAACGTGCTGCATCAGGGCTTTTCCAGTCATTTGCATTGCTTGCATGTTTAAACTTTAAAGCATCAGCGGTGATGGTGTACGTGTTTCAGGGAGCACCCATGTTAAAACTTTTCTTTTTTTAGTGCAGGGCAGTAGAGGTTTGACAGGATGAGAAAAACCCAAACCTTCAGCTATGGTGAAAATCCAGTCCCAGGACAGATATAGCACTTCTACCTTCTGTGACAATTGTTTCCTCCACTGAAAGGTACTCATTACAAAGTCATGAAGACTGGTCTTTTAATAGAAAAAAACATATAAGCACATCTTTTACTCATGAGTATGATTAATGTGTCCCTAAGTTAAAAATTTGAAAGCAGAATTTGTTAACGGCAGGCAACTGTCACGTGTGTTTGTTTACCTGCTGAAAATAGGGCAACAGTTGCTACATCCATAGAAGAGCCATTTTGGATCAGGAAGTCCAACAATTTTGATGTATTGGTACATATATATAAATATATATATGTATATATGCTCAGATTTGCTCAGATTTTTTGAGTAAATTATGCAAATAGATGCTTTAAAACAGTCTTTGAAAATGTAAACTTACTGGTCTTGCAGAAGTGTTTGAATGTTGAGCTCTGTCTTTATGGCGCTCCGCCGCCCTGCATGATCCCAGATACTTATTCTTGACAGTTGTCTTACTCTTACACGTGCATGTTCACCGGCAGATTCACTCTTATATTTCCACCTAAACGTCTTCTCCAAGATTCTACGCTTTTCTGAATCCAACATATTTGTTTACTAACGTACTATCTCCAGCCTAAAGTAGGTCAGTTCAGTAACTCAAGCTTCCACGTGGTTTTGGGGAGATTCGGTCAGTGCGTTGTTTACATTGAGTGCGTACCCAGACTTCAGAATTGCATTTGTGGGAAAACTACGCTTTCAAACTGCACCTTTTGATGTAGTTCAGGATAACCTTTTTATGTTTTAGTTTATTTGTTTGTGATGACTACCTTTAATGAGGGAAACTAATATTACATGAGTTATACACTTCAGTCTAATTTCATTTACAGCTCATATAATTTCCTAAACAGGTGCCAAGTGTTCTCCATAGTCACAGATATACAGCAGGATAACAACACCCAGATGTCACACACATGTGAGCCTCACTGTTGGCACTTTCTTGCTTCACTGCTGAACTAATTTTAGTCTCCCAGTTTACCACCACCACCAGCCGCCCCCCTGCTGCAGTGGGACTTGCTCAGTCCTCCTCTGAGAGAGCCCTGTGCCGTGGGTGAGCTGGTAAATGCGGCAACAGGTTCGCACTAATCAACTCCCCGTGGACCCCGGGCGGGCTCTTGCACTGCGAAATAACAAGGCGACACCTGTCAGTTTCGTCTGGCAGCTGGGAGACTCTGTAGCTGTGATGAGCTGTTCATCCTCCTCGTCTCCTGACACAGCAGCGAGCCTCCCTGCTGCTCGGCTGGCTGGCGGCAGCTGCAGTCTTTACCGCGCCTGTGGAAGGAAAACATATGCTAATAGACCTGCTGCAAGCTGTGACCCCGGCCGAGAGGTCAGAGTTTCGCCTTGCGTGCACTTACAAACAACAACAGGATGGCTATCATGTGCTGCGCTCAGGGAGAAACTGTTACTTGTTAGGAAATGTGTGGAATTAACAAGTTTATGCAAGCAACACAGCCTGAAATAGCAGAATATTTCATTTTGAGGAAGGATTTTTTTTTCCCATCCAGAGCTTGACTGTGAAGTAAACAAATTACTGCTGAGCCAATGAAGGTGGAAAAACCAAGCGCGCCGTGGTTCTAATTGATTCCCTGGGGCCACTGTATACAGCAACTAAAATCAGGCAAAAAATACAAGTCAATTGTCTGCAGACTCTATCTCCTGCTAAACTGGCCCTTCCTCAGTCCCTGTCCCAGCTGGTAAAGACACAAGTGACGTTCCCCGCTTCTTACCCCCGAGTCTGCATCTGCCTTTTAGTTTTTAAATAACAACTAACAGCAGCTTTGTGTCATGCGCAGAGCAAAATCTGCCTCTGTTAGTGCCAGAACACGTGAAGCTGTTTCCCAGATAACTTTGAAGCGCCGTCGCTCCTGTTTTGCCACCGACTCATTCCAGGAAAGAGTGGATGTGCAAGTTTCTTTAATCACCCTCACCCTGGATTCCACCCTCCCCTACAGACTGAGCGTGCATGTGTGTGTCTAGATATGTGTGCCCCCCCTCCGAGAATGTGTTGTCAGTAATCAGAGCTTTAGCATCCCTCTGTATGTGTGTGAGTGATAGAGTGCATCCAACATGTTGACAGCTGCCAAGTGTGCCGAAATGGGCGAAGAGGTGATGTCGTTTACAAAGGAATTATTGCATTCGCAGATACATGCAGCGGCTCAAACGATTTCCCTGGAACCAACCGTGTCGTCGCATGACAGGGAGAATCCTCTGGCAGCCAAGCAGAAAGAGCTGTAAAGTTTTTTATTTTTTTTAATTTTTTTTTGCCAGAACTGCCCGGAGCCCTGCTTTTGTGTAATTCCAAGCAATATGAACTCTGAATTTAGATAGCTCATTACCAGCACAGTGTATTTTAATTCAGCTTCCCACTGTGACTCTTTGTTGGTGGAGTGTTTTTTTTTTCCAGTTTATTATATCCAGACAAACACACTTTATATTTTATTCTGTGTCTAAAGGATGCTAACAGTTGGGTTGTATTATTCGGCCTTTTGAGGAACCCTGTTGGGAGCGAGCCGTAGCAGGTCTGACGTCTCCTCGTAAAGTTCCAGGATGGATTAAGACAGGTCCCATAATTTATACCTGTCTATATGGGGTGTTTGTACGTGTTGTGTGACGTGCAAGGCAGTGCTTTTGTGAGTGTGTGGACGAGATAAAGAAAGCCAGCGGCCTTTTTGAGGTTCCTATTAGCAAATAAAAAGAGGAGGTGACAAAAAACCAGGCAGATTTATGCTGCCTCTTTGTAGGGAGAAAGTGCATTATGGAAGCAGTCTATAAATCCTCCGTCGAGGTGGTGGCAACGGGACGTGGCACAAATCCCGTCTGGCCAGGGGATGCAGGGCTCAGAGGAAGAGGGGAACAACGCAGGTTTATTTACAAACAATTGCTTTCCTCCATCTTTGCCGAAGCCCCAAACACCGTGCCATTTTGGAGGAAAAAGGGTTTTGTAGCTGCTGTGATAGAAAAAGCATGAGGTGATCTATACTCATAGGTACAGCCATCATAGACAAAAGAAAGCACCAGATTGAATGAGTTTAACAAAGAGTTCTTTCAATCCCACGAGTTCTACATCTTGATCTAAGTCAGATGTCGACAGAACAACATTTTTCCTAATGGCACATTAAACATTGCTCCTAAACTTTGTAGGTGAGAAAAAGCCATTTGCTTTAGCGTAGGCTTGCAGATACTGAGTTGTTTAGTAATCAGATATTCTGTTGAATAATCCAATAATTAATTAAGTAACTGTAGCTCATATACATTTTTGTACCTTGAATGATTAACCCACATTTGCAGAAACTATTGCAATAAAAAAAGCTATGTTCTGACAGCTATTGCACGTTGCCACGGTTAGTTCATTTAAATTCAATTCAGTTTATTTATGTAGCACCACTTCACAATAATTGTTGTCTCAGGGCACTGTACAGCAAAAATATCAAGTCCATTCAAGTCAGATTCAAATTATTTACAGTCAATTAAGTTCTGTTACAATACAATACAATCACATTATACATTACGAAAGGTTATCAAATTTAAGGTGTGCCAAATCTTTATTTTGGCACATCCTGAGCAGCGTGTTGGCAACAGTGGAAAGGAATGACTCCCGTTTAACAAGAATAAACCTCCAACAGTACCAGGCTCAGATTGGGCACACCATCTGTCTTAGCTGGCTGGTGTTTGAGAGGACAGGAAAGAGGTACAGGCAAAGACAGAAGGACTGGTCCAGGTGTAGTTTCTCTGGGAACGAAGAAACACACAGGTTAATGACAGCATTGATTGTAGACTTGAACATGGCAAAAAGAGAGTAAAGACATCACAGTGAAAAAAATGTGATTAGTTTGTTCTCCAGCAGTCTAAGCCTATTGTAGCAGAAGTAAAGGATAGCTCAAGCCAAGCCTAACTTTAGGATTTATCAAAAACTCTATCACAGTCATACTGGTACATGTAAACACAAACATTACCTTGTGTTTGTTCGGCTCTGTGTGCTCGGTTGGGATGAGCTGCTCTGGTTCTACCACAGTCATTTCTTTAGCTTTAAAATGTCCAAATCTTGTTAACATTTGTCTTACTTGCTGATTTTACTCCTGGGTGTTTTCTCAGTCCTCCTCCATCAAACCTGCCACACATAATGTAATGTTAGCACATTTTGAGGCTGCAAAATTTATCCATGTGACAAGCAACGACTACTAAGCAGAACATAGTAGCAAATGAAGGCTCTAATCAAAGATGCTGAGAGTTTCTTTTGTAATCAAGCTGTGGGTTTGAAATAGAGTAGTGCTGAATGGAATTAGAACCTTCACAGAGAAAGAGAAAATTTGTCTCTAATTGCTATTTATAAAGTTTTGTGTTTAATGAATTCTCTAGTGCAGGCAGTTTTTAGTTTTACGTCTTGCATTTTAACTATTGCCTTGTCAGATGTAGAGCTGGATATAAGGGAGTCACAGTGGGTGAGAGCTTGTAGTTCAGTAGCTGACACCTACTCACAGTGAGTAGGTGTCTCATCTTTCTCTCACTTTCAGCTCCTTTGAGTGGCCACAGCTGACCATAGCTTGCACCAAATGTTCAGGCCACCGATGCTCATTGATCTGCTCTACGGACAGAGACAGAGCATTTGATCAGAGACAAGGTCACAATAGTTTTTTTCTACAGTATCATTTAAATCTCAAGTGTCCTTTAGAGATGCAGAGAGGAAAGAGGTAATTGGCAGATGAGGGAAAGCAGAAATGAAATGAGGTACAGAGGTCAGTTGGAATTAAAAAAAAAAACATTTTGCAGAACTTTGCTTCAGAACAAATCACATGATCAAAGCCACAGAGGTTTATTTCTTTATAATGGAATTGCAAATGTGCAAATATATCTTATTTTTTGGCATTTCAAGGATCTCTTCTCTCTGTTGTCACAAAAGTCTGATCAAAGAGCTGTTTGGAGAACCCTGCTGAATTTTAATCATTGGAGACAACTAGCAGTCACGGCTAAAACCAACATAGATATAATATAATCCTTTACTGCATTTGAGACGTTTACAAGATGAGTGTAAAAGTTTTTTGTTTTTTTTTCATTGTCTATGTTTAAAAAGTGCAAATCAAAGAACAAGAACAAAGAAGTAAAAACAAAAAAAAAAGAAAAAAAAAACTTGTGGTCTTTATCTGCATTACTGATTGTAATTTGGCAACTACTTTTGAAATAAACCAAGCTGACAAAATATTGACGTTCTGACCTATAAGTTACATATGAAGCCTAAAACAAAAAGACTTGGCAAACATTTTTCAAACCATAAACCAGGCAAGGGGCAGTATAAGATTCAAAAGCTGAAAACTTTCAGCAAAAATATTCGAACAGAAATCAAATAAAAACTGGCAAATTCAAACACTATTTTTGCTTAAAATGTACATTCCTAAACTGTATGGGTTTTTCCAAAGCTGCAGTAGGAATAGTGAATTGAAAATTGTAACAGAGAGAGAAGAATACCAAAAGAATGGTATTAAGGATGCTTCAATGCTTATGTGTTGACATCCTTAATAAATAGTTCTTATCAGACAGCAACTTTCAAATAATTATTTTCATCATTGTTTTCACAACAGAATGTGTAAATATTTGTGTGTGTGTGTCTCATTACTGCACCGCCACTCTTAATCTCCACTTCTTCTCGATAATCAGCTCTGTAAAGTTCCTTTAAGTGCCTTCCCGCTCTCTAACCAGGCTAAATCTGCTCTAAGAGCTCGGCTGGATATTGAAGAGACTCCTGCCACCTTCTTCAGCTCTCCTTTAATCCATTTGTTCCTGCGCTCCAATCACTTAACTCTGCCTCAATCTCACCAGCAGGCTCTCTTCTGTTCCTTAGTGCTGTGTGATGACACATAGTGAGAGACGCACACACACATGCACACATACACTGATGAGTAGCAAAGGGTTACGCTGACGAATAGCGGCCGACCTGTTCCTCTCCAGCAGCAGGAGGGGCTGACCTCACAGGAAATGATCACAGGGAGAAGATGGAGAGAATTGCAGGTAGTGTGAGAGGAGGGTCAGGGAGAGAGCTGCAGATCTTTGTCTCTATGACTCATGACTCTTCAGACTCGACAAGTGGGGCACACTGAGTCGAGAGCAGGCTTCTCAAGTGGACAGAGCAGGAGTGGGCGGAGAACTTTGAGATAGTGGTTCTTATGATGCCTTTTCTTAGTAATATACTTTCATCTGCCCAACTACCCAAACCTTCCTGTAATTCACCCTGGGTTGCAGCTTCTACCTGCACCATACAGAATAAAAGGAAAAGAAGAGCTATCTGGTGATTCTGCTGACAATGCTATCAGTTTGTCGGTAAGTTTAAAGCAACATTTTCGGGAACCGCAGGGATTATTTTATATGCCTAGACTAGTTGCCAGGAAATGAGTGGGATTTCATCAATCTTTCCAGGAAAAAAAGCTCCACAGAAACAGTAGAACTCGTAATTTCACAGAGAATCTTTTATAAATCAAACAAGTAAGACTTATAGGTGGATTTTGGTACATTTGAGCTGACTAGACTGTTAGAAACCTTTATAAAGAATAACGTGCTATTCCTTGAGGAATGTTGATTACAGGACACACAAAATGAGACCAACAGGCAAAAGGATGTTGATTTTTTTTCCTTTAGTTTTCAACCTGTTCTTGGTCCTTGCACATTGTTTCACCTTGGTTAAGCCTGCTGTGAATTCACTGCTTATGATAGCACTGTATTCAGGTCAGCTGCATTTAAGCATTAGTTTCTGTGAGCAGCAACACTTGTTCCTGATTGTCAGTCAACATGCATAACCCCATTAGAAGCATCGACACCTTGTATTCGCCAGTGCTTTGCAAGGTTAATAATGATCTACAGGTACTGGACTTCTGAAATTAAACTCAGAGTAATTGTTATTCTCTGTATTAGTCTATATTACCACAAAGCTCAAGACACAAACAATTACAGGCCAAGCATTCCTTGAAGGAATACAGGCCGCCTTTTATGTCAGAGTTATAGACTAAAATCAACCTAATGATGACAAGTAACAGAGGTTTAGCCACTTTGGTCAAACTTTGCAAATGACGTAATGCACAATCTCATGGGTTTGTTCATGATCTGTTACTGCATGAAGTATGTGTTCAGGATGAGTCTTGGCTACTACCACACCAAGTTTTAGCTCAATATCTGTGAAATTGGCTGCATTATATCGATTTGTGAGCTGTGAGAGATATTTAGTCGTACATACACTTATTACTTTCTGAAAGTTTCACTAAAACTTGTGCAGTGGTTTGTGAGATATTTTGCTAACACTTCAGACAAACAAAGCACACAGGCAAAGCATTATCGCCTTCATCTTCGACGGGGAGCACTGATAATAGGCACCATGTAAGCCAGCTCTGTGTGATTTTTTTCCTTGATGATATTAATAGGTGCTTCCTCTCTGTGCTTGATTTCAATTAATGTGTCCATTTCTCCATGAAGCCGACAGTTGTCTTTCCATATGCTAACCATTAACAGGCTGAGCAGAAACTGGCCGAGTTTACCTGTAAAATCAAACCAGTCATGTGTGCACACTAACAAGAAGCACTTTTTCGTTCCCACAGAGTGGAACCTAACCGAGATAAAATGTTCCTCTGCTGTTAGAGATGCACACATGCTTAGTGCTTAGAGCTGTTTTGGCATCAGTGGGAGTACCTCAGACATGTCTTTGCTAATAAAAAACGTGGTATTCAGCAGTGCTTTTTTGTGTGTGTGCTTGTGTGTGTTTGGTCAGAACCCCTGGTGTTAGTCCAGCCTGCCAGCAGATGCTACAAAGTCTGTCCCCTTTTCTGCAGTGAGAACTAAAGAGAGGAAGTCTGATCAGGTAATCAGACTTCCTCCTGATTACTTAGATGTGTTCATTTGTGCTTTTATGTCAACGCTGCTCCTTCCTTTTACTGAAAGTTGAATAAAAATTAATTTCAATAGCTAAGAGCAAAGGCCAAACATTTAGATTTGCATGCTATTGCCAAGCTTCTCAGAGCAGTATTTAATGTGAGATGATGGACCTTAGGTTACCTGAAATGCTTGGCAACACTGTTGTTTTGATGGCAAGGAGTGCTTCTCTTTCACTTCAGAAAACAAGAAGAGAACAGGCACACGCTGAACCAATGCTGGGCGCTGTCCTTGGTCCTGACAAACTGCATCAGTGGAGCTATCCGTTGTACTGAATTGAGACTTGCCAGAGTCTTTGTCTTCCCATTAGCTCTCGCCGCTCTGCCTGAGAGGGAATTTGCATTCAGAGTGCAGGAAAATTGGAAGGGTGGGCAAATGTGAAAAGACACCGGGGACCTGACAGCTTGTTGCGACTTTGATAAGGCAGAGGAGAGATTGATGAGTGACAAATGGACGTGGCTGAGAAATGAGGCGGATGTCTTTGATAATACTAAAGTGCGACAATTTTAACATTTGGTCACTAAAGAGTTAAAATGTAATCCTGGCATAGCAATGGAGGAAATCGATTCTCACAATCAGAGATCCTACACACCACATCCATTTCCTTATTTCCTACTAGGACTGTGAAGATTACCCTATTCGTGCTGATACACAGGCACTCTCGAGCACAATGCAACTGCATCGGTACAGCAGCTGTGTACCGATTGCAGTTTTAGGATTAAATCTAGATGCATTGGTTTATTAAGTCTTTGTACTGATAAATTTTGATCTGTTTAATATTTAAAAGTCCGTAACAGTTTTGTTTCTACTCAGAGACATACACTGTAAAAAATTGTTAGTGTTGTTAAGTTTGTGTTTGCAGAACAGGTTCCTTGGCTTCTTTTATTACAGCTCTTCTTCTGGCTGCGCTTCCTGCTGTTTACCTGTATTGTTTTCTTTTTAGCGACATCTACAGTTCAAGAAAACTGCAGCAGCATTGATGTAAATGGCAACGACACTGAAAATGTGCTTAAAGCTGTAAATCAACAAATATTGTAGGAAAATGAGGTTTTAAAACATTATGCTGCTCACTGCTGACTTAATACCACAGTATATAACACATCTGCTGCTGGCAGGTTTATTCCTATGTTTTTGTGTCTTATTTATTAATTGTGAGTCAGGTTTTATGAAAGTGTTTTGCAATTCTAAAACAAGACCTGTTTATGAGCAAACAATTTTTATTAGGCAGTAAATAATTAGTCTCAACAACTGGCAAAGGACCATTCCTTTGATTTGCTGTCTTATATTGCATTGAATGTCAGGTGTTGAATCAAAACTCATATACATCTCATGTTATAATTGCATCATAATGTGAATATAGGCTGAATCAAATCACCTCATATCAGTTTTTGCTGCCTACATATCATCACTGAACTGGAAACCTTGGCAGAGTATTGAGATAGGTACCATATCGGCCACAAACCAGAGATTTGCAACCCTATTTCCTGCAGTCTTCATTTCATTTTTGTCTTTTTTTGCATAAAATGCTAACAATAACATTACTAGATGCAGATCTCACTGGGCCTGATGACTTTAAACACATCACCCCAGTTTTAAAGTCCCAACACTGGCTCCCTATAGCTCAGAGAATAGACTTTAAAATACTTCTATTAGTTTATAAATCACTGAACAGTCTAGCACTACAATACATTAAAGACTTAATATTGTCGTATCAACCCTCCAGACCACTCAGGTCTTCTGGTTCTTGTCTACTTTGTATCCCCAGAACCAGAACCAAACATGGAGAAGCAGCTTTCAGTTTCACGGAAAACTGCAAAACAGCCAAAACAGCCAAAACACTAAATTCCTTTAAATCAAGGCTGAAAACTCACCTGTTTAGAGCTGCCTTTGATTAGTAGTCTGCAAACAAATCCAGGTACAAAGCTGCTCTGAACAAAATATCTTATTACATATTGACCATCTTATGATTATCAAGTGTATCTGCTCGATGATTTTTAGGATTTTATGTGATGATTCTAATGTTCTAATTATTTACTGTGTGATGTTTTTGATTATTTATTTTATGTATTATTGATTATTGTAATGATACTACTGATGTTTTTACTGATGTTTTTATGATGTGAAGTGCTTTGAATGCCTAGAAAGATGAAATCATAGAATCAGCTGAATGATAGCAGTGTTGATGTTTACAGCAGTGGCCCTATATGTGTCCCATACCCTCGTTGATTTAGCTCTTACAAATCGACTTGTGTGTTACTGACAGCTCAGAGGCCCCTCAACTTTTAGCACCCTTTTAAGGCCTCAAGAACAAGATGACTGCTCTGCTCGCAAATAGGGATTTAAACAACATCTCCTGTACTTTTACAGATTGTTTTTGTCATAAACTGGGATGGGACATGCACAGGTCCACAACAATACTTTATGTGTCTGAGTGTACAGTTGATTTCATTTTATACACCTTTAGTTTTTATGAGAACCATTGGGAGGACTACAGCTTTCACTCTGATTGGCTGACAATAATGAACAGAGTTTTAAATCCTTAAAAAGGCCAAAAGAAACACCTTTCTGGTTACTTATATTCACCTTATAAATCCATCATTTCTCATCATAAGATGATCTTAGTCTAAAACTCTGGCATATGAAAGGCTGCATATATATATATATATATATATATATACTGTATTGGTTTGAAGCAGCCAGACATTCTTTCAATATTTTCAAGTGGTGTTAATCTGCAGATCTTCAGGCTTTCCAGTCAGTTTTTAAAGGTATTTGTTTGTTTTTGGCAATTTTTTTACATTTCCAAGAAATATTTTTAGGTTTGTTTGTTTGTTAAGCATCTTGATTCTGACTTTTGAATCTAACAGTAATAAAAGACAACTTTTAAATGCAAGGAATGACCCAGTATTGTGTTGACATGTACCAGAAAATTTTGCAAAGAAAATAAAATTTGAATGGTGTCTTCAGACCTTCTATTGCAGCAGTCATATTGTTAAGATCAAGAACAAATTTGGAAGGAGCACTTTTTAAAACCACACATTAATATTAACAGCAAAATATTGATTTAAAAGTTTGTATTATTGATCATATTGTTAACTACTATCACGTACAGTTGTTTTAGACACAATATATAGAAAACCTTCCATCCAACCATTTTCTTTTTCTTAAACCCCTGAAGAGAACCCATGAATGCACAGGGGGAATATGGAAACTCCACACAGAAAGGCCAAGAGGAGAACCAGCAACCTTCTTGCTGTCAACCAACAGTGCTAACCGCTGCCACCATAAAAAAAAAAAACATACAGTGTGCAGCATTAATGTTTATTATTGCAGTAATGCACTTGTGATATTTTCCACATTTTCTCTTCTGTCATCACTATCCTCTAAAATAGATGTGGGCATCAAGACCTCTGAGAGTTTCTTTGATTGACCACATATATTATTAGCATGCACAACATGAAAGCATGGTACTTGAAATATAATGGTCTATGATTTATTGCAGCATCCTTTGCAATATTGATACTCTACTCACTGATCTTTCAATGACAATAAATTTGCGATGTATTGTGCAGCCCTAAATTCAACACAGGTTTATCAAGCTGACAAACCTGGATGTCCCGGGTGTCAGGTGACAGAGCCAGGAACCACAAAACATTTAGAGGTGTTTTGCCTTTTGGTCAGTGATTCTTTCATACTGTCTGCTTGGTCGTATTTTTCAAGCTGCTTTAGTAATCTAGGCACAGTGATCTCTGAATCATGTCACTTTGTGATTTTTTGATGGGAATAAGAGTGTGTGTGTGTACATATGAAAGGCCATAGCTCCAAACTTGAAATACACCCATTTAAGATAAAGACCTTCATTCCAGGACATCTGTGGCAAATCGTTTGCTCACACATACATATGAGTGCACAAACACACCCTCATGCACGGGTGGAGACTCTGAACAGGTGTGACCATCTTTATGAAGAAGGCCTGTCACAGATGCAGCAATTTCCTCCCTCTGCTGGAACTGGGCCACTGATACACACACTCAGATGAACACACACACGTATCTGTAAAGGTGCATTCGTGTTCCCTGTGGCTGTTGCACAGCCTCAATAATTGCTTGCTCAAATGTGTGTATATATGAGTGGATATGTATGTGTGTGTGTCTAGGTGTCTAGGTCAAATCCTGAGGGATGTGAACTCTCAACTGGGTTGTTTCATTTTTTAACGGGATGCTCAGGGCCTCATTTGTTTCAGTGTGTCTTGGGAGAAATCACAATGGCACTCCAATCTCCCTCCCTTTAAAATAACGGATGGAGAAGGAAGTCTGACAGCATAACGCCAAGCCTCAAACATGCCTACTGGTCAAAAAAGCAACAAAAAACATTATATTAGCATGTCCCTTCATATTTACTGTTATTTTTTGATCAGCTGTCACAGTTTTGACCCAACTTTTAGCTCATATTTGTGTCCTCCGTCTTCTTTCTGAGCTCTAAAGCTGCTGCAGACAGCCGCCCGGAGGTAGCAGCTCCCCTGATGTTACCAGGAGGAAGATCTGGGTCACTGTATGCCTCCTCCTCCCACATGCCTTGCATCCCCTCACTTCCCTCTTGTTCGTTTCCTGTTGTATCTGCCTCCATCTTCTCCTAATCCGTGTCTTTCTCCCTGTCCGCCTTTGTCTAATCTTGGAGCCAATAATATCACAAATTCAATTTGTCCGCTTTTTGTTTTATGCTCCTTCAATCTTCCGCCGTCATCTTTTTCCTGTGCTCCCATTGGGTTTTTTTTTTTTTTTCCTGGTGCAGCATTAGCGTGGAGGTAATTACTGAGGACAGAGCTTGGCCAGAGCTTATCACACCGTTCTCTCTCCTTCCCTTAGGATCTGTCTCGCCTCTTTTCACTTTTTCTCATTCCGTTTCTGTCTTTTTTTTTAATATGAGGACTCCACAGAGATTCTCATTTTGGAAGGGCATTGGGTTAGTGACATTTAAAAGCTGAAATTTTAATCCAACTCCTGTTTAAATTTGGCTCTCTGAGAAGCTTTTGTTGACTTTTGTTGAGCTGTGCTTTATCAAGGCCAAACATACCCTGAACAGTCAGAGAATGGTGCAAAACCTTGCACAACATGTGCTGGAATGTGTATTTTGTATTTATTTTGCTTTTATCATTTGTTTTCAGACAACATAAAAGCATAAAATGAGGACAACTTGTCTGCTCACATCTCGCCTGCATACTATACACACATATAGTATGCTATATAGTATATAGTATGCATATAGTAACCACATGCTTGTAATGTTGCTCTGAATTGTTAAACCAATGTGAAGTAAATAAATAAATGATAATCATATACTAGCAAGCTTTTAAGGAACTTTGAAGGTTGCCAATACAGCTACTGTCTCTATTTACAGCATTCATCTATTTTCTTTAATAAAACCCATTATTGATTTTAGACTTAATTTTGTAAAAATATAAGCTGTCTTTGTTTTAAAGTATAAACTGTAAAGATAAAAAAAGAAGATCAAAAGAAATGTTAAAGCTGCACCCAGTGGATCATTAGGGTCACCATGCTGTCACTTCCTGATAACGCTCTTGAAAAGACAGAAAGTAAAAGCAAAAATTAGGCCTCAAACAAACATTCACTGTACAAAAACTTTAGGTCGTAATGAAAGATTTCCTGAACCATTTTTTAGGTGTCTATGATAGTTTATGTTAGAGATATGACAAGATAAATAAAGCCTCCTAGCTTTTAAGAAAAAATACTGTGCTCGAATATAATGGGAGTCAATGAGAGTTTAGATGTGCACACTCTGCACTCTCAGAATGATTTAACAGAAAACCACAAGTCCTAAGGCAGTGAGAGACACTGGATGAAAGAGGACAAAAATGCCTACATTTTTTAGACTCTTTATTTAACATTTTTCCTCATTACAACACACCATACAGAATACACAGAACCTGTCACACTGCACTTTTGTGTAGTAAAAAAATAAATAAAAAGGGTTTTTACAAAATGATACAGCTGATTATGCTTCCTTGCTCTTATATATAAACTATTTTGTCCAGTGTTTAATGAACAAGTGTCCTTTGATGCATAGAAGATATGTCATCCTTTTCATAGAGTAGAACTCCGCCACCATTTCTTGCCATTGATCCACCTGGGTCAGGTGACCCTTAAGCCAGGCCCCTGTTATATCCTTTTTACTTGCAATCAATAGAATTTTAAAGAGATAAATTTCTTCTTTTTGAACCAACTTGCCAGGTAGTATTCCCAACAAGAAGATTTTGAGATCCCTAGGGATGACATAACCCAATATTTTTCCAATAGTTTGACAGACACTGTCCCAGAATGGTGCTAACTTTGGGCATGTCCAATATATGTGAGAGTGACTGGCGTTCTGATGACCACATTGCCTCCAACACTGGTGCTGTTCTTCTCTTTGTCTGTTAATGATTTCTGGTGTAAGATCTAACTAGAAAAATGCCTACATTTTAATTTTTAAATCGGATGGAAATGTTTTTGACTTGATTGTTGTAATGTGTGATATTATCACACTGTAAGTTAAATATCCAGAACCCCCAAATAGACCTTACCAGGGAAGCTTAAGAGTGTGATCCCTCTGTAGTTGGAACACACTCTCCAGTCCCCCTTTTTAAATAAGGGGACCACCACCCCGGTCTGCTAATCCAGGGGAACTTCCCCTGATGTTCACGCAGTATTGCAGTGTTGCGTTAGCCAATACAACCCTACAACATCCAGAGCCCTAAGGAACTCCGGACGAATCTCATCCACCCCCGGAGCCTTGCCACCGAGGAGCTTTTTAACCACCTCGGTGACCTCAGCACCAGAGATTGGAGAGCCCGACCCAAGGTCCCCAGGCTCCGCCCCCGCAATGGTAGACGTGCTGGTGGGATTGAGGAGGTGTTTGAAGTATTTCGCCCACCGAGCCACAACGTCCCGAGTCGAGGTCAGGAGCACACCATCCCCACTATAAACAGTGTTGGTGCTATACTGCTTTCCCCGTCTGATACGCCGTATGGTGGACCAGAATTGCCTCAAAGCCGTGTGGAAATCTTTCTCCATGTCCTCTCCGAACTCCTCCCGTGCCCGAGTTTTTGCCTCAGCGACCACCCGAGCTGCATGCCGCTTGAACTGCCGGTACCTGTCAGCTGCTTCTAGGGTCCCACAGGCCAAAAAGGCCTGATAAGACTTCTTCTTCAGCCTGAGAGCATCCCTCTCCGCTGGTGTCCACCAGCGGTTTTGCCGCCGCAACAGGCACCAACTACTTTGCGGCCACAGCTCCGATAAGTTAAATATTTTGAGGTAAAATCTTCAAATACTGTAAAACCTAAACTGCAATTGTGTGAAAACAACAAGATATTAAAATCATCATGTAAAACAGTGGTTCTCAAAGTTAGGATCAGGACCCGACTGTTGGTCTGAGGTTCCTCAGATGATATTCAGAAATCAAAATTATATGTAAAAAAGGAATGGTAATGGTATGCTTTCAGTATCATTGTTACAAATAATAAAAACAATAATCAAAAATACATCATAGTTGTTAATGCTGTGTGTGTGTTGTCAATATGCCCTCGCTTAATAGTGATATTACCACAATTTATATTCTTAAACAGGCGATATTTGGGGTCACAAGCCTCTGCCACTGATGTGGGTCTGAAGCTGAAAAGTTTGGGAATGGCTACTGTAGTTCTATTATGTATATGGAAATTTTTTACATTTCTTTGCAAACACTTTTCTGATGTATGATGTATTGCGACCACAAGTCGTACCACACTATTCCTGATTGAGCAGCAGTTTTTAACAATTTTTCGTTCAGACATTTCCAAAGTTGTAGAAGGAGTAGAACACTAAAAATCATGACTGAAACAAAATATTATTGAATGAATTGTAATAAGGGTGCTTCAGTGCTTATACATCG
Source organism: Kryptolebias marmoratus (assembly GCF_001649575.2). Lineage (NCBI taxonomy): Eukaryota > Metazoa > Chordata > Actinopteri > Cyprinodontiformes > Rivulidae > Kryptolebias > Kryptolebias marmoratus. The sequence goes on from NC_051431.1 coordinate 25,052,180, forward strand.
GCACCATTAATAAACTAATATGACCAAACAACAACTTTAAAGTAAATATTTGTTTTGCTCAAACCCTATTGTTGTATTAATGTAATTTTGTTGTCAAATATTGAGGAGAAATTTGTCCACACCATACAATGCACTGCTGCCAAAAGTAAAATACACTGTTGAGCTGCTTGTTTAGATGTAATTGGACTTTTCCAAAGTTGCAGCAGGAGAAACAAACTTGAAATCACGACAATAATAGAAGAATAACTGGCAAATGGGGGTAAGGGTGCTTCAATGCTTTTGTATTGCATACCTAATTAAAGACTGAAATTTCTTCAGAAGACACCCACTCTTTTTATGAAGCTTCTTCATTTCTCCTTCACTCTGTCTGTCCATTTGAATATCTTGACTTGTGGATATGCTGCCTGTTGACATAGATGCTCTTGTCTCTGTGTGTGTCTGAAGGTCACTCATTTTTTCTGAGCAGCACATCATTATTAAGTCATGAGTCCACCCAGGCTCACTCAACACTCTTTCTTTTTTTTCGCTGTTTGCTCCTCGAGTTGCGTTGTGTGTGTGTGCTTTTTGTCGCTCATGCGTGAATACATGTGCTCATGGAGCTGGGACCCCTCGAGTTCTCATTATGGTGAGAGTGGATGGCCGAGCTCAGGCCTAACAGCTGTCTGCGAGGGTGGGGGAGGAGTGGGGTGGGGCATGCCAGGAAATATCCTGAGAGGTGAGGCTGTGTTCTGCTGAATAACGAGCCACACCGCGGCAACTTGCTCTGCAGAAAAGTTCACTTCTGTTCTCCAAATCTTCTCATAAATGCAAATCTGTGTTACTAACAGCATCTGAGGGATCACACTGCAGCCCAATACAGTATGCCATCAGAGTGAAGACTACCATCCTCATCTGTTGTCAGTATACTGCAGTGTTCTAGCTGGTTAGGGTTCATCATTACCTCCTCCAAAGAGATTATGGTCTCGTTCGTGTTCATCCGTCTGTCTGTCCGTCTGTCTGTGTGGTAGCAATATTACTTAAAAACTAACAGATTTCTCAAAATAACATAAAGGGCATCGTTGCTTAAAAAACAAAACAAAAATGCGGGCTATAGTAAGCTTTCTGTAGCAGTTGCTGCTGCATCTTGATCTTCAAACTTAGCATATATGCAAAGACATGGCCAATTGCAATTTTTTAAAAGTGGTCAATATCGGCAGATTAAAATTGATTGACCAATCATTCGGCCTGTCTCTAACCTACAGTATACTTTGCATGCTCATGTTGGGCAGCACAGATGTCCCAGTTCTTTCTGTGGTCTAGAAGTAGGGCAAAGAGGCAGGATTGTCTGACCCTTCAAATAAAGATTATTCAGATACACACTCAAAATGAAGAGTTATCAGCTGTACTTACAAATGTAATCACTCTGTCCTTTAAAGGTATTTTATTGTCACAACAACCACTGTAATGTCTAGTGTCATGGTTCTTAAACTATAGTACAAGAACCACTGGTGGTAATTAAGAGCCATCTAGTGCTTCTAGTGGTACTTAAAAGAAATGTTGGTATCAACTACTTACAAGTTAAATTACAAACTAATTAGTCATCATGAGCTGATCTGTGGAGTACAGCTGTAAAGCAGATATATAATATAGATCAGTGGTTCAAGTAAATTATTATCTTACCTTCAAATAGAAACCACTCAAAACAATACTGCAGAGGAGAATATTTTGAGAACCCCTGTGGAAATACATCTTAGACCACATGCTTCAACTATGGTTAGGGTTAGGGGTTTGGGCTGTTTGCTCATTTATGGCAGATATGAATATAAGCTTTTACTGCAGTTTTTTTTTATTCCAGTGAGTAGTGCATGTGTAGTGTATCCCAATGTATCATGTTTTACAGTATTGTCAATCTTCCTTTGCAAGCATAAAAATAATATTGGATATTATATATAAGTCTGTTGCAGGCTTAATCATTTGTTTTACATGGACTATATGGTCTATTTTTGTTTTTGTTTTGTTTATATGAAGGAATTGGTGATATCTTATCAGCCTTTTGAAGGAGTGTTCCATGTTGCAGTGTAATATTTTAAATTTGCTACACCTAGGGACTTTATTCTAAGGGCCAAGGGGGTAAGTGTTGGTGTAATAGTGACGCAAGGCAATGGGAAATGGCCTAAATTAGGTTTACTATAATTAGTAGTTCAAATGCAGCAAAAGATATGTTTTGGACTGAATCACACCAGTATAAATGTCCAGCAGATATTGTATTACACTTAACAAATGTTTTAAGACAGTTTAATCTTGTGGTAACTTTATTATGATAGAGATAAGAAAGACAGTTTAAGACTCTATTTTACAGTATGCCAGTCATTGCCATAAACACAGCAATCAACCTTATATACACTGTCATGGCTTTGCCAGTCAAACATGAGGACAAAACAGAAGCATTTAAAGAAATTGAAAAAGAAATTCAGAGTCAAAATAGTTTTAAAATATTGGGTTCATCACTGAAATTCCAACAATGGCTTTAGAACCTCAAATGACCGAATTTACAAAAATTACAAGCTTAGCATAATAGTCATCTACATGCAATTATTTCACTAATCTCATTTAGATTTTTTTTTTAAAGACAGTTATATTACTTCCTATTACATATAGAGCTGAAAGTATCTTCAAATTACGATGTTTTGCTTGGATACGCATGTTATAAAATTTCCCATATCTGTTGATATAATAAAACATACATCAATCCGTCCGCCCATCCATCAGTTTGCATCTTGTTTACATTTAAAATGATGACTACAGCTGTTTAGATGGAAGGCTGGAAAAATCAAAGACGGGAATTATGGACAACAACTTCAAACAAGTTTATGCCTTTGAGGTAAAAACAAGGAAAGAAAAAACATACTGGTATCCCCAAACTAGAGCTGGGATGCATTTGAAATACGTCATTCCACTGAGGAGTTTGAGGTTATGTAAAGTGTTGTCCTAACTTAGAGGAATTCAAACTACTATGCACAGAAGCTTTATTATTTAAAGCAACCACATTAAAACATTATGACAAGGCTGCACTGGGGAGCACTTGGATGTCTTCTTGGAAGATTTACCTTGCTTCTCTCTTATGTGTTTTTCTATACTTGTGATAAAATGAGATGTTTTCAAGTATCTATTCTATTATTTATAGACACAGCAGAAATCTATTATGCTCCCACATTCTCTGATTTAAAGGTATAAAGCTGAACAAACACTATTTTAAGTGTTTTAAGTCTCACCAATTGAGTGCTCACCATAAAGCTAAGATGGATTTCTTCATGCTTAAGAATAGTGCAGCTGGAACTGCTAAAGAGGACAGAATGTAATGTTTACACCTTCCTGTTGCTAATGAACCCTATTATGTAGGGGAGATGGCTGTGAAGTAATAGAATATATGCAAATTTGAAAAAAACAAACACGTTACATAACTTTGAATGGAGTAGACACATAAAGAATTGCTGCACATTTTATTATAAAATGGGCTAAAACAAACAGGCTAAAAGTGAACATAAAATCAATGTTCCCACCAATAAAAGCTTGAGAAAAAAACCCAAAGAATATGAAGCATCAAAAGTAAAAAGAAAAACGAGACAATAGTACTTTTTTGTATTCAAACCAGGATGAGTTTGATACCCTGTTGAATTAATGGGTATAGCCATTTTGTAGCAGCCAAGCTACAAACACCAATTAGAACAAGACACTTGAGCTTTCCTAAAATATTTATTATTAAGGTTACAAATCCTGAATAAATTTTCTAAAAGCAATTTAGTCAACCAGTCTTGGAAGTAAATAGAACAGATTGCCTCATTCATCAATGGTAGTGTCAGTTTTTTGCAGACAATAATTAGATGTTACATTTATGTTTATCTAATGTGTTTCTCTGTAAAGTGCATATTATGGCTTTAAGTTCATTTCCACTGTGACAGATTTTCAGGTCATGTTAGGACATTAAAAACAAGGTGGGTAGGACTTTAATACTAATTTCACAATTCCCATCACATCCACTGTAAATCATTTTCAGTTTTACTTGGTAAAGAATTCAGCCCTATATGAGCAAAAAGCTGTTTGATGTATGAACACTAAGAACCAGACATACGGCACTTAAAAGTTCTACTCAGTGTCATGAAGAAAAGCCCAATTTGTATCCATGCAGACTGTGTAAATCAGTTTTTTGTCTTTGTAATGCTTCACCTTGAGACCACGTTGTATGAGGTTAGAGGTACATCTTTGAGGGATTGCAGGTCAATTCTGTAACCTCAGAGAAACAACTTTCTATGTGGTGGCACAGATACAAGAGAGCCTGGATTCAATATTTTAGCAGAGTTTATGTGAGTATTTCAACAATTTGAATTGGTGTTTTGTTCTGTAATATCCATCCATCCATCCATCCATCCATCCATCCATCCATCCATCCATCCATCCATCCATCCATCCATCCATCCATCCATCCATCTTCTTTCACCTATACATGGCCAAGCAGTGGAAACAAAAAGTCCAGGAGAAAAATAGAGACAACCATCTTGTCAGGAACACTTCAGCTCTGTCTGAGGAATTCCAAGGCCAGAAAGAATATATAATTTTTCCAGCAAGTTCTCGGTCTGCCCCAGGTTCTTCTCACAGTGGGCCATACCTGGAAAACCTCAAGAGGGAGGTGACTAAGAGATATCATAATCAAATATACAAACCATCTCATCTAACCTCTTTCAATGCAGAGAATCAGTGGCTCTACTTTGAGCTTTTCTTAGACAAAAAAGCTCCTCACCCTATCTACAAGGTTGAGCCTAGCCACTCTACAGAGGAAATTCATTTTAGCTGCTTGTATCTGGCATCTTGTTGTTTTGGTCATGATCCTCACGACCGTAGATGAGGACTGGAATGTAGATTGATCAGTAAATCAAGAGCTTTGCCTTTCGGCTCAACTCCTTATTCACCAAGACAGACCAGCAATGCCCTGATTGCTGCAGACATAGCCCTGATCCATTGATCCAACTCCTGCGCCATCCTACAATCACTCATGAACAAGATTCCCAGATACTTGAAACCCTTGACTTGAGGCAGAAACTCACCTCTTTTTTTCAAGCAATATCAGCAGTGGGCAAAAAAATACTTGCCTTCAGTGTCTTATTTCTATGAGACCAGGCTGTCGGAGGCTGGGCATGTATTTGCAGTAGGTACACCATTGCCCTTTAACCCAGATTTGGTTCTCTTGTTTGAATTTTAAAGTGAGTTATCTAAATCTGCACCAAACTTAATGAGGTCTACCCATGCTCAAAATCTTGAATAGGTTGCAGAAAATTCAACCTCTCAGTTTTTCTATAAGACTTAAAGTGATGACATGCATGAGCTTTAATGACACTATTGTAACCAGAGACTGACTGCTGCTCCAGTTATCCTGTTGCTGTGTGTGGATCAAGTTACAAATTATGACTAATATGAATACATTAGTTCTGTCATCTTCTATGGTAGTGATTCATCACCAGCTGTTATTCACTGCCAGTGTTCTGAAAAAATATCACCAGCTGCTGTATATGTCCCTCCTGACTGTGTTTATGAGAATTTGATGTTAACAATACAACTTCCTCTTACAGCTGCAAAATGATCTGCCTCAGATTTTTGCCTTCATCTTTTTTTGTATACTCATGATTCTACACAGAATATGTTGATATGAAACAATCCATCTCTGTCTCATAAATGCAAGAAAATATTGTCATTTTAACCTTTTCACTGTATCTTAAAATATTACACTTTTCTGTTGTTGGAACACACACAGCTGTTGCCTTTTGCCCTTGCCTATTCACACACATTAGCCAAGCACACAAAAATGCATAATTTAAATACCTCTTCTCTTTTTATGCTGTGCTCCCAAAAAACAAATAGATTAGATCTTGCTGTGTGGCATTTCCCAGGTGGTTTTTTAAGTCACTCAAGTGTGGCCCACCTGATGCTCAAGATCTTATGAAAAAGTTGTGTGTGTAGTGTGTGTGTGTGTATGTGTGTTTCAGATATATGCCCAGATATTATATGCCCTTAGAGTCTTTCTCAGTCTAGGTGATATTTCCTTCATATGTTTGAATACAGACAGCTGTCCCCCTGCTGCCTGTTGCTGAACACCTGTTGAGTGGTACAAACACACTTTCACACAAATACATTTAGGAATGTCTTAGCTGTTGATTCTCTCCTTCACCTTGAGTTGACCCCATCCTTTTCCACTCTTGAATTCTTTATATTTGCCCATTTTTACCTTTCATTTGGTGTGCATATTTTTTCATTTATTGTGGTGCCCCATGGTGAGGCAAATGACTTTTCTTCTGGCTGTGTGTGCTCATGACACTTTCTCTTTCCCTTCAAGCTTTCTATTCATTTACAACCTTGTCCAAGCTGTATATATATATATATATATATATATATATATATATATATCCCAATGTCATTCGGACTAGAGAAGTGCGGTCGGATGGTTACAAAGAGAGGGAAGGTCATCCACACAGAAGGGATCTCACTCCCAGAAGGAAAAATAGCAGACATTGAGGACAGTTACAAGTACCTGGGAATACCACAAGCAAATGGCAACCTCGATGAGGCCACAAGGAAAGGAGCCACAGCCAAAT
>NC_051431.1:25061184-25081996 GCF_001649575.2 Kryptolebias marmoratus
CCTCGTTTCCGTTCCTGGACTTCTCACAGCCGCTATCCTACAAGGATCAGGTTCCGGTCCCCATCACACCACCACCCAGGTCAGTGTAACCTTCTCAGTCCGTGGTTACTTCCTGGTTATCGTGTGGATAATAAAACTGTCTCGTCTCTTCTCAGTGCGGCGATCTGAGGTCCACCTGCTACGCATAGCATTCTCCGTGCTGTACAATAAAGACAAGTTATCTGTCAACTCCTGTGTCTGGGCTGAAATTCCGGGTCCGCTAACTGACCCATGTCAATTTGTGGTTGCTGTCTGCTGAATTTCTGTATAAATAAATGTGTAGAATTCAATATTTGGCCTGTTTTAAATAAACAGTCAAATTTTTCTTTCTTGTTCTTCCTCTGTTGACATTTACCATCTGTAGCAGTCTGTGCCTGACAGCTACACACTTTCCAAAGGCTCATTTGCAGAAAAAAATGTCAAAGACCTTTTTATTTTGAATCTTTGAACATGGTCTAATGTGTAGAAGAACTGTATGAACATGTTTTTATTTCAACAAAGAGAGTGTAGAAGGTACATTTATCCACTTTGAAAATGCAGTTTCCCAATCCACAGGAAGGAATTTCAAGAAACCAATGTACTCTATCTATCCATCCATCCATAGTGTAAAACTATAAAGAGTTAAATAAAAACAATGGATACAAGCATTTGTGTTGGCAAGGTCTCAATGACTTTGTGTATGCAGACATAGAAGAGCATGTTTGAGGTCTTAAAGCTATTTGAACAGAAATAATTCAGTTGTGTCTAATGTTAAGGTAAAAAAAAAACTAATTATTAAGCCTTGTTACATAAAATATAGAATCTGCAGTAGGACATAGTTGCTTCCATGAATTTGATTCTTTTTAAACATAAACAATATTTGTAATTCCCATAAAGTGGATTCAGGATTACCTTTATTTTCAACAGTGTCACATCACTTTTTGCTTCTTGCATTTGGACATTTAATTACAAGCCATTTAAGGTCTTTTTCCTTTCCAACTTGTTTTTGCCTTTGCTGTATTCTCTTAAGTCTCTAGGGCTGCATGATGAAATACGGAGGTACAGTCAGCGGCTCTGAGAAGATATTAAAACCCTCGCCCCGTGACACTGCTGAAAGCAGATGCCTTTTGATGTGAAAGCAAGTGGCTTACCCAGTGTCATTCAGCAAAAAGGAAGGAAGAATTAATCAAACTTAAGTATAAAATCTCGATTTGTAACGGCGCACAGCAAGTTTAATTTGTGTTCATATAGAAAACCCAATCTTCTTTTTTATCTCTCCCCATCTCACTTTGTCTTTGCTATTCTTCCTGCTCAACTGCCCTCTTTCTAAATGCACATAGATATTGATTTGTGGACAATTTTTTGAAGCCTTTTGTCTGTATTGTCTCTATTCTTCATCCTGATGGGTTACTGCTTTATTCTTCATCTTGTACGCATATAGCAATTTAAAGGTTTGTAATGCAACAATATAATCATATTTACTTTGGGGGTTAAATTAAGAACAAGGCTCACTTTTACTACAAAGGCCATGATTTAAACTTTTTTTTTTCTTTTTTAGCCTTTTAGCACCATAATAATAGATATATTTATTAAAATGCCTGGTCTTTCTTGTCTATTTTTGTCAATAATTGTGTCATAAAATACCCTATGTATAAATTATTTACACCTTTTTTCCAGGAGAAGTAGAACTTTCAAAATGTATTTAGTTTTATAAATATATAAATATATTTATTTATTATTTACCATTCTTATGTAATGAGATACCTAAAACTGTGTGTTATAGGAAGAAAAGGACAAAAATGGAATTAAATTTTCTTCAACTTTCTTTTTATAAATTCTTGAAATGTGCAAATTGAACATTTCTGAGATTGCAAAATAAAATTGCACGAAGTAGCAGTAGGAGTTACGGTAATTTGAAATACACATGCGCTGCGGTGTCACCGGTCATCCCCATGGTTTTAAAAGGGTTACCATGATAGAAAAAGTGTCAAAGAATTCAAGGTCTTATGGAGTGAACATAGTTAATAAAAGGACAGCAGGAGCAGAAAGGCAGTTTTTAATAGCAAAGAGGATTTCAGCTGGTTGCGAGAGATTAGGGTTCAGTGTTTTAGTGGGCTAGTCCTCTAAGAGCCGTTCTACTTCCCCTCCATTCTGTCTCTTGGGTTTATGGACAGGGAGGTATCTATAAAGTTGCATGGGTCAGTGGATGCAGGGTGGAAATGTGTGTTTGTCTGTGAGTGGGAGGATGGATGTGAAGGCTTTTCAAGGCTGATACTAATGGTCCATTTTTATCTGAGATTGGAGAGCAGATATCTCATGCCACATTCAGTGCCTCTAGACACTGGCCAAAAAACTCACCTCTTTGCTTTTACCCTTGGCCTCTGGGTGGTCAGAATTCACTGCTCTGAAAACCTTTGGCTCTTAGATTAAGAAGGCACATCTCTATTTAATGTCTTGGATACGTCATTTTGATCCTCATACATCCATCCGTTAGTCCATTCGTCTGTCTATCTTATTCCACTTATCTGTGGTTGGGTCAAGAAGGGAACAGATCCAGGTGGGAAACACAGCCATTCCTCTCCCAGTGAAACTTTGCTGCTCCTCCTGGTGGAGTCTGGCCGCCCTGTGGAGGATTCTCAGTTCCTCCACAAATATCTGGAATCTCATTCTTTCGTCATTACCCATGTTTCTTGACCATAGGTAAACTTTGTTTCATAAGAGGACCAATTAATTTTAGAACCTTGCTTTTCATCTCAGTTCCTTCTAATTATGACATCTTGGTAAATTGTTATTCTCACTTTCTTTCTTTCTTTTGAGTTGCAATTTAGCTCAAAAATTTAAAAGTTTTTCTCTACATTCACAAGTTGGTCACTGCGTTTTACAATGAGCTACAAATTGGGGTTACTTGTGTTTTTGGGACTTCTGCGTGCTGCTGCCAAAAACACAAAAGCAATGAAAGTTGTGAGAGTGCCATACAAAAAGTATACTAACACAAAACAATGAACTGAAGCTTATAAGAAAGATTTACCAGAATGATGGGGTGCTTTGGAATTTCCTTATGCCTTCATTAGCCTCACTGTCATGGTTGCCCAGTGTTATCGTCCATCTCTCAGTGTAAGTGTAATGAAAATGTGTCCAACCCAGCTTGTGTTGTTGTGTTTGATGTTGCCTTTCCAGTTTCAGATAGGTAATTTCTCATCTTTAGAGCCCAGATCGGCCTCATTCGGCTCAGCTGTGCCATATTGCTTGGCACCCACCATGCTTAACTCCTTTTGAGCCAGTGCAGTGCCATTACTATCACCGGCTGCCAGGGGCAACGGGCCGGCTCCCCAGGATTGGAATGTGGCCGTGTGTGTGTGTGTGTGTGTGTGGGCGTTTGGATGGCAGACAATCTGTCGCTTGTTTACACGTTATATGCCAATCTTTGGGTGTTGTAAATCTTTATCTGTTTCTGTCCACGATCATCTCCTTCCAGCTTGGATTACATCTGCTTTTCTGTCTTTCCGCACTCTTGCCCTGATACGTGATTCAAGCTATAAATCACAGCGCATCACAGTGCTGCCCCTTGGTATGAGTTGTCTTTGTGAATAAATGCAGCATCACTCCCAGTTGTCTTATCAGTAAAACTTTGAGAGGATGCAAGAGTGAAAACACTATTGATTTGGGTAATGGAAGGCATGATGCTCCTATCATTGTGGTGATGTCACAGGACAAAACGTAGGCAGACGGACAATCTTTTTCTCCTAGCTGCCTGGAGACACCACCCATGTTATCGATCCATCACTTAGGTGTCACTTTTTCTCCCATCGATTCCTCCACCTGAAACCTGCCAAACAAGCAGGAAAAGCACCCGAAATTAAGACAGACAGTGAAAAGCTTTTGATCTGAGCGGTTAAATGTCCCATTCTCCTTTAACAAGCACACTTCACAGGTCATTGAGAGGCCAGAGCTGTTATTGTGAAAAGCCTGCTTTGCTTACGGATCACCGTCTCACCAAATGACAGCAATGGCTCCAACAAGAAAATCAATTCCTTTTTAAGCGTGATCCAATTGGGCAGCTCTACAATCATTTTCAGCAGTGTTTATTAATCTTTCAGCAGCTGCTTCTGACTCTCCCTCTCTATATTAACATCTGGAATCAGGCTTAAATTCTTACAGACTACCTTTTATTTTTCTACTAAATCTCACGGTTTCAGGCGATCTGTTTTTTTGCCATAAATATCTGATTCAAATTTTGTACTTTTTTTGTGTTGTACTTTAAGAAAAAAAGCAGTTGGGATTTGCCTTTTATGTCAGTGATCTTTTTTTCTTTTTCTTTTCAGCAGTTTGAGTAAATCGAGCTACTCCATGAATAGTGGTTTTGTGAATTGGATTGAAAAGCTAATGAATATTCAAAATCTCCTTTTGGGCTCTTTTATAGTAATTTGGTCACTTGTAAAACAGATTTTTTTTCCAAACCCTTCAATTTCCTTTTGACAATCCACTGATAGAGCCATTTGGATATATTTTTTAAAAATATATGGCTTTTCTGTACCTAAGGAGGCCAGAAAAAGGAGAGGTGCTTAAAAAGTTTCTGGCTGTAGGCCCAGGCAACCGGCTGTGGTTCTGTTTGATTGAGGTATTATTTGCAGTTGGGGTAAGGATGAATTGCAGCAGAATGTGTGCAGGATCAGGGATTTTCTCAGCTACCAGCTCATGGGTAGAGCTAAGAGTTAAATCCCTCGACAAGTGCAATATGAACAAATCCTCGATGGGGAAAATCCCATGTTTACTTGGACACGCAATTTCATCATCTCCTCTGCTTTTAAAGCTCTTTAGGAGAATGAAGGGGATGTTTTATTATTATTTTTATTATTTTTAATTTTATTTATGTTTGTTCCATGTTAGGAATCAGTGCTGATTATATATATATATATCAATACGGAATATGAGGAAGCAACTGCAGGTCAGATTGCTTCTACACACACAAAAACACCCCAACATTCCAGGTTATTCTGTTGTTTCCTATTGCTTCTATTCTCTTTGCTGCTGTACATCAATCCTGGGTTTTGTCTTCTTGCTTGGTGTTGTGAAGATTTGGTCTTCTTGTTTTTTGCAGCACTTTTAGCTTTGTTTCAGTTTGTGTGTGTTTGTTTGTGTAGGGGTGTGTATGTGTGCATGTGTTTGTGTGCAATGGTTTGACTTGCTGTTTGTTACTAAAATATTTTACTTGAAATTTTTGTTAAAGCTCTGGCATCTAAGACACCGGGCGACATGGAGTTCCATTTAATTAGAGAAAACTTGAATTTATTGCTTTTTTTGTGTGTAGTGACCTGGGATGGCATTCGACATAATTTTTATACTATATAAATAAACTGAACTTTTTATTTATTTATTTAAATTAAATTCTAACTCCACCACTAGAGTTGTATACCCTAAAATAAAAAAAAAAACAAAACAAAAAAAAAAACAGACAAAATATTTCAATAACTGATCATTAAGATGACAGAATGAGGACAACTTTTGTTGACTCTGTTTGTTGTTACTCTTGGTGAAAATGTTCCTTTTTAATCCAAATCCAATTTTTTTTTTTTTTAGTGGTGTGATCTTGAGTGCTAGGGATCTCAAACTTTTTAAATGATTTTAACAGGATTGTAATCTTCACAGAGGGCAACAGGCGGAAATATTTATTTTGACACCAATTGGCATGAGGCCATCATCTTAGATCCCTCTTTTGCTCTTATCCTTATTTAGAGTGGGACACAATATCAAACAGCCTAAGAAGTGTTTTACTTGTTTAAAAAAGCGCATTGACTAAATGAACCCTAGGCGTGAATTCAGACTGGAAGACCTGCTTCAGCCTCACCTGTATCTAATCGCTGCGTCGAGCACCTCCACTCCAGCCTATCAGCATCAGACCGCGCCTCCATCTCAGCCCATCAGCATCTGACCGTGCCTCCAGTGTATCCAATCAGCGAGCAAGCCTTCGTTTAAAAGGACCTCCATCATGGCCCTATCCGTTCACCGGCTGAACTTCAGCCCACCTCCACCCTTCTCCACCCCCAGTTTCCCAGCTCCCTCAAGCTTTCTTCCCCTCTTCAACCTCCACCACCAGTGTCCGGCCCGAGGAAGACGCCTCTAATGCTCAACCTGAGCTTCTCCTCGAAGCACATTGCTATTGTCGGCACTCGCGTCTTCCGCCGAGGTCCGAGCGCCAAATATCTTATGTCATTCATGTCAAATAAAACCATTTATTTGCAGCTTCTCTTTGTCGTGAGTCTCTCCAGGTTGAATTATCAGTATGAGCTTTAGGACAAAAAATCTTTTGAATTTACTGTTAAAAAAAAGAACTCAGTTTCTACCAAGGCCAGTGTCCTATTTTACACTTGCTGTAAAACTGATCAACTCTGCATCAAAATGTAAAACATTCTTCTCTTTTTTGCTTACTCTCCTCATTGCTGCTTAAATTTTTAAATTTCCAATTTGTAGTTTTTGTTTAATTCTTCTGACAGACAGCAGTAAAAAGCCAATAAAGAGAGCAATAAAGAGAAGTCTGAACCCAGCCGACATTCTCATCTTTGCTATCCTGCTAATAGCTGCTCACGGTGAGATAATTATCAGTCTGTTGGTTTCGGATTGTTACTGACACATGTGGAATGAATCCCACCAGTTGGGCTCGGCTCCTCTGAAAGGCAGAAAACGTATCTCACATCTCTGGTTTCTGATGTACTGCGACTCATTGAGCTCTCATAAAGCAGTCCCACCCACTCTGTATCAAATTCCATCCCCTTAAACCTTTTATGCACACTAATCTACATAATCAAACTGCTCACTTCTGATCTCAGTGTTGTTTCATTACCAGAGATGTGAGCGATTATTTCTCTGTTGAGCCCTTCTGAATTTACTTTGATTTATAACTAAATGCAAAGCTATTCTCTGACTCATTGTACCAGTTCTTTTTAACCACTAAATTTCTTTTCTTTCTCGCTTCCATGTGTGACAAATGTGTTATTTCTCTGTAAATGAGCAAAAATGAACTTTTTCACGCCAGTGAATCTTGATGAACAAACTAAACTTGAAGTGTGATGCAGCAGAAATACTTTCTCCCCCTCCAGTGAAGCCACTGCTTGGTTTTGTTTGTAAAATGTGGCCGCTGCTCAGTGACTGCAGTGTTGTTTTATGTTGCTGTAGCTGCCGTGTCCGTGGCAGCAGTGACGTGATGAGGATTGTGAGGGGGCGCCTTGGGAGTGGCAGATGTGCTCTCTGTTTAAATGCTGCAGTGCCCTGGGGGATAGATGCTCACGCTTAGAGTGTCTTTCTGTGTCAGGCAGGACAAGCAGTTTTGTTATTGGATGACTAAAAATAAAAAACTCTGACCTTGACCGGCCACTGGTGACAGAGGGGGGAAGAGAGGTGATGAGTGAAGCTTCTCTGTGTGTGTGTGTGTTTGACAAAGAGGCAGAGATTTAGAGCAAGTGAGAATAGGTTTGTAGGAGTAATCTTTCGATGTAGCTAGAGGAAAACAGATTAAGAAGTCATGAAAGGTTAGGAAAAGGTGAAAATTTGATCAGAGGTGATAGATCTTGTACATCCTTTTTACAGCTCAACCTTATTGGACTGAGTTTAAAACATATATTGTTTAATTTTAGGCTCACACAAAGCTTGAGTTATATGTATTTCCATTACAAAGTATAAGGTTTTAATGTTTGTCTGTATGATCAAATCACTCTGGAAAAAATAAATCATTTGTTAGTGCTCTCCAGTTCTTTGATCACCAAATTTTTTGTTGCATTAGAATAAATTGTGCATAACAGATCATATGTTTAATCTATATCTTAAGTTAAAAATATTAACTGTTTATCAGCAGATTAAGGTTCAGGCATTATGGGCTGTTCAACTGCACAAAATTGACACCAAAATGTCTATTGCATTTTCTTTCCACATTTTTGTTTACCTGGTGTCACTGGTGTGTGCATTTATGGCTGTAACATAAGTTTTTTGGACTTCATCCCAAATGGTTTATATTTCTTTGTGTTACTAAAGACTGACTAGTCTTGTTGAAACAATGTTATTGTTTTTTTTTGTAAAACAAACAAATATAGCAAAAACACAGGATATACAGTAGCAAGCACAATTGTTATTACATGTGTTGACTTACTAATGGCATCTTTAATATAACTCTAAATGCAAGTGCATTTTTTTTAAATAACATATTTTTTTCTTAACATCTTAAGACAAAAATTAATCAGCTGTTGCATGTTTTACACATACCACTACCACTGGAGCAGTGGAGACATGTTGTCTGGAGGGACGAATCATACTTCTCTGTCTGATAATAAGATGGATGAGTGGCTTTGGTGGTTCCCAAGAGAACGGTACTGCATTGTGCCAAGTGTAATGTTTGGTGGAGGGAGGATTATGGTGTGGGGTTGTTTTCAGGAGCTGGGCTCAGCTGTTTAGTTCCAGTGAAAATAACTCTTATTGCTTTAGGATACAAAGACATTTTGAACAATTTTGTGTCCCCAACTTTGTGGGAACAGTTTGGGGATGGCTCCCTCCTGTTCCAACATGACTAAGCACCAGTGCTTAGTGTGGAAGAACTTGACTGACCTGCACAGAGTCCTGACCTCAACCCAATAGAACACCTTTGGGATGGATTAGAGGAGAGACTGTGAGCCAGGCCTCCTCAACCAACATCAGTGTCAAAAATTCCCATAGACACACTCCTAAATCTTTTGGAAAGCCTTCCCAGAAGAGTTGAAGCTGTTATAGGTTGCAAAGGGTGAGTCACAATTATATTAAACCTATGAATTAAGAATGAGATTTCACTCAAGTTTATATGCGTATGAAGAGAGGTGAGCAAATACTTTTGATAACACAGTGTATCAACCAGATGAACTGTGATGTTGGATGAGACTGCAAGACCCTGGATTGCCATCTATTTATCCATCCATTTTATTAAAACTGGAGTAACAAGGTTAAAGCCATGCAGGTGCAGGAGGAACTTTCAAGCTCCACAGAAAACAGCTCCAGGTGAGGATCCTCCTGTCACTTGGTGACATTATAGCCGCTGATATTATCATTCTGCATTACCTTTAACATTCAAACCTGAACTTTTTTAAGTAACTTTTTTGATTATTATTTTAAACAAGGTGGCATAATAAAGGTCACGGAACGGCTGACATTGCCATAAATTGCTGCCTACTTTGCCTCCATTACAGTTGTCTAATATGAATGTAAGACTTTGCCAGAAATTTTATGACTAATGTGCTATCAGTCCCAGCAATGTAGTGTTACTGCACAGATCAAAGATTTTCAGCTCACTTGTCTTCCATGAAGCCACAGAGCAGCTGGGATCACATTCAAATACACATTGAAAAGCTGATGCTTCTACCCTGCTAATTCACAGTGGGGCTGTACTGCCTGCACTTATCTTTCATGCACCATACAGGACAGGAAGCATCGGAAGGAAGGTACAAATGCTATTTGAAGTTTGACTGACAGTGCCGGAGGACATACACAAAAGCCGGCAAGGGAATCTAAGAAAAATACAAATGTAGGATGAGTGTGTGTATGCTGGAAAAAAAAGTGAAATGTGTTCAATCTAAGGAGGGATTGAACACATTGTGAATAAGGTCTTCATTTCTTCTTTTCTGATACAAAATGCTGACAAAAACCTAAGGCTACTATTTCTCGACTTCATAGTTGTTGCTGTTGATAATAAAATCTTCAAAGTCAAATACAGTGGGATTGTTTTGTGTTTTAGAGACTGCAACAATGTCATCTGTCTACTGTCATCAGTAAGAGGAAAATAAATTGTCCATGTTGATGTTTATGAATGCAGTACAGATGTTGGTTAAAGTTTTATGGCTCTCAGCTAACATCAGAAATTTTCATTGGAGCCACAGCATCTCTTCCACCAGCACTGTTTGTGAGTTTGTGAGCAAACTCCATGCTGACAGATGCCTGGTCGTGTTTGTGAACACCTCAACAATGGTAATCTCACAAATTAAACTAACAAGGCTTCTGTCATTTTTAATAACACACAACAGGCACCACATGAGAACAATGCGGCAAAACATGTTTGAGTTTTGGCGACAGCGGTAACACAGTTATCATCCTCCCTGTCCTTCTTCACACACAAATGGTCACATCATTTCTACTCCAGCAGCAAGTTATTAAACACATCTATGCTTTTGACATCTGTGGAACATCAGAAACAATCTTACATACAAAATGAAACAACTCGTGGCTCAGAAAATGTCTTAAAAACCAAGGCGAGGTGAGAGGAGAACTTGAATGTGAATTGAAATCCAAAGACTAAGGTAAAAAAACATAATAAATAAATCAGAAAATGAAGCAAAAATGCTGCATAGATTAGAAGAAAAACAAGGAAAAAGAAAAAGCTAAAGTAACAACTGGGTAACCTGTATTTTCTGTGAAAATATAGTCTGAATGCTGAGTGCAGAATTACTTTGCTTAAATATGCTGAAGAAGCTGAAACTGAGTTGTTAAAAGTAAAAGAAGCAGAACACTAGCTAAAAAAAAAATTAAATAAATAACAACTGAACTTCTATTCTTTAGTTAAAAAGTACAGAATAGTAGTCCAGTTGTTTTATTTACTTATTTGAATATCCATGATTGAGAATATACCCCAGCATAAAGTAAACAAACCACTAGTTGAATGCCAAAAACACCAAAACGTTAGCAAAAGGCTAAAAGTACAAAAATGCTAGCAAAAAGTTGCATACCACTAGCTACAAGTTCAAAGTTGCAAAAGGCTAGCTAAAAGCTAAAAGTAGCAAAATGCTATTTGGATGATAAAAGTAACAGAAGGCCAACCAAAAGCTAAAAGTAGCAAAAAAAAAAAAATCTACCTAAAGGCTAAAAGTGTCAGAACAATTGCTAAAAAAAAGGATGAAGCAGATTTGAAAGAGAACAATGTTTTGAAGGAATTGAAGAGATCTCACTGTTTTTATATAGAAAGAAAGGGTAATAGTTTGAAAACAGTGAAATTTACAAAAAACAAAAGTCAAAGCACCTATCTCCTGAATGAGTTGAACTTTTTGAAACAGGAAAAGTAGTGTGAATGCTGAGTCACCATTCACACAGTGAGGGACAACAATCTGGACTGAGACTGATGGTAATACAAGGATCTGACCACAGGAAAAGATTAAACCCGGGCTATAAATATACAGAGGGGTAATGAGACATGATAAACATATGTGTAAATTAAAAATTAGGATCAGGTGAGTGGAAGCAAATGGAAGACAAACTGACAAAGGTTCTCCAAAATAAGACAGGAAGTAAAGCTAACCAAAATATAAAACAAAATTGGGAAAAATCATAACCAAAAGCACATTAGACTAAGCTAAATTGGAACCAATAATCTTCACGCTATGACAATGACAGTACCCCTCCCGTAAGGAAAAAAACCTGATTTCTGACAAAAGCAAAATGTTTATTCTTAACTGGGTGGGTGGAGAGAGCCAGGCAGGCGAGACAGTTCTCAAGGATGACCTGTGTTCCAGAATTAAACAAGAAGGAAAATTTTACCAAAATGTAAAACATAACCACAAACAAACTGGAATTGAACCCAAATTCTTCCCACCATGACAGGAAAAGATGTGTATTGCAGTGAATCAAAGAGGAATTTATACTAAGAACTTTTCAAATAGATTATTTCTCTGTAGATGGAAATATTGTCCTTGTACTGTAACAGATTTTTCATTTAAGAGTGGACTCATCAAAAAAGGTTAACAAGGGTCCTGTCCCTGCTCTAGGTCACCTCTGGGGAGGGACAAAACAGCTGAAATGTGCTCAGACTAATTCACCAACTTCTTCTGTGCAGACGACCACCAAAATAATTGGCCAGTTGAAAGTGTTAATGTGAAACCATGCAGTTCTCCTCCTTTCCCTTCGTTAAAGTTGCAAAGACAGCAGTCTTGCTTTTGTAGTGGAATTAAGAAAAAATAGAAAATGTCCTGGTTTGAGAATTAGGGAAATGTGATATGTGGACTACAATAATGAGGGCCCACAAAGTGAAGAGCGTGAACGCTTAGCATGAGTTGATTCCCACGTCGACCCACCATAATTACAATAGGATTTTTCCCTCTTCTTTCTCCCCATGATGAAAAGGTTTTATTGTTTTGCAGATTTATGTGAAATGAGGGAAAAGAAGGGATCAGCATTGGTTGATGAAAGAATTCACTCTGAAAAGTGCTGCCGCTGCAAGTAAAAAGGGGGGAAAAAAAGATTTTATTTTCATCTCATTGCAGAACCATCACTCTCCCACTTTCAGTCTTTCCTCTTCCTCCTCTCCCCTACTGCCTTTAACTCCAGTATTCGTACAGTAGACCAGCATCAGAAGCTCTATAGAAAATTCACAGGAGGGTGCATGGAGATTTGTTTGTCAGTGCATTGTGATCTCCTGAGATGAGCTCCCACAGTGGGTGTCAGTGCTGCTTGGAGCGAGACAGCTGCATGTCGTCGTGTTTTGCTGAGCTTTTAAGAAATGCTTCTGTGTGTGTGGTTTTATATGTGTGTGTGTGAGCTGCTCTGCATTACTGTAAGCCGCCTGTGGTCGACAGCCTGTCTGTTCCTACGGGATGTGGCATTTCCTACTGTGATGCCATTGTGATCCAGCCTATTTGCAAGTCCAGGTCCATAAAAGAGCAAAAGTCAGAGAGAACGTTGCCAATGCTTGAAAATACAATTTACATTGAAAGCCCCAGTTCACAATGAAAAGATGAACAAAAGCTCCAGTGCTTGACAAAGTGCACTGCACACGACCTATTTCATCTGCACAGGGAAAACGCGATAGCAGCAGACGACCGAGTTCCTCTAGCGGGCTGCTCAGCATGTGGACCGGAACAGTGTTTACAGAGTATTTCATAGTGACAAGGATCATTACTCAGAATCCATAATGGAGTTTCTCTCTGCAAATGACAGCTCTTTAATGAGGGACTATTTCTACTGTCTCCACAGAGTCCTCAAAAGTTTTCCAAATTTAACTTTCTCTGTGCATACAGCACCTGTATACATCATACCACTGACCTGATCGACTGTCAGAAAAGAAGATATAAATATATGTGGTGCTGATGAAGAACAGGGCATGTAATGGTTGGCTTTTCAAACAAAACCGCAACACAGAGAAAGTCTAATTATGACCTAGAGAAGAGGCTTTTTGCAATTTTAGAGGGCATAAATAATCCAAACATGATGAGGAAGATGGCTAACAAAACAAAACAAAAATAACCTATTTATGTACTTGCAGATAACAGGATGGAATTAAATATTTGCATTATGTTTTGGTATGAAATGGAATCATGAGACTGAACAACAATGTGTATGCAGATGTGTTTTGTTTAGGGTTTTTCCTGTTTAACTATCTGAACTAGAGATTAGGGTTTGCTTTTAAAGCTGTCCAAACACAAAGTTATCCTTGTTTTTTTAAAGCAACATTTTATTTCTACCTAATACATATAAAGGGCCTTGAAAGAATTCACTTCAGCTTTGAACAAAGATCTTGATCTGTTAGTTCTGCGTTGAGGTTGACTCTCAGCTACTCTCACACCAAATCTGATTTTAATGCATTTGAAATTGACTAATGTATAATCATTTTTCTATTCGCTAAGGTTGGATGACTGTGGTGGCCTTCTTGATTTGGGTTGATTTTGAAAGTTAATCAGTTGTAAATGTACATCCAATGATGAGCATTTCATTAAATTCCTTCCAGTGGCTAAGATAAATAAACACACACAGGCAGTTATACGATTGCTTGATTTTCATGGTGGCAGGTGATAAGATACAGTGTCAATTCTCCTGAGAAATGCAACCCTTTCTTCTAAAAATTAGCTTAAGATTCTGGTTAACATCCATTGGGGTCTACCAGTGCTGTACTAAAAAAAGCCACCCTGCAGCCATCAGCTGAAAGAATGCTGTGCTGACCACAAATGTACTTGCCTTTGATTCGACATAGTGTTGGGTTGATGGTAATTATTTGAAAAATGGCAAAAATTGATCCAATCAATGGCCAACTTTTGGTCTAAACCCACATGCTGAGGTATCATTACTGATTTGTTTGTTCTGTCATTGGCTGGAAGACAGAGAGTTGTTCATATCCTTCTGTGTGAAGCACTGTGCTGCTGTGTTTGTCTTGGCTAAACATGAGAGAATCAAGCCAATCTTTTACCTCATGGTCCCATCAGACTACGTGGAAGCTGGAAAGGGTGACCAACATGTAATTGCTACAGAGAGATTTATTTTTTATGCAATTTGTGTTGTTTTGCTCTGATAATTTCAAATAAAGCATCAAAAAAGACTTTTTGAAAGTATCAAGTAAACATCCTTTTGTTGAGTCTCCATTCATTCTCAAAGCACCTAAAAGACATTCTGACATTGAGGATACAAAGCGCTAAATGGCTTCAGATGTTTTTTTTTTCTTTTTGTCTTCCTGCAAAACTCATCTTAGACTGTGCAGCAAACTAGAAATACTTCTCCTTGCTATTTTTGCTTTTCAAAAACTCAACCTTTCAATCAAAATCCCTTTAAATCAAATTACAATGATGGTTATTTATTATTATACTCTTTCCCTTTATTACTTACCCTGAAATGAGCCAAGTGCATTTTCTTTTATTTGCATTTTCAATATTGCCTAAACCTTTTTCTGAATTAGGCTTGTTGAATAAACAGACTTCCGACGTGGTGTAATTGCACTACACTTGTGTGCAACTTTACTCAATTATCTAGATTACACCTATCTAAAGCATGGTGGTGTTTGCTAAAAGATTGCATATGTATAGGTTGCCGCTTTGTCACCTGCCGCTGTGTGAGCAAACCTGCATAACTTACGACAAGTGTTGATTACCTTGATGGGATCAAAATTAGAACTAATTGTGGTTTTAATTAAATGAATAGTGTTCCACTTTGTGTTCTTTGTCTCAGCTTTACTTGCGTTTGTTAAAAGGGCTTTGCTGTGGAATGTCATTGTTCTTTACTGAAACACTCTCTGACGTAATGTGACATTTTAAATTGGACATTTAAATCTCTACTTGGAGCGACATCCACTTGACGACACGGTACACTACCCAGAACACACTATTAAAAGGCTTATCAGTTCTAATTAGGCCCTTTAAAAAAATCCATCTGAATCGGACCGTGTAGCAGAGCTGGTACCTGCCACAGCAGCAGTCACAGTGCTCCTCTACAGCTGCTTTACCTCTTGTTCCCTCACGCCAGCCAACACCTGTTTGTGAAGGAGATCAGAATTCAGAGATCTGCTCCCAGCTGCCGTGTAAAACTTTCCTCGGTGTCTCGAGCTATGACTTTGTCAACCTGTGTGTTCTGTTCTGTCTCACGTGTTCATAGCGACTGAAAAGAGAGGACAGGTAGGTGTTTATCTCCTCACAGCACAGATGAGGACTTTTGGTGCCTGGGTCCATGCCTCCCAGGGGAACTAAGGGACACGCCTGCCCAATGCTTTATCAGACCAAACATGTCCTCAGTGTTACTGCTGAGGGAAAGAAAAAACAAAACAAAACAACGGGTCGTTTTAATTCTCCCCTGCCTGACTGGTAAATGTTAGATTATTGATGGCAGGTGGGTCATTAGAAAGTAGGAGAAGATGGACGAGGCTGTTAAAAGAAAAGTGCCCTGTCGCTGTTTTATGTAGATGTCACTGCAGACTGCCACAAAGGAACGCTGAAGGGTATCTTGAAAGTGACTCAGATCAATGCAATCCCATGAAAGGACTTCAGAGAAATGATCAGGTTTATTGAAAACACTTGTTTGACTTTTTTCTGCCGGTTTGTGACAGCTGACAAACAGCTGCATGAGAAAGTGACACGGAGTCTAACCTAAATCGCTTGTTCTGTATGGTGCATTTGTTGCGTATTGTTCCCAGAGGAGCAACTGGCTGTTAAAAGCTGCTGCCGAGAGGTAAACTCCTTTGTTTTTTTTTAAAAAAAAAAGCAAATACATAAGCATATGTCTGTTTCTAAACTCTTTGGGATATTAAAGAAGACATTTTTATTATCTTTTTCACTAGTTAGTGAAATTAATCAAAGTCTTAATGAAATTTGATGTGCTTCGGTCAAAAATACAACAGAGATGTTTTATAACACTTTTTTTTTCAATAGGAATTTACAGCTCATTTTAAAGCAAATGGTGGATCCAGGACTCAAGAGGCTGAAATGAGCTTCCTTCGTAGGTGGCTGGGTTCAGCCTTAGAGATAAGGTGAGGATCTTTGTCACATAGGGGGAGCACGGAGTAGAGCCGCTGCTCCTTCGCATTGAAATAAGTCAGTTGAGGTGGTTCGGGCATCTGATTAGGATGCCTCTTTTACGAATCCCTTTGGAGGTTTTTTTATGCATATCTCACTGGGAGGAGACCTCGGGGCAGACCCAGAACTCGCTGGAGGGATTATGTATCCTCTCTGGCCTTAGAACACCTTAGGATCCCCTAGGAGGAGCTGAAGAGTGTTGCTGTGCAGAGGGATGTTTATGTTTCTGTCCTGTTGTTTGTCTACGTGACCCGACTATGGAGAAGTGGTAGAAGATAGCTGGATGAAGCAGCTAAATGTGCAGTGGTTTTTAGACGTTCTCAGCTTAACAACACAAAAACAAAATGAGTCAAATTTAACTGTAATCAGAAGAAAATATAAAAAACAAACTCAAGATTTACATAATTCTTATATTTTCCCTCTCTTTGTAAGTTGTTGTGGCAATTAAAAAATATATGAACTAGTTATTTATGACAGTTTGTCTCCAGGTCACTCCTTTGGAGCTGTCTTTCTTTTTCTTTTTCTTTTTTTTTTAACGAAGAACAAATAGGACAAATAGGACTGCACTTGGCTATATCAATAAAAGCCACCTGCTTCAACAGTTTGCCCCACCACCTCTGATATTTAATAATAGAGAGAAATAACATGTGTTCTTTCTTTTCAAATTATAAAAATAAATAAAATCTGCACACAGAAATCTAACAAATACAAATTTATGTGGTCAATATTTTCACTGTATTAAAAGTTGCAGTGAGTTTTCACTGTATTAGCTTAAAGAAGAAAAACATGTTTTAAACTGGGCAAAAAAAGAAGCTTATTCAGGTATTTGGCAAACATATTAAGTGCTTTTATAACTGAGTTCCACTGATGTTGTTTTAATACAGCATTTAGGGCATAGAGTTTTATCTTCACTGATACTGATTATTAAAATAATTTTTCAGATGGGATATTGGATTTCTTTTTTAAATAGAATTGAATGGCTGACTAACAGTCCTGGGGTGTAATGTTTCATTGTCTGTTATTCATTTTTTAAAACTTCATCCTTTCACTGGTCTTTTTAGTCTTTTACCCTTCACTGGAAATCCAGCAGCAGGATCTTTCTGCCCATGTTTTCTTTGATTTGAACCAGTTTTATTCTTTCCCATCTCTTAGTGAGTCTATATTGACATGCATACCTACATCATGGGAAAACAGAGTTTGACCACCTTTTAAACAGTGTATCATCAACTGGTTTATAAGATGGATGTTTTGCAAAGATTTCTGTGTCAACCATTATCAGTCTGACCATTTGTTACTGATTTAAGGTGACATCTGCTCCAGACAACAAACTTTTCCTCTAATGAAGAGAGATAAAGTCTCCCCTCTCTCTTTGTCATCGCTTCTGTCTGGGTCGTGTGCCGGCTAAAGAATAAGGAGAAACCTACTGTCCATACCATCCAGAATGCTGTCTGTTGGTCTAATAATCATAAAACTGCTGGTTGTGTAACCCAAAAATAAGTCAAGCTTGCAACGTCTTGCAACATTAGTTTTGTCAGTAGCATTTTTAGGACCAAAAAAAATCGGAGTGGCCATGCCAGTTTGAGAAGTACTTTATTTTCATTTGACCTTACATATAATACAGTTACACACAACTGCAAATTATTACCTGGTGTGAACACAAAAAACATAAACAAACAAACAAAAAAAAGATTAAAAAATAACAGTAAGTTTAAAAGCTTTTTTTACCTGAGGAATAAAGCTGTTGCTTATTCTGTCTTTTGTTTCGATTGAGTGATATCTTTGTCCAGATGGCAGGAGATTAGACAGCCCATGGGAGAGGAGAGAGGGATTTGATGACTTTCTAATTAAAATGATTCAATAAACTATTCAGTACCATCCATCTATCCATTCATTCTTTTTTATAACTATTTATTCAGGATTATTGGAAACTGGTGTCTATCTACAGCAGTTAACAAGCAAGAGGCGGAGTGCACCCTGCATGAAGCGCCAGTCCATCACATGCCACATAAAGATGAACAACTATGCACACTCACACCTAAGATCAATTGAGAATCCCCAGTTAACTTACAATGTATATTTTTCGGACTGTGGGAGGAAACTTGAGTACCTGGAGAAAACCCACGCATGAGCAGGAAGAACATGCAAACTCAACATAAAAAGGCCCCAGCAAGACTTTCCTGCTGTGAGGCAGTCAGTGCTGACTGCTGCACCATACAGCCCTATTTAGTACCTTTCATTGTAAATAATTGCATATGATTTGACTTGCTCAGTGGTGCTCCAGCAATAGATGGTATTCTACATCATTCAGTCCAAAGAAAAAGGCTCAGACTTACGACAAAAAATTATCTTTGTATTCTTTTTCTTTCTTTCTTTCTTTCTTTCTTTCTTTCTTTCTTTCTTTCTTTCTTTCTTTCTTTCTTTCTTTCTTTCTTTCTTTCTTGCTGGTCTTCTATGTGTCTGCGCAGCGATTAGTGTTTCACTGTAAATCCCTGATGTCAATTATGAGTACAGCAAACTGTGAGTTGCCAAAGCTGATTCGAGCTATATGCTGTCTGGGCCATCTTGCCAATAAAGGGTCTTAGTTTTTTTTGTTGTTGTTGTTGTTTTGGTTTAACACAATTTCAGGGGAAGTATTGCGACTAATTTATCAAGGGTCTGTTGCACCATCACTTTTACCTATGAGGTGAGTCACTGGTACGGCATGCCTTTGTTGGGTCCATTACACACAGCCAGCTATGGACTCGCATTCAAACACACACCCACACACATCTCAATACACTCTCACATCAGTAAGATGCTTTAAAAGTCCCTGGAGAATTGACGGTGATTATTGTGGCTACTGTGATTGCTATCATTGTCTCCCATCATGGCCATTACCAGCAGAGCATTTCCCTGTGCACTCCTTTCAGCTCAGCGCTCTGTTTACCCTAATGTGAGCTGGGGGGAAAATAGCCGAGCGGCGTCTTCCATAAACACCTTGTTATCTCTCACTCCTTCTCTAATTTTCTCTCCATTCTATCACCGTGGCTCATTTTTCCGTCTTTCCGTGAGCTGTACCCGGCTGCCCCTCTCTGCCTGAAATGAAAGGAAGTGTAGAGCGCTTATTTTGTTTGTTTTGAAGGCTTGTTTTTGTTTGTTAGTCAAACTCTTAAGCTTTTGCTTTATTTTGTTATGTACAGTAGTTTAAAACTATAGTATAGTATGTATTCAACTTTTTGCTTTTTATTGCCTAATTATTCTTTGTTGTAACTTATCTACACTTAAATGGGCCAAAAAGCAGGATGCTGCCTGTGATGCCAGCACATTTTTGCTCTTTGGCTCACATTTTCTTTATCATCATTCCTTCTCTGCTCTTCCTCACATCTGTGCGAGGCAGCCTCGGCCAAAGCACTAAGTCAATTTTACGCAAATGGGATTCGTACAATCCAAATAGAGGAAATTGAAATCCAATGGCTTGCATTTGAAGGATGTTAAATGTCTTGCCCAGTTAATACTTCCTCAAACATAAAAAACCCCGCAGAGAATGGTGTTATTGGGGCCTGCATAGGAATGTATAGAAGCACTGGAGTGCATAGCAGGCACCTGTAATTTTTATTCTTCCTTCAACTTTAATGCATCCCGAATGGAACACTCTAACCTGAACCCACGCAAATTATGTATTGAAACAACTGGCTCGGTCACGAAATATGTGCTATTACTTTTAATGATGTTTTGAGTTACCATTGAAATGTAATTTGCAATAGACAGCGCCAATAAAACCCAGTTCAAGCTAATAAGAGGCTCTCTCAACTGACAGAGTGAGAGGTCACATGACCTAAAATGGAAGTGTGTGACCAGAACATATTTTTTAGTAAACTCTTCAAACTCTTCCTTGCACAGACAAATTATACACCTAAACTTAGGCATTTTGGACCTCTTTCTGACAATGTTTCTACTATTGCTGTAAAGCTTACGGTTTTCTCTGAAGTAGACCCAGAAGGCTGAGTTTGATCATT
This sequence comes from Kryptolebias marmoratus, assembly GCF_001649575.2. NCBI lineage: Eukaryota > Metazoa > Chordata > Actinopteri > Cyprinodontiformes > Rivulidae > Kryptolebias > Kryptolebias marmoratus. The sequence goes on from NC_051431.1 coordinate 25,081,460, forward strand.
TGACTTCCTATCTTTTTCCATTGTAATTTTGTCTGACACTGTGTCTTTAACTTGTCATTTCTCTGACATTAAGCACTGTAGAAATGTGAAATTTTATATTAATGAAAACCAATCTCTCTTTTCACTCACAATATGATATATGATGATGAAAAAGAACTAAATATAAAGGCTGGGCTGACGAGGAGATGGCACAGGGAACACAAGGAGCAAATCTATACAATAATATAAAAACACAAGGAACAAACTTAATGCAAGGATCACATGGAAAATAAAATAAAGAAGAACAAGAAGATAACACAAAATACCCAAATCCTGACACATAGTTCATGCTTAAGGCTACTGTAATTCCTGTACATGTTCAAAACATGTTATTTGTCCTTAGACCATACAGGTGCTGGTCATAAAATTAGAATATCATGAAAAAGTAGATTGATTTCAGTAATTCCATTTAAAAAGTGAAACTTGTATATTATATTCATACATTACATACAAACTCATATATTTCAAATGTTTATTTCGTTTAATTTTGATGATTAC
>NC_051431.1:25083243-25176364 GCF_001649575.2 Kryptolebias marmoratus
AAACATTTGAAATATATGAGTTTGTATGTAATGTATGAATATAATATACAAGTTTCACTTTTTAAATGGAATTACTGAAATCAATCTACTTTTTCATGATATTCTAATTTTATGACCAGCACCTGTACATAGAAGCCAAAAGTAACAGGTTCATATATCCATTCACGTATAATGTCATGTCTTTTCTGTTTGAGTGCTATTCTTTGTATGACTTTGTTTGTAAAAAAACATCTCATGAACCACTTTATGGATCTTACTGAAACTCTCAGAAAGGACTCACTGGATGCCTGTCTGCAACTGATCAACCTTTGGCGTCATCCCCATTTAGTATAAACACACCAAGGGGCAGGCTCCTTCAAAGTTTCTTCAGGAACTTTTCTAGTGTGAGAATTTGATATCCTAGAGACGCTGGCTGCTCTTTTCAGTATGGGCAACAAACTTTTCTGTTCTTAATTGCTGGTTAAATATGAGCAACTGTGCTCTGGATTAAAAGTGAGCAAAGCTTTTTTTCTTTATTTGCAGATCTGACTGTGTGAGCACTTACACCTGTGTGACTCATATGTGATGCTTTTAGGAGGCTCAGAGAAAGAAAGAACTGCAGACTGAAACATTCTGAACTGTTCTGTACACTGGCTGATAAATATACTAAAAAAGTATTTAGAACTTATTGATATGAATTCCGGATTATCAAAGTGGATAATTTAAGTGCACATTTTAAAGACAACATGACAAATTTCATTTTGTAATATTATCCAAGCTAGCAAAATACAGATATTTTGATGTCATTTAAAGAGAACCCACGTTGAAAAACATGTTATCAATGCTGCCAGCAGGTCATTTGGGTCACCATGGCAACCACACACCTGTGTCTGACACTCCCAGACAGCACTCTGTCAGTGTGGCAGAACCATTTTGATCACCACACCTGTTTTGTTTTTGTTTGTTTTTTATTTCACATGCAGTGTTTTATGTAGGAGAGATGACAAGTTAAAAAAAGACCCTTTATGGCCAGTTCATAGTATCTTGAGTCCATAAAAAAATCTGAGCTCACATACATTAGACATCAGTGAAAGTTTGAATCTGTGTACTCTGGGAGTATTTAAGAGAAAACCACAGCAGTGAAAGAGGACAAAAATACTTATGTTTTGGTGTATAAACTTTATAGTAAGGTAAAAACTATGGAAACGAAATTTTTGGAAAGTTTAGACAGCTTAAAAGTTAGAGTGCATGGGATTATTACACACTAAGTTGAATATTCTGTGGTAAAATTGCCAAAAGAAAAAGAAAAAACAATTGGGTAAAAACTATAATAGATATCAAAATGTTGTTCAGTCATGTCAAGTTCAACTTTCCATTACCCATTTAAACTTTGAAGCATATCTGACCTATGTAGCGCCAAAGAGGTCTAACTAGTTTTGTTAAAATACCTTTGTTTATTGGGAATTTTTTTTTTTGCAAGTTTTGCGATTTCTGTGCTGTACAGTATACCCAAAGTCAAAGCACACTGTTCACAATTAAGTCAAATATTATGACCTATTTACCTTATACATATTTTGTGGGAGGTGTAGTGAATAGAATTTAGTTTGTTAATCTTTGTATTTGCAGTACGGTTTTTACCTCTTAAGTCAATGTTTAAAGGTAATTAAGACCATAAACTAAAAGCTGCACTGCACATGTGCAAATATGCATGCACTTTTTGTTTACACGTCTCATTTAAAAGGAACCCATTGACGATTACCTCAAGACAGTGTTTAATCATCTTGTCTAATTGGCTGACCAATTAATTGGTGCATTACTTTGAGCTAAATGTATGCAAACTAGCTAGAAGTGAGGGAGTGGACTTGTTTTGTGTGTGTCTGTGTGCGTGTAAGTCTGTGACATTTCATCACGGTGTGATCTGTCATGTTATCCCCCTGTCAGTCCTCCAGATATGTGCGTCAGAATGGGCTGTATGAGTGTGTGTGAATGCTTTGTGGTGCGGGGTGAACGTGCGGTGCCACAGATAATGCTCGGCGTCTTGTGTCGTCATGTCATTGCCTTGAGCTGTTGTTCCCAATGCATGCACAAACAACACACACCCACACACACGCACGCATCACTTTGCTTCAACCTTTTCTTGCCCAGGGGCTTTTATCAGCAATTCATTTCCCAGTATCTCAGCCATCAATCATTGCAGCTTGTCCTCAAATGCTGCCGTTGCTGCTAAAGACAATGAGAGGGAGCGATGTATATACAAGGAGGCACAGACAGGCCAAGAGAGATCAGGCCTTTTCAATTAAGATTGCAATCGACAAGCAATGTTAGAAGATTAAACTTTGCCTTGTTTTTGGAAGTGTTTGATCTTGAGTTTATGGTACTGTTGTTGAAACGGTGCCACACTTTTCTGACAACTTTCATTTTCAAAGTTAAGCCTAACCTATGTTTTTACAATCGTCATCTAAAAAAAATCATTTTCTCTAGGAATTGCAATTTAATGACAGAATATAAAACACTATGTTTGTTAGGTGTGCAAAATGTAATAAATGTGTCAATAAAGGCTCAGATATGATAAAATACATAACCCATATGTAAGACTCCATATTTATGTCATTCTATTGTTTGAAATAGATTTTCCATTTTAGTTGCCCAATAACACTTAAGGAATGGATGTCAGGCAAAAGAAAAAAAAATGTGCAGGCCTCATCTCGCCTTTGTTTAATGTTTTTTCACTTTTCTGATTTGTTGCCGCTCACAGTTGCTTTGATTTATGTAAAAATACATGGTTAGCTTTAGGTAGAAAAATTACAAGGTAAGATTTGTTAATTTAAAGACAGAATCATACAGGTGAGGTTTAGGAGAGAAAGCGTTTTGTGGCTGTTAGCGCTGTTGCCTCCTAGCAAAAAGATCCCTTCCTGTGTGGAGATTGTACACCCTTGCTGTGATATTCTTTTCCAGTAAATTGGGCTTCTTTACACATTCTTAAGTGAGACTTGCCTTCTGTTAGTGATCAATCAACTTGGTCGTCGCCACTCAGACTGACTGGCCACTTCTGCTTCACTTTACTGACAGAGGTGATCTTCAGTTGTGAAAGCTGCAGGAGTCTCTTTCACCAGAGTTATACAGTGAAGAAGCACTGAAGGAAAACTTAGCATCGAATGTGAGCATAAACCAGCATTCAGTAAAAAAAAGAAGCTCAGTCTGGCCCACGTTGCATTGTTTACACGTTCAGAACAACTCAGGAGCATCACCTCTGCAGAGGTTCGAGAGTGCTCTCTTGGCATTGAATGCAAGGTGGAAAGAGAGCATCCAGTGTTTGTAAATTCAACCAGCAATCCTGTAAAGATCATCAGCTGGCAGCAGTAGAAACTTTTTTCTGTGTCAGCTTAAATGTAATTATATACTCAGAGGGGAGACTTCTTGCACCTGAAAGTATTTTGAGTCAACTGTCTTGTCTATGGTCAGAAGCCTGAACATACCACAATTCCTTGCAAATAAATGATCTTTTAAGACCATTTCTTATTCTATTTCATTTGGATTTAAAAGGAAACTTGACTTAGTGTTCCGTGTGTCACAAGAGCTCAAGCATCTGGGTAACTTGTGATTATTAGTAGGAGTGGCAACAAGAGGAACAGCAACACACACATAGTTAATAACATTACTCTGCTACAAGTATTTGTATTCATACAGTATTTGGTTGGGTTCAGCGGATTGGGCCACTTGCTCCTCTAAAAGGTTTAGCAGCTTTTCTGTGGATGAAGCAGTCGATGCTCTGGAAAAATACTGACACTAGGTTGTTGTTTTTTGATGCAAGCACTGCTCTGAAATAAATGATTGTTCGTGATGAGGCACTAAGGGACTGAGATTGGGAAGTTTGACTTGCGGCACAAGCTTGCAGTTTTTAGATTATTTTGCAGCTTGGTTTAAAAACAATGGGTGTGGCCTTGGTGCTTTATGTTGTCACAGCAGGATTTATGTCAGAATGCATTAAAACATGATACTGAATGGAAGGTCACCTGCATTTTGGTAATGGTCACAAGACCCCAATACAGTCACTATAGCTGCTCATGTTGTAAACAGAGTGAAGCAAAGCCTTTGGGTCTTCTTTTACTGAGTACAACATAAATCAGTGTAGGTAGTTGCACTAAATAAATAGGAATCCATCCATCCATCTTGTGTTTATCTGAGATTGGGTTGTGGAAGCAACAGGTCCAGGAAAGACACCCCCTGAATCCCTTTTCCCAGTGATGCTGTGAAAAGTAATCATTGGATTTTCATCTACATTGAACAACCTTTAAAGACAGCCCAATTCAAGATGGCTGGCGTAGCTAATTGACCTTAGAAATCACAAAAATAGCTATACTTTAAACATTTTACAGACATTGAGCAAAATAAGTGTTATCCCCAACACATACACAACTACAAATCTCATGGTATTGCATGGGAGTGTGCAACATTATTTTAAAGGTTTTACCAAAATTTTCAAAACAGAAAGATGATCTTTTTTCAAACATTGGGATGAAAGGTGCTGGGCAGTTTGTACTCCTTCAAGGAATGTTATGCCTGTAATTGGGAATGTCATTGTAAAGTACAAAACAACACTTTTTAAGATTCATTATCACATCCACATTTTATCAAGGTCCACAACATTCTGAGATTTAAAGTAGACTCAATTTTGACTGTCCAGTTTTGTGATCCTGTCTGCGATTTCCAAATCACAGACGTTATAGGGCTCTAATCTTGCACAAACATTCTGTGGGTTTTGTTTTTAGCAAACATTTACCCTCAAAATTTATAAACATACCTACAACATGTATAAAGATCACATGAATACCAGTAACCAGTTTACTGTTTTACACCTTTGTACAGTTAAGAAATACTGTATGTATATTTCTTTAAGGTGCTAGCTGACAGTATTTGTATTCCTGTTCCTAATAAAGAATGTTTACATTTTTAATACAAATAAATGAGGACAAGTGAGTTGTGTTGAAAAAGGTCAACACAACTTACTGTAAGTATAGTAGATATTATAATACTTAGACCCTTAGTCCCTGATTAATATGCATGTTTGTTGTCCTGATCATCATGTTGAATCAGTTAAATCTGTGTTGACACATTGTTTAATTTCTTTTTACTCTACCTAAATTAAATTCACTGTGGGATTATCTCCATTCTGCTTATTTATTTATTGTATTTACATCTGTACTGAACATCTTACCTGCAAATATCAACAACCGGTACTGTACATTTTGCAAAGCTGAATTTTGTTCCATGTAATATTTCACTGTTAAGGCCAATTGTCTCACACCCCATTTAAATTCAAATGACAGCTCTCCTTTTTATTCCTGGCTTTATCAGTGAACCAAAACACAATTGCTTTAGAAAAAATAAAAAAATAAAAGCTGCATCATTAAACCTTTTTTCACTCATTTTAAGATCTTGGCCACATCAAAGAGATTGCCACAGAAAAGTGCTCTTTTTTTCCAAAATCAATTTTGTGAGCACCTGATAATTACTGCAGGAGGAACAAGTTTCGAACTTTTTATGGCAATTAGCAAGGCTTGTTATCAACAAAGACAGGAAAAGACCAGAGGGTGACTTTCAAACATAAAGTGCATTGAACTTACCAGATGATCTCTAAGAAAATCTCTATGCAGACTAGTGTGTGTGTATATATATATATATATATATATATATATATATATATATATATATATATACACACACTAGTCATATATACACTGCATAGAGATTTTCTTTTTTGCATGATTGGGACCTCACCTCTACTATACACAGTGTTGGTAAAGCACTGCTTCCCCCACCTCAGCTGCCTAATGTTTTGCCAGAATGTTCTTGGAGCAGATTGAGAGTGAGAACCTGTCCCCTAGCTGAAGGTGCTGGGAAGCTACTGTCTTATCTACCAGAGAAAACTCCAATGCACAGGTGCCAAGCCGTGGGCCATGCCCCTTTCACACGGACCCTAACGGTCCCGGCTCCACTCTACTTGGCTCGTTTACATCTGCATTTTTTCGTGGTTGGTCCCTGTTTTTTTGGTCCCTGCTTTGGATTAGGGCCAGCCGGGCCAGCCCTGCTTCTTGGGTGGCGCAAGCTTAGCTCCTGTTCACTCATTGGTCGTGGGTGTGACCAGATGCAAGCATAAAGAGCAAACGATAGGATTATAAACAACAGCGTTGGCTTACCCTGCAACGTTTATGCCGTCTGTCCCCCAGCTGAAGACGCTGTAAAGCCTGAAATCTCCGGCGGATAACAGCTGTCCTACTCCGCGCAACAATCGCGACATCCAGAACATTTCTTCCACTGTGCCTCTCTTCCTGAAGTCTCAGGAGAATCACCATAAGTTTAAAAAACAGCAACAACTCAGGGCCAACACTGTCCATAGCGCTTTTGTTGTTTACACAACTTGCGCTAAGTTTCAGAAGCGCACCCCCCCGCTCCGCGGCCCCGTCCCCCGCAATACAAGGAGGTGTTCCTCTGCTACCGACAAAGCTGGCCGGTGTAAACGCGATGCATTCTTTATCCAGCCGAGCCAAGTAAAGCGAAGTAGAGCCGGACTTCTGAATTAGGGTCCGTGTAAAAGAGGCAAATGTAGCCCCACAGCAACCCATTGCCTCTCACCATGGGCAACTACGGAGTGGAAAAGGTCTAGTCCCTCTCAGGGAGATTGGTTCCAGAACCCAAACTGTGCATTGGGGTGAGCCCAATTATCTCTAATCAATACCTCTCAATCTTGTGCACAAGTTCAGGGTTAGGGTTAGGGTTAGGGGTGGGGTTAGGGTTAGGGTTAGGCTCCTTCTCCACAAGAGACGTGACATCCATGGCCAAATAGCCATCTTGGTAAGCTAGGGTCAGATTGCCAAAGCTCCCTGCCTTTAGCTACTGCCCTTTGCACTATGCACCCAACCAGTATGGCTCCTGCTGCTTTTAGCTACTGTTTTGCTGATTTCAGCTTTAGTTCTACTTGTTTTATCTTTAACAATCCAGTTAATAATTTATTCTTAGACATATTTCAGCAAAGGTTTTCAGCACTCAGCACTCACAGCGCAATTTCTCTTATTTTGCCTGTTATCTATAAGCTGCACATAAATGTTAATATTGTTTAAAAAAACATATTTTAACTTGAACTACTTTAAATTTTACATCAGTGCAGCAAAAAAGGAACAACTGCAACTTGAAGCTTTCTTGGATTGTATTTATTTACAAGCTCTGGCTGTTTTCATGTTTTGAATGAGTAAATCTGGCTCCTCACCAAGTAAAATTGACTCAAGGACACATAAAATAAGTCTTATTTTCCCAGTACCTCAATCACTCCTGGATTCATGGAAAAGTTTTAGCTCGCAGAGACATTTTTGATCTTGCTTTCGGCTTTCTCTGACAGAAGAATTGGGTAAAGATAATCTCTTTACTGAACAAGCTAATCTGTTTTTTTCCCCCTCCATTGTGGATTGACTGTACGATGGCAGAGAGGCAGGTGATAAAAGAAAAGTACAGAAAGAGAGGTTTATTTGACTTTCTGCACTTCACTCTTGCCTGCTCTCCTTCTCTTGGGAGACCGACTCCTAGCTGCTGCCGGATTATCCCGATGTCTGTGACTCCTTCTGTCAGCATTCAGCGTCTCTCATTCCCTCTCTCTGTCTCCTCCTGCCACAGGAGGCACTGATCCCCAGTTTCTGGAGGTTTCTGTGTTTGTTACAACTAAGTGGGTTTTGTTTTGAAGCCTTTATCTTTCACTGGAGTGCAATGAAGGAGAACGAGACCTTGCCAGTCCATTGCTGGCCTGCCAGGGTGTGGATGGTAAATACATTAGAGGTGTTGGGTGCAAATACATGTGTGACTTGCTACTTTCTGCTAGCTGACACAGACTGAAATTCAATGCGGGGAGTCTACGGAGAACACTGAAGCCTTTTTTTTTAATGAAGGCTGTTTGGGTAAGGAAGATGACATTTGCCTTTAAGGTTTACTAACATTAATACTGTAACCACAAGGGTAAAGAAACTGTTAGTCGCTTTAGTGTTGTTAGCTGAAAGAAAAACATTTATTCAGGTCCTTAAATGATGTGACTCTAACATAACAAACTCTGCAGATAAATTCTCCATTTATCATTTTTAAAATAAAATTCTCAAAGACAATCAAAAGCCTTTAACTAAAATATTAAAACTGGACTTGCAGGCTCTCAAGTAGAAGTGAATATGTGTTACACCAAAGTGCTGAGCAGAGGCCCCTAGGCACAGACACATCTTGGTGAACCATTACACACAAAAACAGCCAGAGCTATACCACCAGGTGATTATGAATACTGTATTTATTAAAGACACCAACAAACAGCTCTTATAATCTCATAGAATCCACTGTAATAGACTGTTCTAATATTTTACTCACATATCACTTACAGAAAAAAAAGAGACTTAAATAATTCCACTATACAGTTTGACATCTGACTGCCGTAACATTTACGCTGAAAACTGCACAAACAGACAACACAACATTTACTGTGCTTCTGATCAATAAATGTGTGACAGACCTGGAGGTTAAAACACTGTCAACTCAAGATAAGTAAAGTTTAAATAAGGGTGAAAAATATAACTATATATCTATGGATCTTACAGCAGTACATCACACCTCAATGATGCAATGCACATTATGCTAACAGCACAACTTTTGCAATAAAAACATTAATAAACGGACATCCTAATAGTTATTATTTTTAAAAGTGTTTTTTTCTTTATATCTTCTTCAGCCCTGAGCTTTAGAGTCAATGAACTTTCCTCATTTCACTCTGTGGCAGTTAATGTCCTAACAAAAACTTACACAGTTAAACAGTTTGTGTCAGGCTGGGAGGAAAGAGTGGCGAACCCAATGCGCAGACTCATCTTGGTTCCAAGGAAAATAAAATATATTTTTTTTCAAAAACAGAACAAAAGCAAAAAGATGATAAGGCAGCAAAACCAAACAATAACAAAAGTCTAAAGCATAGCATAAGCAACAAGACAAGGAAAGACAAGACATGGGAGGCACCAGACAGTGCGTACAAGCGACAACGGATCAGCGAGTAAGTGGAGGAGATGACTGGGTTTTAAAGACAGAGGGTGATTAGGTGAAGTGGGTACAGGTGAGTGATTACAATTTGGATCAGGTAAAAATGGGCGTGGCAGGAAAAGAAGAGATAAACTGAGGAGAAGTGAATGATGACAGGAATGCAAAGACAAGGAACAAAAACTGAACAAAGACAAGACTAAGCGTAAAGACAACTAAATGGCAAAATATCAAACTTAAACATGAAAAATAACAATAACCTCCAGATCCTGACAGTTTGTCACTAACATTTTTAAAGAAGCCATTTAATAGATACATGTTTTATTGCATTTACAATAACTTTTATACTTGGTGATGCGCTGTTTTCAAACTTTCCATTTGTCTCATATCGACAAACTGATTCCAGAACAGGTACACAACAGTTGTGGTCATTTTTCCATGGTAACTGGCTGAAAAGAAAAAAAACTGACCTTGAATCAAAACTTCACCTGCTCTTTGGACACAGGGCATTTTGTTTGATCAATAGTTAACACTTAGATAGTCATTAATAGACAAATTTGATATAAAATACTGCCTGGAAACAGCTTATATTGGATTCTGAGTGGATAATTGATATGAGCATAAAACATACATTTTATCATCCATTAAAAAAGAGCCTCTTATCGTTTTATTACATATGTAATTTTATTACATGAAATAGCAATATATACAGTTTTAAACCTTGTTAATGTATGCTAATAGTGATTCACAAGTTTTCTATAGATGAATAAATGAGGAACTGTAGAAGGGTGAGAGTGTGGCAGAGCCTATAAGCTGAAAAAATGAGGATGCATCTCAGAAAGCATCAGAAGGCACATTTAAAAATGAGAGCAAGGATTACAAAAGAATAAAAAACAACAGCAGGCACAAACAATAATTACTACTGGTGTGATTTTTTTTGTCGGTTTAATTTTTGAATCATAAGCAGCCACCACAAGTGCTTTTGGACAGTGCTTTTATTTTTGCAGTACCTGCCAGAAGGGGGAGGCAGAAGTTTCACTTTGCCCATTTAAATGTAAACAAATATTGCAATAATTAAATTCAGCTCTTTCCAGTTTCATTTGTATTGCTCAAATTCTCAACAAAAGGACTCTTAAGGCACTTTAATTAGAGAAAAAGCCAACAACATTTGGCAGAAATAGCTTCTTTCTGGAAAAAAGAAATTGACAAAGATCCAAGTTGCTCCCCATTAGCGGGTATTATAATTTGTTTATTCATCTGTATAACAAGTTCTCTTTCATTGCATCTTAGCCTAATCAGATTGCTTATATTTTTGATTTACCACCACTGAAAAGGGAGACAAATTATTCCGGGTGGGCTCTCAAAGAACCCAGCTGTAAAAGCCGTCATTAAATGGATTTTCACAAGTCTGTGATTGACAACCTGTCGTGGTTGTGGGGGTTTATGTGCTGTATTGTAGTTTTGTCTTTTTGGATTCCTTCGGTGCCTTGTTTTTAAGTGTGTCCTCTTTTACCAGTTTAAGGCTGCTACATACTCAGCAAGAACTGAGAAAATTATTCTTTCTCTACCAGGGCTACAAGAAAAAAAATGACGTCTTTTTTTTTTTTTTCACACAACCCTGGTTCAGGATTTCTTGCAGCTTGTTTCAACACACCGTCTGGGCAGAACCTCGTGTGGCATCTGACATCTAATGTATTGTGTGATTGGTCAGAAATGTGAAGTTTCGCTGGCACAAAGGTTTGGGTTTAGGTTCTTGTTAAGTATGACATATCCTCTTCAGAATGAACTTTGAGTAAACAAACAATTATCTTGGTTGTTGTGGAGTATGTAACAAGCTGTAGTCTGTTTTTTTTATTATTTTTGTGTTCCCAGTCATTGTAACCTAAGTTTCCCAGTACACTCTGCCACTGACACAAATTGTCCATCTGCTCAATAACCCAGTTGTTCTCACTCTCCAATCATCCATCCCAGCATATATGAGCTCCTTGGTTTCCTTTAGTTGCTGTCAGATCTTCACATGTTTTTGTCATTGTTGTACTTTCATATTTCTGCCCTAGACCTTTGTTCTTTTTCTGACACCTGCTTGCTTGGCTTTTTATTTTTAGATTAAAACCTTTAGATCATATATCTGCCTGCTGCCTTTCTGCTTGCACCCCTGGGTTCACCTTACCACTGAAATCACACACAACCCACATTAGGATTACTCCTAAAAGATGTTTGGTCTAAATGATGATGTAAATTGGCTGCACATTAACAATATATTTTGATCACTTATCTTTTCTTATTTACATGAGCTCACGTAGACCTATAATTTGAGATAAACAATACACAGTTTTGCATGCTTGTCATAAATTAGTGTGGTCCCAGTGCATTGTGGTAATTTTTATTTGCTGCTTCCATCATCAGCACATGAGCCAAGCTCGTAACAAATTAAAGAGAGGTTCTTTCCACTTTCAAGGTTAAAAGAAACAAACTGTTTATAGCATATTTACGCACACACCAGATATGGAGCGACATTAGCATTCAATTGGAGTTATGTTTCCAGCCACCTGATGAATGCAAGTCCAACATTCACTCGCTTTTTATCTCTGTTTTACATCTGCCCGGCTCCTTAAAGCAATATCTCTCTCATTAACTGATAAGCAATCCACAATGTTCACTAGCTAGTCTCTAACATTGTTTACTGCTGGGCAGGCAGTGTTAAATCAGTTTCATTTTTTTTAATTTGATTTTATTAATGGCCAGGCATGACCAAAATCACTCTGACTGAACCGGATAAGCAAAACTGTTGGAAAGAAAATCATCAAAGTGGAATAAAGGACGTCTAAAATCATGTCAGAGCTTCATGAAGCCGTGACTTACTGTTAAAAAATAATATTGTCACTTATTAGACAAAACTACAGTCTTGTTACAGACGATTTCAACAAATTAATAGACATTTCACAACTTTTTAAATTAAAAATGTTATTTCATGTGACCAGAGGCAGTAAAACTGAACAATTGTCAGTTTCAGAGCTGCTTTTAGCTCTATCTGATGAAAGGTAACATCCAACATATTAAAAACCACATTTGATTTTTTTGTGATTTTCTTTGTTAAAATTTAACAAGCATTCATCATTTAATCAGTTGTGAAAAAGCTAAAACTTACTTGTCCTTCAAAGACAAAAACATACAGCCAATAATACCAAGGGGTGGGTTGAACTTTATGATATATATAAAATACAATATATGTATTTTACAATAAGTGAGAAGAAAAAGTGCTTAAATGCTGAAGCCCAGAAAATATGACTGAACAGCAGCTTATTTGCATAAAAGGTGACATAGACCTAAAACCGCTCATTCTGAAATGAGCTCAAAACAGGCAGAAGTGATCAGGTGAAATCTCAATGTCTAAAAATGATTTAGTGTATTAAATTTAATGAACATGTTTTGTATAGCTCACAGATCTATCCTAACTTGTTCAAGGAAGCATAATAGGTTCCTTTTAAATACACAAGTAGCTTTCAGTGCCCTTATTTCACTACAAATGACAGTTTATGGCACTTTTATCCAAATTACTAAGTCAAAATTACACACTGAAAAAAATCTGTTTCTGATCAAGAGTAAGGTTTAACATGAGACAACAAAACTTTTTTGTATGTATTTCGTGATGTTGACAATCAGATGGCTATAATTCACTTTGCTTATGTTGATCTGTTTAGGGAAGCTGTTATTTATTAAAAGTCAATTTCATAACTTTGTGTGTCTATATTCATGGCTTTAGTACAATGTTGCCATGAGAACATGCTTCAAACTATTCATACATTTTTAAATTGTGTTTTCTTGTTCTTATATACTTATCTCAAAGTGTCCTGTTTCTGTAAACACACATTCCTGCAGTTCAAATGGGAGGCAAAGTCACCTGGCTTCTGGAAAGTGAAATGGACTCTGCTTCATGTAATGCTAATGCCACACCTGCTTCACTGGAGTCGTATTTACATTTGTAATTTTAATATTTAGTATTAGAAGGTCATACACTATAAAAACTGTTCATGTAAAGTTGTATCACACTGCTGCCATATGAAGAATGAGCTAGCTGCTAGTCTGCTGTGGAACACATATATATAGCCACGTCATGAAGTGAAAAAGAAAACAAAAACATTCAACTTTAAAGAAAGAATGTGTAAGAATGAGGAAAATCTGTAAAAGCTTACCTTTACTAAACACAACACCTAATAGTCTTTCACAGTCCTAGTGCTATAGTAGACAAATTGTTAACTTTATATATATATGTAGTGAATTTATTGTTTCTGTTTCTGAATGTCTCTTATCACTGTTTCAGAACATTTTGTTTTGACAGTTTGGCTAAAGAAAAAACAGAAATTGGGGTGTGGAGTGTGTGAAAACAGATAGACCATGGACAAAATGTTGAAGGACAAATTCAGGATTGAACACAAGTGGACTTGCAACTGTTTAACAAAATAAAATAACAGGGAAACTAAATAGTCCAAAAGAAACTGATCACTCTCAGATTTTCTGATTGAAACTCTTTTTTTTTTTTTCCAAGCCACTGACAAAGGTATGCTTCCCCATCTTTGGAGGTCAGATTTTATTTTAGATATTAGAGGAAAGAAATTGCCAGAAAATTGCTTGAAGAAGAATGATGGTTGTATTGATTCCCTGGTATTCAAAGTAAGAGGCCCTCAATATAAATCTGATAGCTGACTTTTAAACATGGTTTGCTGGAATATCGATTGAATGGCTTTCACTCTTGAAAGTGTGTAATCCAATAATATAGCAGAGGTTGACTCTGTAAAAAATGACAAGGGTTGTTCAGAAAGACTGGTTCGGGTTAAACAGTAAATCATCAACTTAAGTCAGAAAAAGAGTAAAGAAGTAGACCTCAGTGAGGCTCTGTTGCTGGGGAAAATTGGTGAGGAGATAAATTGCTATTCAGAATTTTTACAGCTTGACTAATGACCACTGCATACACTACTCTGATACACACCCACACCTACACACACGCACACAAACACACACACACACACATATATATATATATATATATATATATATATATATATATATATAATTCTAATAAAAACACTGAAGTACTGAAGTATATACCTTATTGCCAATACCAGTAGAATTTCCACATTAATGACAAAGTACCACACAAATAAAAAAAATTCCTAGCTCAGCTAAAGATTTTACTCAAAATAATTCCCTCTCTGTCATTAGTTTTTCCTCACAGTAGTGACAGGATCAGGTTACAGCGAGACAAACATAGACAAACAAAAAAGGTAAAAATGATTCCATTGTTGGTTTGGTTTCTGGGCACCGAATGAGAAGGGGAATGTTGGAATACCCTGCTGCAATATTGTTTCTTAAAAGCTCTGTTTTGCATGTCTACACAAATGGAATAAAAAAAAAGCACTTTGAAAAGTGAGTTCAACAATGTCAGTTTTTCTCATTCAAAACTCACTCTGTGTGTAGATGAGAAAAGCAAAAGCATCAGAAAATCAGTTTCTGGAAATATCTGGAATGGTGATGACTAGTTGTATGTCTTCCATCAGTTTTCTCTAAACTCACCTCAAAGTTCTGTTTTACTGCAAACTAATGTAAGATTACAAACTATGCATCGTCATGTTAATATTATTGAATTATATTTGTGCTCCTAAATATAGTAGCCTGTATCCTAAATGTACAATTAGGTAAAATACACATCAAAGAGGAGGGTAGTATGCAGCATTTGTCAATTACTAGATGATGGCAATCACATAGACTCAGAGTGATGTTTTCTTCAACAGTAAAATCTTTTGCAATATATGTACAGGACATGTTTATGGTACTTCTGGTTTTAATCTTTGCACAATGAAGGTAATTTTAAAAATGTTGAAAAAGATATTTTCAAAATAACAATTTTTACTATGTGTAAAAAAAAAGAAAACTACTTATGATGATGGGTCATGATTATGTATTTTTTATTTTTTTGGAGGGGGGATGATTACAAAGCCAGTATTCATTAATCCTGGTTCTGAGCATGAAGCTAACAAAATACCTTCTTGTCTCTTTGCTCGTATCAGCGAGAGAAGTGATAGATGAAGACACTTGTGCAGCTCGAGGGCCTGGTGGAGCATCCGTCTAAATATAGATCATGTCAGGGCAAAAATGCACCTCGACGGCTGTAAAAACAAGCCAGCTAAAAATACCAGCAGCCTTAAACGACCATGAGGGAGGAAAAGTGAGAGGAAAGGGGGTGTGCTTTTTAACACAACTCTCTGTCATGTTTTCTTTTCATCTTCAAACATTAAGCAGTTCTTTGGCTCTCTGCCAGCTCAAACACACACTCGCTCCATAAAACGAAGACACTATCTTGTGAGAGACTAATGCAGAAGCCGTAGAGTGTGTGGATGCAGTTCTTAGTGTGTGATTCCCCGTATTTTGTATGTGCATCACAGCTGTGTTTGTGTGGGAACGTATGGGCATGACTGCATATATGAATAAAATACAGAGTAAAATGGTAGGAAATCTGACTGTATGTCCTCAAGGTCAATAGGAGACCAAAGACCAAATAGGGATTTCTATTACCTCTCTCTTTCTCTCTCTCGCTCTCTCTTTCTCACATACACACTCATGCAAACACATATATGTATATGGTGAAACATCTTGTGGGACACACTTGAGTCTCTCATACTAACCATCTTAAAACCTCAAGGGCCTTTTCTGTTAATGCAACCCATCACTTTCCCTCAGCTGTGGTAGATGGAATTTCTTTCAGCGTTGCACTTTCCCGCATGGAGCATTTTGGGCTAAGTAGTCCAAATAACATGGCTCTAAAAGCCTTGAGAATAGCTTCTACAGCTTGCATTTTACCTTTAGAAGCTTCTCCTCTCCTGGCCACTTTAGTCTCTATTTCCTTCCCACTTTCTGCCTTTTAACAGTGTTAGAGGGTCTCTCTTCCATCATGCATCACGGCATTATCAAAGCCGACCACCCATTTGTGATTTGTTAATCAGGCCGATGGAGGTGTGAAATAGAGTGCTCGCACTTGGCATCACAGCACACTTGTTGCTGCAGCCTTCCTAGTCTGGCTATGGTCAACCATTTTGAAAAGTGCAGGTGACTGTCATACAAATAAGAACAGTCCAATTACCGTCCATTAGATTACCTCTTAGGATAGTATTACTTCCACCCTGAGTTTTAAAACTAGTTTTAAAACTAACTTTTTCTACAAGTTTGTTAGAGTGATTTGCTACTGTAGCAGGCTACAGTTTCTGATTTGTATGGAAGCCATAATTCATCTGTATTCAGTGAATACTATTGCCTCTAGCTATTAAGAAGAAGACGAGGAAAAGTAGCATCTAGCCCAAATGAAAGAACAAACAAAAGGAATGGCCATTGTGGTGGTGTCATGTTAAAGCTCTGCCGCAGTGTCGTCTTCCCATGAGTGCTATTCTCTTTGCTTTTTCATTTCATAGCATGTAATCATGACAACAAACCTCGTCTCTGAAGTTGTGCCTGTGGTGATTAAAACGAGTGGGGTAAACATGCTGTCAATAGGGCTAATTTAACACATGCCAAGATGACTGGCCTTAGAAAGCACTACCAATTGTGCCCAGTTAGGAAAATAACAAGACGGTCGATTTGTTTTTTAACCCCCCAGCTGGCGCAGCTGTTTATGGCCAGGAGGCCGACACCAAGCTTTGGCTTATTATTTGGTCGGGTCATCAGTCTAAACGCTAATTAGAATAGTCTCCCCACTGGCTTTAGTGTGTGTACTGACTTGTTAAATACAAGAAAAGGGTTGGAAATCCCCCTTTCCTCAAATGATGGAAACTCTTACTTGTACTTATTTGGATGTTAAAATAATCTTTTCTACTCCTCTGGAAGTCTTTAAGCAGCTGCAGCTGAACTGGAGTGATAACACTTCATTCACCACAAGAAAGCCAATGCAGGCACCTTAAACTTATTTCCTTGCTGGACTACCTCCATTGTAAGATCTGTGTTTTGTACTGTGTCCCTCAAACTGATTCAGCCTAGAGAAAGTGAGAAAAAAGACTTTTGCAATTACTGGAAATGCAATTCCTAAAATATGCTGCCTGGGAATGATCAAAATTCAACTTGTGTTTTCATTCTGGATCATGACTGATGGGTATTTACACCATTTTAGGAAAAACAAAATCATAAAAGTGAATAAATTCGTGACAGAAAATTATCGATATGTTGAATACAGATAAACGTAAAATGCATTTAATCTAGTAATTTAACCATATTGTTTCTGTCACATTTACAAACATGTATGTTTTCTAAAAGTATAATTTTTCATACTTTAAAAGTGTTTTGGTCATGGGAAAAAGAACCCTTGTTCAATTCTAGAGGTTTACATCCTTGCTCCTTCTATAAGATTAAGGAAGCAAAGTATCAGCCAGGTGCTGCTGATCAGATGCAGTTAAATAACTAATCATTAATGTGACCACTTCTATTGAGGCAGCAGTTTTGGCAGTTTGCTAGTCTGGAGTATACAAGTGTGCGTTAACACAATACAAGGACTAAATACATCAGCAGTGACCTTAAAGAAGCAGCTGTTGCTGCCCATCAATATGGGTTAAAGGTCATTTACAAACAATTTGGAGTCTGTCATTCTTTAGTGAGGAAAAATTCCTCACAAGTAGAAAACATTTAAGACAGCGGCCAATCTTCCCAGCAGAGGATGAAACAGCCAATTCACTTCATTGGAAGTTCAGACTGTGTATGGCTCAGAGAAAATGCAAAATACAGAAGAGCTCCATCTCAGACTCTATAGGCCTCAGTTTGCAGGTTTAATGTTTAATCCTCCAGTGACTTTTGGGTCAAACTGACAAGGGCTTGTTTACCTGTCTTCGTCTCTCTCTCTTTTGAGGGCTTCAGGAGAAGTTTATGTCAGTACACCAAAAACAAAACAACAACAAAAAAAAAGACTGAACAAGTATGGCTTGAAAGTGTTGGCAGGCGAAAACCTCATCTGTCTAAAAAGAACATGGCAGCATGACTTATGTTTTCAAAGTCCCATCTGAATTAATCACAAGACCTCTGGAACAATGCAATTTGGATAGATGAGACCAAGGAAGAGATGTTTCGTAGTGTTTGACAAAAAACAAACACAACATATCAGGACAAACATACTATCAAGCATGGTGGTGGAGATCAGATGATTTAGGCTTGTTCTGCGGCCACTGGACCCGGACAACTCGTAGTCACTGAGTCGATCATGAACTTCTCTGTAGACTAAAGGATTCTAGAGTCCAATATGAGGCCATCTATCTGACACCTGAACCTTGGACCAAACTGGGTCATGCTGCAGGACAATGAGCTCAAACACAGCAGTTAATCTACAACCGATTAACTCAGGGGTAGGCAACCCTGGTCCTGGAGAGCCATTATCCTGCATATTTTATTTGTTTCCCTGCTACAACACACCTGACTTGAATCAGTGTGTCATTAACAGGCTTCTGCAGAACATGAAGAGGTAATTTAACCACTGAATCAGGTGTGTTGGAGCAGGGAAACGAGTAAAACATGTAGGATGGCGGCTCTCCAGGACCGGGGTTGCCTACCCCTGGATTAACTGAAAAAGAAAAGAATTAGGGTGATGCAATGGTTCAGTCAAAGTTAGACCTTAACTTGACTGAATTATTGTGGTGAGAGCTAAGCAAGAGCTGTGCAGAAATCAATGTTGGTTTTATGATTCAGATGCGTGTGTGTGTGTGTGTGTGTGTGTGTGTGTGTGTGTGTGTGTGTGTGTGTGTGTGTGTGTGTATGTGCGTGCATGTTGATACTTTTGAAAAGGTTGCCTTGAAGAAAAGTTATGAGTGGCTTTTTCTTGTTGTGTATGGGACTATTTAAAAATGCTGAAGTCACGGTTCCTAGCAACTACCAAACCAGCACTACCTCTGAAATTGAAAAATATAAATTTAAATTAGCCATATAAATTAAAGATATTTTTTAATTAAAATATAGAGTGTACCAAATCAATTCTGTCCTTAGTTGTCCTCTATTCTCCCTCATTTTCTTAACTGTTGAATTTTCTAAAGCATTGCTGCTAAAAAAAATGTGAAAATTAAAGGTGTTCAGGCTAACAGAATACTAAAATATAACAAAGGCTTCAGGCTCTCTAGAGAGCTTAGAGGTATATTGCAGGGTTTGAAGAACTTGCAGGACAAATATCGACAATAGGCAACATTTGTTTTGTTTTGTTTTGTTTTGTTTTTTCTCTTTTTTTTTTTACAATGTAGAGATTTTGCTGTAAAGTTGTAGTCAAATACACGTAGTGAAGTGATCTGTATGTTGATTTTATTTTAGAGTCACAGTTTCATATGCACAGTCCGTCTTTATGTGGTGATGTTAGAATAAAAAAAATAGTATTTTCTATAGCCACAAATCAATCTTTCAAGCAGTCAAATGTTTTAGTGTTAAAAGATGTCTGCTTGTTGTGTCGCTATTGAGTGTGATTGGAATTTCTCTGCACGGCTGCAAGAGTGTCAACAAATTCACAAGCTGCACTTTATCAAAGCTTTGTGAGGTTAAGAGTGCAGCAGGCAAGTTCAGATTCATTTCACACGAGGCTTGCAAGCTTGCAAGTGTTTACATAGCAGTAAATATAAAAGACAGATCTTTAAGATGAATTTTCACGTTGAATTAAAGGAAAATTACACTACAGATGGACACAGACATAATCGCTAAGTACTTTTATGTAGTGGCCCATTTTCCTTTCTTTTCTGTGTTCCTAGTCTTGAATAACATTAAAAATTAAGATTGGACAGTATTCATTTTCTTACCTTTTCTGACCTCATTGACAGCTGATGTAGCATGTTCAAAACCAATGAAAACCTACTGCAAATGTAAAAACAGTATGACTCAGGTTAATATCAAGATTTTAATATATTGGGCTCGCACAGAATAGCATGTACAAGTTTTTTTTTTTTAATTTATTTATTGCTTTATTTATTTTTAAATTCTACAGTATGTGCCATCCATTAAATTTAAGATACCCCACATAGTAACAATCAAGGATGTTCTGAGCTGGTATTGGATTGGAGTCCTGATCAAGCATTTTGCATCAATCAGAATCAGAGTAATAAGACATTGCACCCCTGATCGCTGTTGTTGAAATGCAGTAACACTCTAGAGGAAACACTAAAGAGAAGAGACAAGTTTCCACAGGACAGCAATGAGGCCAAAAGGATTAAAAATCAGGTGATCTAATTTATTGCTCTGGATGACCAAGCAATTGCAGTGGTAGAAAAATAGTTTTTTGTCACTTTGTGGAGCTGTTGCAGCCACGGTATCCCTTATCGTCTTAAGACTACATAAACAATAGAACTCTAATCTGGCTGTTTAAAAAGTTTGACTTCACCTGGCATATATTTTTCCTTTTTGAAATTAAAACAACTTGATACAACACGGATACAGGTTTATTGTTCTGCAATGCAGAGCAACTGAGGTGTCAAGCACACGACGGCAATGATTTTATTAACTTTAATGTTTTAATGTAATGTAATCTTTATGTCTGTGCAGTAACAAAATGCAAAACACAAGTATCGATTGAGACTCAGTACTGACTGATCTTTATTTTTAAATAACTCAAATCAGTACTGGGGACAAAAAATCTTGATGCGAACATTCCCATAAACAGTAATTTTGTTTTATTGTTATGACATCATGGAATAAACTGATCTAAAGTAAGGCCTAAATAAATAGACAGTGGCTCAAACAAAATGGTTAATCTTGTCATGAACCCTTTTGACCTTAACATGTATTGAAGTAATTTTTGTTAGAAATAGAGGGGTTTGTTTTGTTAGAAAACTCATTGGCATATTCGTCTTATTGGTTGCGATGGTAATGTTTGAGCAGTGACAAGTTCTTGTTTTGATACATTCGGTTTACGTTATTTACAATGCCTTTACCTTTACAAAATTTTTAAGTCACCATATTAGTCAATAGAATAAACTAGTTATTAGCAGAAAAGACTTATGCATTGACCATTGTGCAACAGATTCCAACATTAACAAAGTAAATTTACTATTTATACTGGCATGCTGGATGCAATAAATTCACTGGAATCCCCTTTGTAAACAGCAGGCGATGCTGTGGATATAATATTACTACATCACTACAGGACTTGTACAAGAAGTATAAAAGTCAGTTTTCCACTGAGTTACTCACTCAGTTACCAGATTCTGAATCCCTTTGGAGTCTGAGGCCAATACAGCTTTTATTTTTCAGTCCTTAAAGTTAATGCTTCCGTGAAAGATGACACTTCTAAATCTGGCAGTCATTTGTGAAAACTGGTATTTATGTCAAGTGTCACAGATGAAGGTGGGTGGAAGGTTGAACCCAGGCACAGGCAAAAGGGACTCAGAATACTGATCAAGGCTTAAACTTTTGATTGCTAAACTAGAAAAACAGAAAGAACAGCGCCAGTATTACAGATATCTATTTGACATGATACTTTTAACTTATGAGTGCATCTTACAGGTTTACGAGGGAGAGCAGCATGTCATGCTAAATCTAAATAATCTGAATATCTGTTCATGACTAATAAATGGGGATTTTGATTGCATTTTGAGCAAAAACATTCTTCAAATTGTCCAGTAATTATTTGAGATATTTGATTTGTTTCTTCTAATTTCCCCACCAACCACCCACCTCTACAAACTTAGTGATTTGTGCTTCTCACAACCCGTGCTTGTTTCTGCCTTTCTTAGGAAGAAATAAGCTAAATATTAAACACAAATGTCAACACAACAAATGGTTTAAAAAGCAAAGAAAGCATCTTAACAAGTGTAATCACCATTGCTGCTTTAAGAGTTAAGACTATTGCCTGTTTCATGTTTTAGTTGCTGTATTTATAGCTACTTAGTGTTTAGAGTTGTATCCTCCTTCTTGCTGTTTCCCAGCAAGGAGATTGTGGGACTGTCTCTTGGCCTTTGGGCTTTTCTTGGTGTAGTTTACATGTTCTCCCAGTGTACATGTGGTATTCTGGTTTCCTCCCACAGACTAGAAACTGGTAACTCCAAATTGTACCTAGCTGTGAGAGACTGTTTGTCTCTATGTGTCCCTTTGATGAACTTGTGACCTGTCCAAAGTGTACTGTCTGTATGCCTCTCTCATACAGTGACTGCTGGAAATAGACACCAGCTCCCTGTGGTCCAAAAAGAAAATGTATTGATGCGTGTATGGAACAGGAGCAATGTACTAAAAGTAGAGCAGAGAAACAAACTAAACAAACTAAAGAACCAGAGCTAGTATCAATCTAATACCAATTCAGATGTCCAGTTTGATCTGCACAGTACTGTTGGTGAGTTGATTATAGATGAGGGGCAGGTGTGTACAGAGTTGTAAGAAGATATTAAGGCACCCTTGAAGAACACGTACATAAACATATTCTAAATGCAAAGAAACTAACAAAATTCGAACAGGAAACTGAATTCAATTTATAGAAACTAATGCAAAATCCCACATTCAGGACAGTCAAATGCCTCACTGATAAAAAATTCAGTTAAAAGCTAAAGTTTAGGTTGGCGTGTGTTTACAACATCAAATGCTTTATAAAACAAAGCTGGAACTTCCACTTTGTTCAGCCTATCCTGCTGTGATGCAGTAAAGATCAGTCGTTCCAAAGAATAATGATTTGGCTCTATGTTGTAGATGCCAATAAAGTTACACCGTAAGAAAAAGGTCAAATGATTGTACTTTTTACCTTCCATAAGAAAACTGACAGTGATGGCTGGCCCCAGTGGCCCGTCGTGAATCAAAGCAGAGAGGTAGTACAGCAAACTGCAGTGGCTCTACCCGTTAGGAGGACTTTAAATCACTTTATGAATCACACCATTTAACAAGCATTCACCTTTTGATGAATATCTGTCAGCTGATAGTAATTTACATCACATTCTTCATGTTTGATGTGCCTGACCCTGAACAGTCATGCTGATCACTATAGAATTCCATGTGTGAAAGCCATTTTCCTCCCAGTCAGTCAATTTTATCATTGTTTCACTGCTACAGCAAAGAATCCATGCTGTCTTAACAGTTCACCTATGTGAATGTAAATGTCACTGGTTTTGCAATGCATTCCAAGACATGCACTTGTGAGAAGTTATCTTTGTACATCCTCACTAACAGTGATGTAATCCCTTCTGCAAACATCTATAATTATCACCTCATCTTTTCCATCAAGTCTAGAAAACAGACACACTTAGCATATTGTTCATTATAGGTTGAAGAATGAAAGGTTGATGATAACATGTGTCTGATGCACCCATTAATCTAGCATCTCATCACTGGGCTGCAATTTTTGCTTTGACGAGAGCCTCACATTTGCTTAAGCATGAAGGGGAAGGAGGTGGGAGAGAATGAGGGGGAAATGACAACTTTAATAGGGCAACTGATAAGAAAACGAGTGAATGTAACCTACATGAACTTCTCAACCTAAATCTGTATCCTCCATTTCCTTCACTTTCCTCCTTCGATTTCTCTCTACCCCTCCCTGTTATTACAGAATTGCAAATCCAGCCATGTGTTACCTTACAGGCGAGGTTTTAGATAAGGAGCAGGGTGTTGGACATATCAGCAATCTGAGCATGATGTTCACTTCATATTATTTATTTTATTTCTGGGTTTATTTATCTCTCCAGCCCTGCTTGAATATATGTTTTCTTGTTTATGTACAAGTGAAGGTGAGATTTCTTTCTCGCTCTTCAGGTGATAAAGATGGATAGCTTGTTTTGTGTTTGATCTTGCTCAGATTGCATTGTATTCATGCATGCACTCAAGTGAAGGGCGAAGAGTGCACATATTCCTTCCCCTCAAATGTTTGTGGGTTTTTGGGAAGATTTTTTTAAGTGTTCAGCCACGTGAGTATAAATCCAATCGTACATTTTTGGTGTCGAGACGAGGAGGTGGAACTCATTGACATGGAGACACTGTTTGGGTTTGGCCTGAGTCAGCAGATAATGAAAGCTGAGCTTAAAATACTTAGTAGATGGACTCTGCAAGAGTCATTCACCACAAGCAGATAGACACTAAATACATTCTAAGAAAAAGGATGGTGGAAAATTTCGGACAAGGTAAAGACGTATCAGGCCCCCTTCCCACTAAATGATGCCCCCACTATGCTCTCCATAACCTACAAAACCTTATAGATTGTGACTCCAAGTCATATATACAATGGCACCCAGAGCCCCAAAACACTGTCACCACAATGATATAGACACAATACATAGAAGGAATATGCATCCTATAATCCCTTCACAACCTATTGTGCTTTTTCACAATGTGCATTCTTAATACGCACCCAAAGACCCCACCAAGAACCTGCAAAGACCATCCTTATTGTAGCTGATTTTTTTTACCTTGTGGCGAGGTCTTCATTCAGAGTGAATTGGATCTAAATATTAAGGTTATATAGAGAAACAGCTGCTAGTTATTGGAGATGCAGCTGAACAAAAAGGGGAACTTAGTTCTATTATGGTGAAGAAAAGTTCCTTTGGGCGAGACAGAATTTCAGTGGTACATCACACAAAAAGATACTGAATTGGTCGAAACAGAAATTAACCCTTTTTTGTTGCCTGTGTTTCAGAGACTCTGAGAACAGGGAGCCCACTGTTTGAAGTTTTTATTCATCTGAATAGTTTATTTATAATAAACAGACATGCACAATACTTTATTGATCACTGCCGGGGGGTCAAAGCTGCAAGGGTTTTCTGCTTCCAAGCTTTGAACACAGACAAGCAGCTTAAGCCTTTTGGCAGCGTGCAGCATGCCCTGATCATTCGACTGCGTCCAATCCAACCCGTGCCAAGCCTCTTGCCCCTCGGCGGGCAGCGCGAATCTGGGCGCACACAGATAGCTGCGACCAGCACATCATTACCACAACTGCCAGTGACACCACCCCTCCCCCAGTCACTGTCCTATCACACACCCACAGTGAAAGGTCAAGCATTGTGTCCTTGTTCTGTCAGTAACATTTGAAACCTGCAGGACACCAACACAGACACGTGCAAGAGATTTTTTTTTTTTTTTTTTTTGCCTCAGACACACACAGCTTACACCAGTTCTAAAAACACATTTTTCCTATTCCTAATTTGCATTTCTCACACTCACCGACACAAACACTGACTTTGCAAAGAAAAGGACTCAGCCTCTGCAGAGATAAGTGCTGGCAATAATCAGCAGCTATTGTTAGCTGAGTTATGTTGTCCAAGAGGAGATTGTTCACCTTGACAATAACTGTAATCTGAATCCACAGTTTCAGCCTATCAGTCTAATGAGTTTGCTTGCAAACTGATCCTTTCGGCAATAACCTCAACTCTGCCCACACATCATCCCACAGACAATGGAGATATTAAGGGTTCCAAAAATGATCTGCTAGCTTATTGCCTTGATTTGGTTCTATATATGTTATCATTTATTTCCTTTATTGTAATGTGGCAGACGTTCATTTATGAAGTTCATATATGAAACTAGTTTTGGGGCATGTGTAGAATATAATCATAAAAGTATATAAAGTAATCAATTTAAATGCCCTTTATGTCCTAGTTTAAATATATTTTGTTACTCTTGCAGCTTAGCTTTTATGGTTGGTTTGCTAATTCACCACTTTGATCCAGACAGAAATAACTTGACAGCCTTCCATGTTCCCTAGAGGATGTATCTACCAACACACTGACATCTATGGATCAGAGTGAAATAAATATTTTGATAAGTCCCAGCTTGATGCTTTAGAGTTATTAATGGTATGGGTAATCACATGGTTTTTCCTCAAAATTTTTATTACAGAAGTGGAAAATTTTGTGAATTTGTACAAATTTTACACCAACATTCACAGGTGCCATTTAATTTATGCTAGTAGTCTTGGCTAACCCTTTAATTTCTCCTGTTGACACCAGAAATTGACCTGTTTTATTCACAAAACATCTAAATAATCAAACATTACACTTCCATGGTATTTTCTTTTGACAGTCAGGATGTTCTTTATGAACTATTGCCCCATTTAGCTTGATAAACAATTTCAAATGTAATACGTAAAATTCTGTCAACCTTGAATGAACCAGTTATAGTGCAAGTGAACAAATAATAGCATGCTAACAGGCTGAGCTTACATGGTCAGGATGGGTAGCACTATGACAGCTGACAAATAATCATAATTAGCATGCTGATATTATTATATTGTCAAACCTTGCCTAGCCCTCAGAGCAGAATATAGGGACCTGCCTCCATCCTCCCAAAATGGAGACGGCAGGGTGACCCACATCAAAATAGTAAGCCATTGTTGTACTGGGTAAAAAAGACACATGCCTCAGGAGGGTGCACCCCACATGGGAGCCCCCGAGAAAGTGATTAATGGGAGTGCAAGCTTGGTTTGTCCCCATGACGATTCATACAGCCTACTGCTGTTGCAGCTTATTCTAGGTGAAAAATTTCCTTGATTCACAAACATTATGATAAACTAAGATAAGAAGCTTGCCATACAACATAAGGGATAAACATAAATTGCATGATTGTTTAATGTATGCTGTGTGGGCTTCATAAACTTAGAGACAACAACAGATTAGGAAAAAGAGAATGGCATGGAGTGAATGCTACAGCCTAACACTGTAAGTCTCCAAAGAAAGAATGATGATGCCAAAAAAGGCCTGCAGTCCTGGAGACCGCCCAGTATTCTGGCAGCTTCCTCAGCCAAAGGTGCCCACCCCAAGAAGCTTACTTGAAAGAGAGAAGACAGCAGAGAGAGTGGAGGCTGATTTAGAAGGGGATAAACAGAAAGACTGCTGAGGACAGAGCGATCAAAGATCAAAAGGCCGAGCAGCTTCCCAGTTTCACCCAAATCATCCTGAAATCCTCCCTTTATGCTTTACAGGGTCTCATATAGCTGAGGAAAGCCAAAACAAGAGTCCTGACAAGTATTTCACCACAAAAAAACACTTACGGAATGCTGCTTTGGGCAACAGCCCAGAAGGGATAACAACACAGTAAAACACAATGTGATAGCATTTATTATGGCACGGGAAATTAAATTCAGAAGCCAGCACAATATTGGAGTTCACATCCATAAGAGTTTACAATGAACAACATAATAACCAATTAGCTGAATTAACAGCTACACACATCCCACTCGTTTATGTGGATGGGCCGCTTATTCATATATAATAGTCTCATTTTCACCGGGTCCTCCAATTGAGGACATATGGTAAACACTATTTGCTACTCTGCACATTAGATGCTCAAATCAACCCTAAGCAAAGAAGCAATAAAAATAGCAAAAGCAATAAGCTGTTGCATTATTTCTGACTTTGTGATCATTTTTCCTCAAGATGCGAAGCTATGACATTTGACAAGGAACATATTGGCAAAAATAACAGTTTTATCTTCTCATCTCTGCTCCATCAGTACGATCTTGCCTCTGCCTCCTCTTGTTTCCGATTTGATTTTACTTGCAATTTCATCTGATATTGCCAAACAGAGAGGAAGGCTGCTGAATTATTTAGCAGCACCGGAAATCTGGGTGAAGAAAGTCTGACACACCCATGCAAAGACACGCACAAATACACACAAGTTGGTGTTGATAAGCACACACATGCTGCACTGTAGATTTATGGTCCTGGCTGTGAATTTGTTTGCCAGTGAAAAGTGTAAAATGGCCATTCTTGACCTGTGACCCGAGAAGGGTGGAAGTAGATCAATCAGGAGAACTGAGCTCACCTCCTGCTGTAATCACCGTCCACAGTCCTGTCCAGACCTTGATCAATGACCACTGTCTAACCCACCTTTTCCCTGTCATGCAGAGGCGCTCACACGCAAATATTGTGCACACACGCTTGGATACCTTTGAATCAGGGGGAGACAGATGCTGCTGCTGGTTGCTTGGCATTGTTATGGATATGCGACATTTAGAACAGGAAACATTTTCTGAGAAGAATTCAGCAGGTTTATATTTGTCGCTTCTCAGTGTGCTGTCACCAGCGTGCAATTGCATTGTAGTTGTGTTCGCAGGCTAGCTTTTCTGCACATTGCACACCATTTGTAGGAGGTATTAAGGACAGTTGTACTTTACGAAGTGGGTAGAGCTGTATTATAATAACAGAACAGAGAACAAGGGATACAAGGTACATAGGTTTTGAAAAGGGCTAAAAAGTATTTGTAAGAGTTATAATATAAAGGTTGATGCATAGAGGAAAGCTAGTCCAATCCCATGCAATTGAAAATGGATTTGAACAAAGTATTTTGAAGTTTCAGTGTGCAGCAGTAATCAAATGTTATGTATTGATGAGTCAAGAGTTTCTAAAGATCCAGGCTAAATAAAAGTACAATAGCTGTTATTTCTCAAGGCAGCAATTTTACATTTTAGGATCTCAATTCTTCTTAATTATTCTGTTTGTGTTAGTAATAGTGACAGGCAGAGAATGAGCCCAATCACCATGTCTTAGCTTGATTACATCCCTACAATCAAATAGTATTCATTCAGATCTCCATGAGCTCCTGTGATTGAGGTCACATGAGAAGGAAATTCAGGCCACATAATAAGAACACCAGGACTGCAAGCCAGTTCTTTTTTTAAATGTACATGCATGTACTGTATAGTATGTACAGTGTTGCAAGCATCCACTGGGAATAGAGAAGGTGAAAGAGGTTATGAATGAGCATTACAAACAGTAAAAGTGAAGCTTGATTATTGTTCTGCCTCATCAAATTAGGAATCTTTAATTACATTTTCTACACTTGCAGACCTGAACCTCTTTCAGTTCTTTTATTTTTAAATTACTTTTCAAACTTTAAAGGTTCAAAAAACATCTGCTCCTATTTAAATTAGTTTTTTTTACTTTTAGTTTGTTCTCTCAGTCTTGTCTTGTAAACTATTGTGTATTTGAATTGCCTGTTCAAAACGCTAAAACACTGTAGTGTCTCATTTATTAGCTGTTGGTGCAATACAGGCTCATCCAAACTAGACATAAGGAGATATGTCCAGTTCACAGCACATCAGAAACAATAACTATCATGGTTCACTATCACCTGTTTGTGACTGAAAACATTTAGTTGTTTTCAACCTACCGTACTATAGCAGGGAAAACAAAGCATACCAAAGAATAATTTGCTAAACATCAAAAAGTTGTAACACAAATTGTGTTTACAAGTTATGGGATGCAACAGAACAGATGTATTCAAGTATTCAAAAGCTCACACAGCTCTTGTTATTTTTCACTGAAAAAGAAAAATATCACATTTAATCCTAAATGTATTATATCCTTTAAAGATGAAAAGGATATATCATTAAAGGATATCAATATAATATAATGTACTGACAGTGAATTAAAGGATTAAAGGATATAAAACATTTAAGATTCAATGCATTTTCTTTCATTTTTTCTGTGAAAAATAAGAGCAATGTAACCATTTTGGACACTTTAATTATAAACTTTGAATAATAATATCTGATCATCAGCCCTTTAAGCACTTTGATGTCTTTGTTTAAAGGGTGACAAAATTATATTAAACCTATTTTTTGTGAAACAAAGAAAAACCACACTTGCAAAAAATTATCTTAATGTACATAGACCACAAAATCCCAGATTACTAACAACTACCATGACAAAAACCTTTGATCATCACATCAATAGCACTAATCACAATCCTTTTTGACATTGTGCGATGATAACACATCACCCGTTCATCGTTTTGAGTCCAGATTAGATGATTGAAAACAATAAATTATATGGTAATTTCTAGCAACTCCATCTTTTGTTAAAAAAAAAAAAATCTCATTTTTTTTGATTAAAAAAAGTTCCCCTTATTGGACCAAACACTGCATTAGTGCACCGACCAATACTCCACTATTGACTCCTGCCAACCTGATGTGTGAGTGCTGAGCCTCTTCCAAGGCTTCTGATCAACACTCTAGAGCTGAGCTGATGCACACCACAATCGATACCTGGCCTCCGATAGCATCCTTCATATACTCAGCAATGTCGAGGGCATGGCACTGCTTTCTCTTTGTGCCTAACCCTTTATTCTTTGGTCTGTAATACAGCTTGGTTTCATAAAGGGAACCAAGCGTCATAATAGACTGTTTTATCAGGGAGCTCACTGGGAATTCGTCGGGAGTGTCTCCCTCTGCCTTTATTTCTTTTATTTTCCTAACACTTTTGCCCTTCTGCGTGTGATTTCACCTTGCATTCCCTCGCCTCCTCCGTTTCTGCCAGCTCTCTTTCTCCGTACCTGAGATTACTGATGAGTCGATTTCACGACTCAGTGATGCGGAGAGGGTACAGTAGAATTTAGTGTGAGAGAGTGTGAATAACAATGGCTGTCTAAGCCTCATAAGAGAAACAATAATTACATGGACTGGCACAGAGTACAAATGGTCATTTCAGCTGGAAAGCAGCTCCATTGCTGCTGTGTGAAACTTCTGTTAATTATATTACCCTTTGTGCCCTCCTCAAACATTTTGATACATTTTTTCAACTTTTTTGGGGGGATAATTTTTGGCTGTGTTACAGCTTGTGGGATGAATTTTTTAAAATATTTCTTTATTTTTTGTAAAACATTTTGAAAGCCAATGTTTTTTACTCTTACATGTATTTTATACTGAATTGATGCAATTTGCAAAAATGTCCACACACAAAAAACTGCTATAAAATAATTATACATCAATATTTGTTGCTCTTTTTTTCAAATAATCAACTTTTAATTTGCTCAAAACTATCAAACACTTAATCATCTTCAGGATTTTAATCCCTTAAATGCCAGTTTAATTATTTGAAATATTTCATTATTTATTACAAGAAAAACCCACAAAAAATTATTTTTTCATATAATAAATTGTAAGAGGATGGTGGTTATTAAAGCCTTGCATTTGTCAAAGATTAGTAACAAAATTGTTATGAATGCATTAGCCAGTTTTATGTATTGCTAGATACTCCTTCTGGACACCTTTGTGGCAAAAAAAAAAAAAAAATAGACACAACAATTATTCAAGAAAATGTTATACATCAATATTTTTCTCTTTTTTTTGCTTGAATCCTTTAATCAACTATACCCTTGATCAAAAAGATTAAATGTTCAATCATTTTTCGTATTTTAACTCTTTTAATGCAAGTTTAACTGTATGATTTCTTAATTATTCATTCAGAAATACACACAAAAAAACTATTTTTCATATATGAGATGGCAACATCCAAAATATGGTTTCCAGTTCATTGTAAATGTCATTGCAAAGTGTGAAAAACAATTTGCTTGTTATGGAAAACAGATTTGTTAGATCACACTCACATATGAACAAATTCTGCAAAGTTATGCATTTCCCTGTGAACTACATTTGAATTGTACAAACCAGTGTTTTATGACTTGTGGCATTAATAGGGTCTCATATGGTTTTTACGTTTAGAATAGGTTGTTCCATCAGACTGATTTTTTGTTCTATTTTGGTTTCTTTACAACACATTGTAGAGTATGCTAATACAGTACCATTGTTCTGGAATAAACACTTGT
Organism: Kryptolebias marmoratus; assembly: GCF_001649575.2. NCBI lineage: Eukaryota > Metazoa > Chordata > Actinopteri > Cyprinodontiformes > Rivulidae > Kryptolebias > Kryptolebias marmoratus. The sequence continues at coordinate 25,114,774 of NC_051431.1, forward strand.
GAAATGAAAGGTGGTTCAAATCTTTTCCCGGCATTTTTTTGAAGGTTTTCTTTCGTGTTTTAGTGATAGGGCACTGAGAAAACAGAAGTCGCAGAACTGCTGGCTCCCTTTTTACGCTCAGCACAATTTTAGTCTTTTGTGAGTTTTAAAACTGAACTGAATGGCACTAAAAGCAAGTGATGCATCCTCATCCGCTGGTGCTCATGTAAATATTTGTTTACAGATAGCTAAAGGCTAAATTGACCACAGCCCCTTAACAGAGTGCACTTTCTCCCATTTTCTTTTTTTATACCTCAAAGTTCCACTTTCCCGAACCTCTCTGTTCTACTAAAAGCCATCACAACTACTGTGTAAAATTTGCTTCTCTTTTTTGCTCTCCAGCATTTCTCATGCAGCCCTCGGGTTACTTTGACCTGTTGTTCTTTTTCTGGCTCCGTTCTTGGTTTTGTCTCCATTCATTCTTCCTGCTTTCTCCACTCTTCTGTTACAACTACTGACTGCAACCTCCTTTCTCTCTCTGCTCACCGTTTCACCTCCATCCAGATGATTTCTGTTATTGTGTGGGTGTTGAAAGTTTCTCTTGGGACTTTGATGCAGAAGAAGGGTTTGCAAGTGTGTGACAGAAGATCCTTCAGGTGACATTTAAAAGGACTCGTGTGATATGTCTGGTTTATTGATATGAAATACTGCAATCCTGCATCTGTGTTTCATAGGAACACACACACAGACATGTTTTCATATTTCTGACTGAAATTCAAAGGGTTATTTCAACACTGGAAAATATTGGTTCATCTGTTTTCTCTGCTAGAAGCTGTTAACCAAATACTCGAGTCAACATTGTGGAGTTTAACTAAGCATAGCGTCCTGCAGGCCAGAGGTGAATTATTAATAAACCTTTCTGATTCAAAACATGACACTCAATGAGTTTAAAAGGGGCCCTCCCAAAAAGAGTTATGCATAGGGGAACCTAACAGCTAATTTAATTGAAGAGTTAAAACCTCCAACATGAGCCCAATGAACTGCTTGTGGGTCATCCTGATGCCAGTCAGTAGGACATCCAATAATACTGAGTTTTGGAACTGCTTTCAGCCTAAAGCCATTGTGAAAAGTTGCTGTCAGTGTTTTCCTCAAACTGTAATCTTCACTGGAAGCTGCTTTTTAATAGGCTGATGGGGGACAAATAATTGTTTTGAGACGAGCCGAGCTCAGACCTAATTCAATCTTCTCACCACCTAAATCCCCACCCAAACACACTAATGCACATTAATGAGATTTCATAGCTCTTAATGGGAGACAATGGCGACGTCTGTGCAGGCTTTTACTGCGGGTGTTCGCTTTGTGCATTCGAGTTTATCGGATGTGTGCCCGTGTGGTGTCTGTCTGGTTTAAATCTGCTTTCATTAGCTGTTGCATGAGCACACTTATCCATCTGCTGCTGGGGTAGAAATGCAGTAAGAGTCATGGACACATACCCGCTGGGCCTTATTAAGATCGGCACAAACACAAGCGTGCCTACCAGACTGGGATTTTATCATTTTTTAGTTTGCTTCATCCATAGGACCACCCATGATCTGGCTCTATTTTTCATGTTTATGGTTTTTTTTGTTGTTGTTGTTGTTTGACTAAATTGTCATTCATCACCAACAGTTAGTCAGTTATTCAAAACATACTGAATGCATTATGGCAGATGACAAATGTACAAACATAATGTGCAAACACTAATTTAATTTGCAGCTTCCAAGAGGCGTGTCAAGGAGACCACAATCTGTCTGCAAATGACCAGATGAAGCCATAAGCAATAAGAGCAAAAAAACAAGAAACAGCACTTATTCCGTATTCAATTTTGTTTTCAATGTTGAGGTGTTTCTCTGATATTTAGACTGGGAAATCAGACTTTTGGGACAATTCCAGGTGATGTTTTCTTTTTGTAGATTTGGTATTTCCAATTAATTTTCAACTAACAGTTTGATGAGAAAATCTAATGTTAAATTACCAAACTATGTTATCACTAATTAAACACTACTAATACCTTTTAAAAATTATTATTACCTCTGCAAAGGAGGTTAACAGATTTTGATGAAAAATTTAGGAAATGTTGGGGTTGTCACAACAAACAAGTGATTAATTTTTTTAGTGCATGCATGTGTTTCCAACTGATACCTTGGTATTCTCCCACAGTCCAAAAGAAATGTATGGGTAACAGAGGACTCTAAATTGACCCTAGGTGTGAGTGTGAGCTTGAATGGCTGTTCATCTCTTGGTGATCCTGTGATCAACTGGGGATTGGTTCAGAGTGTGCCCTACCTTTCACTCAGTGATTACTACAGATAAACACCAGCTCTCTGTGACCCTGAACAAGATTAAGTGGTAAAAAAGATGGATGAATGGATGGTAATCAAGTGCTTGGTTTTTTTTTGTTTGTTTGTTTGTTTTTACTCTGCAAACTAAACAATACAAAACAATGAGATCTTTGCCTTTCATTGGATCCATTGGAGATCTATGTTGGGATTTTTTTTAGTAGTTGGTATTTACTGAAAATGTTTTAGCTCTAACCCATTGCACTGGCACTAAGATCTATCTGGATAGCACTTGGTGCCAAATGCTACAGGGTTCATCTCACATGTATTACAGAAAAGTTACCCAAACACAAGTTAGACACCAAACCAATCACTGTTCTTTCAACTGAGCTATTAGGCAATTCTGATAGCTAAAGCAAAAACCCACCAGCTCAGCCTAGAACCATTACAGAGGACATCTACGTGTGCAACATCAGTAATGCTCTTCTGACGTCTTTGCTGAGTCCACAGCTTCATCATCATTAGGCTGCCGCAATGATAAGACAAAGTGATAGAGAAATGAGGAGAGAGACAGAAACAGAGGGTAATGTGTTTCTGCAGCAGAGGTATCAAGGGATTACCTTCACTACTCCCACCTATCTAATAAGAGTCTCTTACCAGGTCTAATGAAACACTCTCCTGCTCACTTTTTTGTCGCACACACACTCTTTTTGAGTATTAATTCTTCATTAAATCCCACAGAATCCCTATGTGGGAGTTATGACAGCAAAAACAGAAAAATTTCTGAGATAATGCCACATTTCACTTCTATGATTTAATAATTAAATACATTTATCTTTTTTTACTCAGAGATGGATGCTAACGTTCCACTGAAACCCAAACTCTTCTCAACCAATCCTATATTTTCAGTCTGCCTTTTTCTTCCTTTTTTAATCATCCTGTGCTAGCCTTATCTGATCCATTTTTATTACCAGTGTTCCTTAAAATTTGAATTAAGTTAAGAACAATCAAAGCCTGGTTCAGGGCTGGCCTCTATGCAATAAATAGAGAACAATGTCAAAGTGATTTTTCTTTGAGCTCTTTTCATCTGCCTTTGGTAACTTTCAATGTATTACATTAGTTACAGTTCACACATTTAGCTAATGACTTTTTTCAAAGCATCACATTTGATGAAGCACCATGTTGAGAATCAACTTCCTTATGAAATGTCTCATCTGTAATGCTTCAACTGAGCAATGAGTCATTATATCTTTGGAAACAATCTGAGATTAAAAAGGGCATAAAAGTTAACTTTAAAATATGGTGCAAAGAGCGACATATTTCACTAAGTGTAAGATTGTTTCAAACTTTAAAGGAAACCTATTGTTTCCCTTTACAACCAGTGGACACAATTTCCAGAGAGCCTAATGAAATGCCTGTGGTGTATTTTGATCTAAATAGAACAGAATTATAGTACCAACTCCTTATGTTTTGTGGATCATACTGAGCCACTTGACTTGACCCTCTTCTCCTTTGATATGTGAGATGGTTGTATCAGTGAGTATCCTAACTCTTGACCAGAACCTTCATGGTTTAGCCTAAAAGTTTAGGTCACAGCAAACCAAGGACAAAGCAGAACTCAGAAAACTATTAGAAAGTTTAATTCTCACATACTTCAACCACAGATGGGAATTTTATTTACTTATTGTATTTATTAAGCATTATTTAACCAGACAAATCCCACTAAGATCACAGATCCCTTTTTTAAAGGAGGCAAGGGCTTGAAGGCAGCCTAACATGCATGTTTTTAGACTGTGGGAGGAAACTGGCGTGCCCAGAAAAAAAACATACAAACACAAGAGGAACTTCCGAACTCCACACAAAAAGACCCTGGGTTCAATGTGGGGCTTGAACCCAGGACCTTCTTGTTGTGAGACAACAATGTTAACCCCTAATCCATTGTGCTACCTGAATGTCATAATGCATTTTTTAAGCAAAATCTCATTGAAAATGTGATGAAGTTGCTTAAGTTATGTTCGCTGCAGATGCAAATGCTATGTAATGTAAGGGTAGTATCTCACTGGACTGCAGCTGCTGGCATCTAGTCTGCAAACAGCATTTATGAGGATTTTCTATTGTCACAAAGTTGTTTTCAGCACCTCAAATCCTTCTTAGTTAGTTTCTGTAATTCTGGAGTATTTTGACACAGTTCATGGCTATAGGTCAAACCATGTCTATCTTCATTTCAAAAGTATATTCCACAAGATTAAATCATAAATATGGGCCACAAAGGTGGGTATAAAACAGGCCAAGTTGTGTATGATGTGGGTGGAGGTTAGCAATGAAATAATATAATTTACCATTTTCTAGTTTGCCTATAATACAGTTTTGCAAGCTGTGCACATGAATAGGCTGGTTAAAAAAGAACAAAAAACAAAAAAACTGGCAAAACATCTTGCTAGTCACTTGGTCACAGTTAGAATTCAGTGAGACTGCAACAGGAAGTTCACCTAGCCTCCAAAAAGTCACAGCCCAGTGAGATACTACTCTAACCACTGGGCAGCTCTAGATAGCGGTAGAGCTTATCTTCCATTTACACGATAGTGGGTTCAGTCCCTACCCCTGCACTGTGCCAAAATGTCTTTATTCAAGACACTTCACTCTTTCATTGCCCCAGATTTGTTCATTGGTTATAAATTAGAAGAAAATAACGCTGTGTATATGTAGAATATAAACAAATTTAAGCAAAACACAATATGAGTTTTTGCGTATGAATGATAAACATGTTATGAAAAATGGTGAGGTTAAAAAAAAAAGCCTTTAAGTGTGGAACAGTCAGCCAGGCTGGTTTGTACACCATGTTATAAATAGTGTAATCTTAAACAAAAAGGTTTAAACGTTGTGCAAGCTTGTGGTGCATATTTTTGACAAAATCAAACTTTCCGTCCTTTGGCTTGGATTTTTAAGTTGGAATATAAAATGCCTGGAATTTAATTTAGTTTTTAAAAATTACTTCTAATACCAATACATAGTTGAATAATAAAAAAAGCAAAAACCTATAGCAAACAAGCCTGGGTTTCCCACATTCAATGTAGAGTGAATGCAGCAAGATTTAAAGTCAATGATTGGAATTTGTGATGAAAACGCAGGATTTCTTTGATTAAGTTCAAACTTTTTATTACAAATCTAGATTGCTCACTGAATGAAATATATTCAAGCCTTGCTTCATTTCCTCCTCCCATTTTCCTTTAAAATTCCCACTTTTATCCATTGATTGTCTGACTAAAATTTAAGTTCTTGGGGGTGACCTCTCTCTTTCTCTTGCCTTTTTTATTAGCTGTTCTCTTTTTTTATCTTCACAAAAACAGACAAGCTATCATGCTGATGTTTAGACCTTCCTTCTTAAAGCTGATTGGTTATGGTGCTTGGCAGTGATTGGATTTTAATTGATTAGTTACAATGTAATTGGCTGATAGGCACAACTCTAATGAAAATGAGATTACTAGAAGCCAACTTTAGTGTTGTTAGAGACACTGAGGAAGATGTTTTCTCATCCATCCCCTTATTTTTTGTTGCTAAGTAAAGGAGACTTAGCATTCATTTTTCCAGTAGCATCTTTTAGCTCTTGCTTAGGAATCCTAAAGCCTGATGAGATGTCTTGAGGCTGTGGTTGCATCTTGAGGTCTAATCTATGGAAGGAAAAATGTATCTGTGCGCAGAAATCAGTGAAAAAATGTTTGACTTTCTGCCAAAAATAGTTCTTGTGCCATTATCTCTGTTATCTTTGTGATTTAGAAAGTGCCCATTGTCACATTATGTCATAAAATGTTAAAACAGAGTGGGGTTTGCTTTGGACATTTGTACATAAATTTTCTCTGTAACATGGGAGTATTCAATGATAATGTATATGAGAAAGAAGATATCCACCATGTTTTTTTTTTCTTCAGTCAAAGCTGTAATCAATCTTTTTTTTGTTGTTGTTGTTGTTAAATGTGTTTAATGCATGGTTGCATGCATATTAAGTTCCCTTTACAACAATGCAGAACAGAGCACTACACAGCTGACACTTTTTTGACTAACCTCAAAATAAAATTCATTTTTCACCATACTTTTATAAAATCTCCATAAAATGAACTCATTCATGACATCAGCATTGCGTCCTAGGACAAAAGTCTGTGTATTTGGCCAACAGCCAATGCTTAACTTGATAAATGATTTCTCATCAGGGACATGTTCATTAAGAGATTAAAGCTTCCAGAAATTTGTCAGTGTGGGCAGAGGATTTGATTGTCAAACACCCAGTAAAGCTAGTCGGTGTAGTTTATTTAGTCTGTCTGATAAATAAAGATTTGATCTCTTGGCGGTCATTAAAGAGATCACCATGTGTGAGCACTGGGGATATTGGGAGGGAAAAGAACACCGGTCCCTTTGTAGCACAGCAGGAGACCTGTAGCAAAGGGCATGGGCTGCTCACAGCATGCACACTGCTTTGTGTTCCAGAAAGTGTGTGAGTGTGTGTATCTTTGATCTCTGCTCCTACAGAGGCTTTGTGTAAACCCTATGCTGGCAACCATAACATTGGAGGCAAAACTCTCGTTTTCAAAATGTAAATTCCACTTGCAGAAATGCAGAAAACATTTTTTTTTTTTTTCTGGTTAAGTTGCTCATCTGATTTTAAGTTTGATGTTTTTTTGTTTTTTTTAATTTAAAAAATACAATTGGTGACCTTTCACACACAATCAAACAAGTGTATTTTAAAACTCACGACAGATGCTGTTCTAGATTTACTTCCAGTAAAAGAAAAATGAGTTTATCTAGTGTTTTAAAGTTAGGGTAGGGTTTTACCTGGAGTCCATGGGTAATTCTGTGTTGAAACTGCACAATAAATTTAGAAACTGCATAAAGTCAGAAGCTTTTTTCTTTACTTAGTCTTTTTCATCATTATGCATGGCTGTTCAATTTTTTAAAAAGTTTTCCCAAATTATTTTAAAAAACTCAATTTCTGATGTATTTTATGCACTGAAAAAATACAAAGCTTTTCAGATACAATGATGTAGCACCTTAATTTGCTCATGGCCATTACCACTTTGTGCCCTTGAAACTAAAACAACCCTGGAGCCATTTTTAAACTTTTTTTTATTGCATCTGTCTCACTTTATCACAGTCCTCTCAGCATTAAACTTTATTATGTTCTAAGAAGGCTAAGTGAGAGGAGATTTTAAATAGAATATTAAAAGAAGATTTTGTGGAGAATTTTAACCAGCCTGGGTATATTTCTTCTCTGTTTTTATATGTTAGTGTCAACTTTCTCACCACCTAGTAGTGTGGCATGGGAATATTAGTGTTTTAATAAAATTGTGCAAAGAAAGAAAGAAAAATATACAGAGACAAATATATCAGTTTTAAAAAAGTGTTGTATACTGGGCCTGAAGCCATGTTTATTGTACAGTTTCTATTTAGTTTTTCAGGTTCAACTAGATTTTTATTAATGTTAAACTAAACATTCAATATTCCATGAAACACATGCATTATATTTGAATATATCTGTTATGCATTCAGTAATACAATAAAGTTGATAGGTCATTTCGATTGTTTCTAAAGCTAATAAAGTGTATCAAGATTTATGCAAAATAAAAAATGATTAAACAGCTTTTCAGTAATACTAGTAGTAAGTAGTAATTATCATATCATTAATGAATCATGTATAAAATTTGTTTATGCTTGCCAAGTATTATGTATAATTTAGCATCATAGTGAACACTTGCAGAGTGATGTTTGCAAAATTCATTTTCATGAGGTGTTTTGTGTATTAGTCAGTCCTTGTAGCTGAAGGCACATTTTTTTTAGATCTTTTCAATGGTAAGGTTTCTTGTCTTATGAAAACTCAAACTTTGCTTCAAATGTGCCAACAAATTAGGTTATTGAACCTTTTTTTTTTTGGTTAGTTTTGTTCTGACTATCACTATGGCAACAACTGCCTGTCCAAAGCAGGAAAGTGTTGGTCGAAGCAGGTGTGCTGAGAAACTGATGGAGAAAAAAGGCTCATGATTAATGGTGATAATGGCTCAACCCTGGCTGTAATCAGAGCAAGCTCAGTTTCTCACAAGGCTTACAGCAGTTTCACAGAAAGAGATAAAGAGGCTGTGATGGCCTGTCCACAGACTAGGTACTTTCTTGTAGATAAATTGCGAGGAAGAAGAGAAACACATGAGATAAGAAATTTAAAAAATATATATATACATATTGCCAAAAGTATTCACTTCTGAATTATTGAATTAAGGTGTTCCAATCACATCCATAGCCACAGGTGTGTAAACTTTGGTAGAGGGAGGATCATGGTAGTTGTTTTTCAGGAGCTGGGTTCAGCTGCTTAGTTCCAGTGACAGGAACTCTTAATGCTTCAGCATATCAAGACATTTTGGACAATTTCATACTCCCAACTTTGTGGGAACTCTTTGGGGATGTCCCCCTCCTGTTCCAACATGACTGAGCACCAGTTCACAAAGCAAGGTCCATAAAGACATGGACGAGGGAGTTTGGTGTGGAAGAAATTGACTGGCCTGCACAGGACTTGACTTGACAAAACAGCTTTGGGATGAATTAGAGTGGCTGCCAGGTCTTCTCATCCAACATCAGTGTCTGACCTCACTTCTGGAAGAATGGTCAAAAATTCCTATAAACACACTAATAGAACTAATGGAAAGCCTTTCCAGAAGAGGGAGACGAGTGAATACTTTTGGCTATATATATGTATATGTGTGTGTGTGTGTGTGTGGGTCTTGTATTGCCTACGTTGTGGGGACAATTTTCCTAACATATACTAACTTGTGAGGGCTGACTGCTCCTTGTGGGGACAAAAGGCTGGTCCCCTCAAGGAGAAATTATGTTTTTGGGTTAGGGGTTAGGTTTAGGACTAAGGTGTGAATTGAGTTTAGGTTTGGTTTAGGGTTAGCTATGTACTGGTAATGGTTAGGGTTAGGGTGGGGGTCAGGGTTAGGCTGTAGAAATTTATGGAAGTCAATGGAAAGTCCCTGCAAAGATAGCGGGACAGACATGTGGGTGTGGGTGTGTGGGTGTGTGTGTGTGTGTGTGTGTGTGTGTGTGTGTGTGTGTGTGTGTGTGTCAATCATGTGCTTGACACACAGCAGTGTTCCACTTTATAAGTGCCCCTGCTCTGTACCATTTTCACAAGTATTTGTCCCACCTGACCCTGCAAACAGAACTTTAGATTACCCTGGTAATCAAAAGTTCTTTTAAAAACATTGCTTGGTACCTCACAATCTGAGAAATAGCTAAACTCCAGATTACATGATCTGAAACATAACAGTAATATATGAAGGTTTGACACCACAAGCCCACCCCAAGGGCTGGTGCAGTGCTAAGAGCCTACACTGTGTGCATCAGCAATAACACAATCACATCCAGGCAGAAGATTCTAATGAAAGTATGTATGGTTGCTGAACTAGCAGCTGCACAGATCTTTCCCATAGAAACACACTAGGGTCCATAAGGTAGATATACCTTTGGTGGGATGGCTCTCAGGCGCTCCAGAGGCTCTGATCCCTGACACACATAGACTTCCTTGATTGGCTCCAGAATTCAATGCAAAAGTCACTGGTTGGATGGAGTCTTCCCTTTATATCTGTGAGCCCAGGACTTTGTATGAGCATGATGGAGCATCAGGGACCAGGTTCAATCCACCCACCTCTCCTCGAAAATAATTCCCTACCCTAACAACAAAATATTCATTGTCAGAGCTTTCCTAATAACCACTGCTCCGAGCAGGGTGCCAGTGGTGAACACATCTGGATCTCCCCGGTCCCACAACGTGGGCACATATTTGGATGACACCTTCACCTTGTGGCTGAGGTGATGCTTTACATCCAGGCGTAGGAAAGCAACCCAGCGCTGGAAATCTTGCATCCTCAGCAGCAACTGAGAAATGACAGAAATTACTGAGGTGAGGTGCATTCAGACTCTTAACAAGACCCAGTTTACTTTGTGGAACAGGGCAAGGTGCTGGCAAAATTCCCTAGCTTGCTCTTCCATCAGGAAAACTCAGAAAGAAACTGTTTATTTTGTGGCCTAAATATTCTACTCTTTGTGTGTGAAGTAGCACACTTATGGCCTGGTTTATGTATAAACCAAGGCTGTACAAGCTGCGTTAAAGGGTTTGTATATCCCTCTCTGCTTGCTCTCTGCTGGATGTGCACACCAGAAAATCGTCCAAATAAGCCAGCACTCTGGGATCCGCTGCTCGAGGGCCACCTTCACACACCTGCCTTCTCAGAGCTAGTGACAGCCCAAATGGCAGGGTCTGATATACATAGGCTACACCCTGATAGAATGTGCTAGATAAATGCTTATATGAAAATAGGGAACTTGTAAAACTACTGGTGTGAGCCAGGTGCCAGATCAAATAGATCCAAAAAGAGCATTTTGTGTCAGCATTCTGAGCTTGTATTTTTGGAGATGCGAACTGAGGAAATATATTTCCAGACTAGAAATAATAAAATCTCTGGTTCACTTCCGGAACTGCGGACCCTCTTACATAGGAGGGATTGGCTTTGGGCAAAAGCAAGACAGTCAGGTCTGGATGCTGACTGACTACGTTTTTGTCAGCTTTAATATAAATGTACTGCAAAGAGTGATTATTATTTATCTGAGACTACAAGCAATTTAAAAGACCCAAGAAATTCTTGAAAACTATATTGCTCTCGGGCATGTTTTATTCTGGAGAGCTTCTACCTCAGTTAGTTGTTAAGTCTAGTTCAGTGACAGACAAAGTATAGATGCTGAACTGTTTTAACAAATACTTTGTTGCCTCTAGTTCTTTGTTTCTTGACACACCTGGAACACTTGTCCCTACCAGCTTTTCTTCTGATTGCCCTATCTCTTGTAGCCAGACATTTTCATTTATTTAGTTGTCTGTCAGTGAGATTTGTATTGAGCCTAAACATCAAGGGCTTTTGTATGAAAGAGTGTGCAGCTATCATAATGAAAGATAGTGTACAGACAAAATTCAAAAAGTTTGTACGCACAAAACATATTCAGAATTACCAAACCGTGTGCACGTTTCTGTGCAACTTTCCTTTATACATCCCAAGTTTCATGGAACGGAGCACGCATGAGACACCTCCCCTGACTCACTTTTATTTAAATATGCAAATAGATGCAAATATGCCCTGCATGTGTGATTCTCCACTCTTCACAATCAAACATTATGTCTAGATGCAAGAAAATGAAAATTTTAACAGCTAAAGGACCACTTGTGCTTTAATAATCTAAAGCACAAGTGGCCTGGTTTTAGAAAAAGCTGTACAGTTACTACTTCCTTTAAAGTTCTAAATGATATTGAAGCCCTTGTTGTCAAAGATTACTGTTCTGTCCTTTTTATAGCAATGTCCAAGGCTTGGCAACCATGGGGTTTTGTGTCAAAAGCTTTTGGACATAGGGCTTACCCACCAGGCTATGAATGAGTTTTCAAATTACTTATTAGGATGTAGGCAGTGTGTTCAGTTTGGTGAACAAACATGAAGTTACCTGGAAATTTTTAAAGAGGTCCCACTAGGGTCAATTTTAGGCCCAACACTCCTTACTATTTATATCAGTAACCTGCGTCACACTCTCACTGATGCATTGTGCTCTTTTACGCAGATGATTCAGTTATTTACTGCCAGGGAAATACAACTGCTCTTGTCTTTAAGCACTTGCAGTCTGATTTTGATCACTTTCAGTCCCAGCTTTCACAGCTAACATTGATGCTAAATGTCATTAAGGCAAAGGGTATGTTGTTTTCCAACAGGAAAACGTACCATCTGTCCTCCCTACTATTACCACCACACAAGGGGTTATCTATTAATTTTGTTACATCAAAGAAATGTCTTGGGAAAACAATCAGCGAGGAATTAACTTTTAAGCCCCACACTGACCATTTGCTGAAGAAGCTCAAATTAAAATTAGGGCTCTTCTTTTGGTATAAGTCTTGTTTTCCATTTTTTGCCTGAAAAGAGCTGGTTTCTGCATCTTCTTAGCTCTCATCGGCTATGGAGATATTTTGTACAGAAACGTCTCTGACATCTCTTTACATCTGGTGGACACTGACTACCCCACAACTTTGAGATTTATCACAGGCAGTAAACTTTTCACTCATCATTGCACTTTATACTCTCTGGTTAAATAGCCACCATTACACATCCACAGACTTTAATATAAGTAAACATGCATTTTCAAATCCATTCTCTATCTAAATACATCATATTTTCTTTTTGTTATATGACTTGTAAATGGCATCATCGCATCCTTCACTTTAATGCTTTAATCACCTACAGCATTCCACAAGTGTGTACTGAGCTGCGTAAGAAGGCATTTTCATATTGGCCCCTCCAGCTGGAGCTTGCTTCAGCGGGGTCAGAGGCTGTCCAGTCTCATTGGAGTTGAGAAATTTAAACTTATAATAAAATAACTGGAAATCACATGAACAAACACCTGCTGTTGTTTTTATTGAGTTTTTCCAATCCAATTTTTGTTACTTTTATGTCAGTGTATCATATACGTATTTTAAAATGTTGTTATGATTGCATTTATATATACATATATTATTGCAGTCTTTTTTTGATTGCATTGTTTTATTTGTGCATAACAGGTCTCTCTTGCAAATGTGACAATTGTGTCTTAACATTACTAAAATGTATAATTAAAGAAAAAAAAAAGGAGTAACACTTTGCCTAGTAGACTGAGAGGAGAGTGGCCACATTCAGATTTGTTATGGACTGAGCCAGAGACCTGTAAACTTACTGATACAAGAAGGCTGTGAAGCGCTCCATGTTGCCTGGGAGTGGTAGTCTTGTAGCTGTCAGAGTGGAGCAGCGGTTGGGATGGAGGTGAAAAGCAACTGACTGCTCCACCACCAGGGTGTCTGCAAGCCCCAGAGTATCACAGTTAGCTATTTCCAGTCTTGAATAACCTTTGACAGGCAACTTGTGGCAAAAAAAGCTTGTCTTAATAATGCTTCATCTTATTCATGCATGCCTGGACAGTGGAGATAATTTGCTTTGCTGTTGTATGACGAGAAGGCAGGATTTTTCCATCATATAAACCCCTTTCCTCACCCCTGTCATCTTGCAATGCAGGCCACTCAATGACTAATAGGACTGTGGGCTGCTTGCACACCTCAAAAAGGTCAGCCTCACAAGGTGTTGGAGAGTGCTGAGCCCTGTCGATGATGGAGCTGCCTGGCAGTAACAACTGGGCAGGAGGGAGAATGGCGTCCAGAGTTGAAAAGCTAGCCATACAGTGGAGGAGACTTTGCAAAGGCGCTTTCCAATTCCACCATATTTCCCCAGCACACAGCTGTATCACCACTGAATTTAACACCAGGTTTTGCCCCAGCCTCAGCTTTTGAGACAGCTGAAACTTGCAGGCAGTACCTGTGCCATAACGCAGCATTGGTTGCATGAGGCAGAGTCAGCCAGTGCCTCCTGGGCATGGTTCACCCCTATGCATACAATGCAGAGGAGATCAGGATCCCTTCCTGAGATAGTGATGGCTGAGTCAACAAAACATTAAATGAGTAATCCAAGCTAGGACAGCTAAGGAGCTAGTTTGATTTTCAGATGAAAGAAAGTGAGAAAACCAGGTGTAGGGCAGTGGTGCCTAAAAAGGTAGATGGCACCCCCATGCCAAGCATGTCATTGGTCTGTCAGTGATAGACTTGGTGGTAGTGGAGCTTCCATGATTGGTCACACTTGAAGGCTCTTCCCGTAGTGAAATATCGAGCAAGGTTTGAAAGAGAATCCTTATCAGTCTTTCAGTTTCCTTAATGAAAGGAAGCTTTATTTATGCATGATATTAGCCATTAAGTCATAGAGGTGATGGAGCTTTTCTAATTTTACATGACCTCCAGAGTCCTTGTGAAAATTTTCAATCCTGAATTCCGTCTTTACTGATTGTTTTGTTTTCATGCATTTCTTTCCTCTCTTTTTGTCCCTCAAATATTAAGTTGCCATCTTGCAAATTATAATGCCACTTGATTAGGGGTAAGAATCTTTAGCCACCTCATGATTTGATTTGATTACAATTCAGAGTGCTATGATGTGATGACAAACCAGTTATCAGTAGTTTCAATTATCTTGATATATTCCACCACTTCCACGCTGTATAACTGCTTGGTAGTTTTAAAACAAAGTTTTTTATACTTTTCAATAATTTACTCCCAGTTGTACATCTCCCTCAGCTATCTTATTAATGTGTTTGGTATGTGCATGCCATAAACTACCCAGGCTTTATATTTCCACAGTTCTGAGTTCCACTTTTTATGTTTCTCAACATTACATTATTACCATTATTACCAAAACTCATTTTGGACATTAAAATCAATTCAGAATTATGAATGCAACAAAGTTAATTTAAAATTTGACTTTAGACTCCCACCATTACTGCTTGACTGTTCCACAAAGCGCTCATGTGTCGAACAAAGAAAAACTTAAGGTAGTGTGGCATTCATTCCCCACATCAATTCAAGTGCTGCACCTCTGCCAGCCGTTAAGTGTGGTTTCACTCTGTTCATCATCCTCCACCCTCAACCCTGTTCCAGCTCTGATCTTTGCAGACTAAGTCTCTTTCTTCCCTTTGCAGGAGATCAGTGTCTCCTCTGTGAAGTACAACTTGACCTTAACCTTCCCTCATTCTTCTGTACATTGCCTCTACCACTCACCTCATCAGCATTTGATGTAAATGCAAATGATTCATCATCCTTTGGTGATACAGTATCAGCAGTCCATGAATGGTGGGGGTGGAGATCTTTTAATGGCATAGTTCCTCTTTGTGACAACTGAAGAGTCTCATGTGGGTTTATTTAAACAGCCCTGTAACATAAATTACATCTAAACATTACTGAAAATGAGCACTGCCAATTAAGTCTAAAAACACATGTTCTCTCAGAGTTTCACAAATACCAAAAGAGTTATTATTATTCATATAATTTACATATTCCATCTGAATATTTTATATTCATATGATTTCTCTGTTTCCCCATCTCCTCCCTCTGTTCTCTCCCCCTCCAAATGTTCTTTTTTTCTTTGGACAGCAGGCGTTCAGTCTCTTATCAGCAGAATCAGCCAAGCACAGCCACTTTTGGTCCACAGATAGGCAGGAATTGGCTGACACTAGGAAGCTGCTTTGAGGAAGTGAGATATTAAAGATGAGGGTTAGGCACAACAGGGGGAGAGAAGATTATCAGGAGTATTAACTAATCACAAAAAAGGAAAGAAAAGGAGATAAAGTGTGTTTTGTTTTTTTCAAAGCAAACCCCCTGGAGATAAGATGGAACTTTTTCTCCCATTTACAACATTGGCTGTCTTTTGTGTACCATAACATATCTCTTGAGCCATCTTCAAAATGCGACAGGCTTGCAGTCATGTTTGACTTTCAGAAAACCTTGCTGCTCCTGTATTTGCCTAAGTTTCAAAGTTTGATTCAGACAATATGCATTTTGTCAAGTCCCTCACAAGTTAATTAGGTTTGAGCTCATTTGAATAAGATCACATTGCAGCTAATCAGCAAGAAGCTGATCTTTCTCATGCATCCTGCTTCATTTCCTCGAAGGTAAATACAGTAGTGTTTTATGAGGTGGCTTGCTCTGTGTTACCAACTAAATAGTAATTACAGTTGGAGCGCTGTCAACAAAGTAGAAGCTAGCTGTGCAAACGAAGAGAAGTTTTTCATCGTGTGATGTTATTGAAACTTCCTTCAGAGTTTGAGGATTATTAAAGATTAAAATTGCAGCTTGGATGTGAAGATATCCAATTAAATGGTAAACAAACAATGAACTGTGCAGGCTAGAAAAGTGGTGATAAAACATTCAAGAGCTAAAAACTTTCAAGGTCCCTTGTTTTGAAAAAAAAAACAAAAAACGGTCTCTTAGCTGAAGGACACGCTTTTGTGTAATTTAAAAAGAAAGAAAGAATTTGTCTTCGATATTATTCTGACTGTACATAAAGTTCCCCTAAAGTTTTAGTTTAATTCACTTTACAATCCTGTTTAAATATGTCTCAAATCTTTGTTTTATTAGCTTACGGAATAATCAAGCTTCTACATTTCAAAGCACAATATGTAACCTTCATTTGGCTCCTAGGCATTTTTTTTCGCCTCAAACTGGTGATTATCTAGTATGAAGGCTCCTTGGAGATTTAAGTGTAGAGTTATGAGGATATTGCATGAGGGGACGATGGCAAAAAATTAAGTGGATGACAGTTTGTTACATGGTCAGTGACTGACTGTGGATGAACTATTTCTCATGCCTTAACATGAAGGCTTACCAGTTAGGTGGGAGAGGTAGTGAAATTTGGTGTGGTAATTGTTTCATTTTAATGCATCTCATTATCAAGCAAAGAGATTTTGGAGCAGAAAAAGCTCCAAAAAAATGGGGGGAATGACTGAGGAAGAGATGTTTAAAAATTTTTAGACTAAGATCATCCATTTACAGTATATGGATTTGGAATTAGAAATATATGGAATGGCTTAAATCATAATACATAAACAAACACTACATTCCAAAAAATATTTTTTTTTTACTAACGTACATAAACTCGTGCTCATATGCATTTGACATATTTTACTCTTTATTTCTCACTTAACTGACATC
Organism: Kryptolebias marmoratus; assembly: GCF_001649575.2. Lineage (NCBI taxonomy): Eukaryota > Metazoa > Chordata > Actinopteri > Cyprinodontiformes > Rivulidae > Kryptolebias > Kryptolebias marmoratus. Next base: position 25,131,694 of record NC_051431.1, read on the forward strand.
ACAACAAGGTGGTCTTTTTCTGCAGTTAAACACCGTTAGAGGCATCATTTTACAAAGGAAAATATCTGCTGACATCCAAGTGTTGGATGTAAGTATTAAACTGTAATTTGGAATAGGTTTATGCATTAAAAGTAGCTGGCTATAGGTCAGTCACACCTCTGTATTTTGTTTTGTGTGCTGGGACACACAACAAAATACGTTGTATGTGGGTCAAAATGGAAATAAATTAATAATCTATCCACCCATTTCCTTTCCCCATTTTTTTGTGTACGTCACAGGGAACAGGTGCCTATCTCCAGCAATCATTATGTGACAGGGTACACCCTAGACAGATCGGCAGTCCATCTCAGGGCCACATGAAGACAAAAAAGATAGACAATCATTCACACTCTCACTCTCATTCTCACTCTCACTCCCACTTAAAAACAATTTAGAGTTGTCAATTAACCAAACATGCATGTTTTCAGTTGGTGGGAGGAAACCAGAGTACCTGGGGAAAACTCTTGCAAGAACGAGGAGAACACACAGACTCCACACAGAAAGGCCTCAGACGGGAGGCAAACCTGTAACTTTCTTGTTATGATGTGACAGCTGCAATTACTACTCCACCGTGCCACCTAGAATCAGAAATTAATAATATTTGGTCAAAAGTTAAGTCTTGTCACATACAGTATATGACATTTGTGAACTATACAGGTTGTGTTCCCGTTATCAAAATTGTGTGTGTATTAAGTTTAAGAGTGGGGAGGTTACAGTGTATTGTAGTGTAAGCATGGCATATGCTACACTGACATAGTCATGTTTTTTGTTAGTGTGGCATTTTGTTATTTTGTGCGACATTGCTGAAGTGTACCTGTGGTGTTCACCTGCATATTTTGTTGCAGTTTTTTAAAAATATATACACATGTCTGGGGTAACGGCCAAACCATAATCATAGTTATCTGCCCACATCTGGCCTTGGTCTCATCCACCATCTTCTGTTTTTTTCTGAGTGCTCTCTGTTACTCTATTCAGGCATATCTCAGTCTGACAATGTCTTTTGTTCTCCTTGTCTTCAAGTAATGTCCAAACCAAATCCACAACAGAAGCTTGCACATCAGCTCCATGTCAGGGAGAAAATATACAGTAGGTCTTCCATAGGTATGCATCATGTGTCCAAACACAGCATGCAACTGGTATTAAGAAAAATGCTATGTAGACACTAATGTTACTACTGGGTCACTGCTGTGTAACTTTTATTAGGACATGTATGTGAAGTTTGTGTAATGCTTCAAAGATTCCATGTTTATGATACAGAATTTTTTAGCTGCCCGGTACATTTGTGGCAACCTGGTGTTACTGGAGAATATGCCACATGTGCTAAAGTATCAGACCTATAGGTAAATCTTTTCCAAAGACATTACAAAAGGGTAAACCTTTGCCTAAACTAGAAGCCTAACCTAAACAGACTAAAACCATCACAGAAAAAGGAAAAATGGACCAACATGTTTAGCTAATATTTGGGTTTCTTGGTTAAAAATCTGGATTCTTTCCAACCCTAAACCAACAATAAACTTAGAAAATATGCTTGTGTAGAAGTTAAGTTTACATTATATTTAAATTTACTTGTCGAAGACAGGGATTGCGTCAGATAAAGTAAAGCAAACAGTGTGGTGTTATTACATTCTATCTATAGTACTGTGTGATAAAAAACAGTTTAACTACAAAAGTTATTAGATTTTTGACCTAAAACGATATTAGATGGCCACCAGTGTTATGCAGCTTCGTCGTTACTAGAAATGTCTTCTCTGGAATTAATAATCTATCCAATAATTGTTGAACAAATGTCAACCTCGTGGTAATAGAGAGACACACAGACAAGTTGCCTAAGGCCCATTACCACAGTATTTGCATCCTCTGTTATTAGATATTCCTAAGAATACTGCACAGACTTCAACAGCAACACATGACTTTGGCCAATACAGCAAGCACTCTACCCCATGATCAATTTGTGTGTTGTTTTTATCAGCTCCATTTTGCGTCACCAACCTGATACAATGATTAGCAAAAAGCTGGGCTTCGTCTCCGTCTCATTGACTGCTCATGGCTCAAATGTTGCATTAGCATAATTTAGCACAGGAAATGTGTGAGTCATGGGGGAAAAGTTTATCATCTGAAAGGTTATCCGGATTTACTCTGAGAAACACACACACACACACACTCACCCGCACACCAGTAATGAAAGAAAGATATTAAGATCCTGTAAATGATAAAAAAAAAAACTAGGGTATCAGTTTGGGACTGATTCATGAGACCCATCAGATGGGATCATTTTGTAAGTTCACTGCAAATGGATAAATATGAACAGTTTATAACCTACAGCTATAACAAACTAATCAAATTACATTTTGCGTTTTCTGTTATGGTATATGGGTTTTTGAGTCTTAGTTTGGTGGTTGTCTTTTGATTTCTGATGACATGTTTTGTCTGTCTCCTAGTTAACTTGAGCCCATTTTTTAAATTTATTTTTGTATTTCTCCTGTCCTGTCTTCACCTAGTTTCTATCCTGTTTCTATGTTCTAAAATCCAATTAACATGACTTCCTGATTCTTGTCTAAAAGCATTTTCCTTGTACATTTCAGTTGGTTGTACTTTTTGCCACAGCTTAGTTTCCTGATTGTTCACACCAGTGTTCCATGTTAATTATTCGTTTAGGCTCCTATGTTTTCTTTGTTCACTGTTGAATTATTGTGGTCAGTCTTTTGTTGCTGGCTTTGTTTGCAAACTGGCTTATTTTTCAGTTGATTTCCCTCTTTAGCATTGTTTTTTTAAGATCTTATGGTGTTTTTATCTGCAGTACCTGCCTCCAGCCCACTGTGTTTTCCTCCTTTGTAACGTACAATTCTTCGATTTGTACCTGATGACTGACTTGCTGCTAACATGACCTCCACAGTTTTCCCTCGGGCCATCAGTCAGAGCATGATTGACTGCAGATTGACAATGAGCATTCAACAGACTGATAATGTACATGTAGAATGCACATATGTTGACTTTTGCGGACAGCATTTGCATACTGCACCATACACACAAATTACACACTTTTGGCCTTGGATCAACAGGGCTGTGCTCCTTATATTATTGCTTCACTGAATTGTAAATAGCAAAAAGATGGAAAACTCTGGATAGTTGACTTGATCAGTTTACAGCAAACCAGAGAACCTTGAGAACGGCAGTGCAGCTCAGACATTAGTTTAAAAAAATCTTTCGTCTGGCTTTCCAAGTGAAGTTTAGCCAAAAAGCAAAAACACTAAAAGAGAATGATTGCCCCACATCTTATTATTATTTTTTTTTCTGTTTAGTCCAATGATTTCAGGTCGAAACATTTTTTTTTTATTATTCACCTTAATTAATGCATTGTTTTTCCTTTCTTGCTGCCTGATCATTGATAGCCATATTCATTCATTTATTGCAGCTGTTTTTAAGAAACTCATCCTGACATCAACAGATAAAATGAGCAGAAACAAAAGAAGTCATCACAGCTGCTGACAAAAGTATGAGCAGGTTTTGTTGAAGGCAAGTCAGTGAACTGTTTTAATCTTTACCATACCTGCAATCTTTATCAACCAACTATGACACAAATGTAACAAAACAAACAAAAACTTAAATTTAGGCAAAACATCTCTTAGTTCTGCCATGCTTTCTTGCATCAGTGCTTGGGAATTGTTTGGTTAATAGTTAGATTTGCTGATGGATTTATTCCTCCTTAAGCCTAAAATCTCAACACAATCTTAGAGCCTAAATGAGACAATGTGAACAGCAGAGGAGGCAGACGGAGGACTGACCTTTTTTCCCATCATGTACATGTGTCTGTGTATGTGAGCAATCTGAAATGCACCGCTACACAATTCTGATGAGCCTATGCAGCTAGCCCATAACAATGAGCACATTAGCTGATATTTATCCAGTTTTACAGATGAGAAGTGCTGAGCTGGAATCACCAGCTGCCTGCCTTTGATCATCACATTAACCTTAATGACCTGAACTGACTATGGATCAGTGCTCCAGCTCCAAGATGATTGATTAACACCAACTATTGAATGTAAGCTCAGAAATTACTGTGCTGGCTTCTGTTAATCTTTATCATCTGCCAATACAAAGCCTCCTCCATCTGTAGATTATAAGCACTGGTTTGATTCATGTTCTGGTGAAAGGCAAAACCTGTAGAAGGAAAGGATCACTTTTATTTTACCTTAATGGTTCATTACCAGTCTGAACAGGGCTTTTCTATTTGCAGCCTGCTGTTGCATCTTTCGCCTTAAACTCACCCTGAACTAACTTCAGCCCCATGTTCCTTTTGATGCTAAGAGCCCTTTGAACAGCAGCCAGCATCTTTACGCTACACTGGATGGCGAGAGTGTGAGCAACTCAAATATTCATGGGGACCAGACCTCCTCTGGAATATCAATGGGTGCTACTCTGCACTCTGAGCAGATGTGTCAAGCGTGGCCCAAACATGAGCCACTGATACAGTAGGTGGACTGTGTTATGGCATCAGCTGTAAAAATGGTTACTGAGCTGCCAACACAATGGGCTGTGTCAGTTCATTGCTGAATGTGATAAATAGTATATTGCAAGGTGCAAGGATTTTTTTTTTTTCTTCTTACAAAGGTCACCAGTGTGGTTTGTCATGTTCCCTTCCTGTATGGGGGTGGCTGCAAAACTGTAATGGGTTCAAGCAGAGGTTTGTGTTAAAGTTCATGGGTAGATTGCAACAGGAAATATGACTGTCATGCAGTAATGTATTCAGTTTGTGTGTGGATAAGCATTGTGCTGACTAAGGGCTATATGTGCTTGATACATTGAAAATCTGTCTTTTAAAAAAGTTTCAATTTTCTTTAAATAGACTTTTCTGTATGAAAGTGCATCTGTATTTCTTTAAATCAGTTGTGCCCAACTTTGTTCTTCTAGGGCCACTATCTTCCATGTTTTCTGTTATTACTGCTATGATACAACTGATTCAATGAATAAGTTATTCATCAGTATGTCCTCAGATTCTGCAGAAGCTTGTTATTCACCCATTAATTCAAATCAGGTGTTTTGAAGCAGAGAAATATGTGAAACATGTAGAAGGGTGGCCCTCAGAGAGGTTGATTGGACACCACTGCTTAAAATTATTTGCCTTGCATTTTTAATCTTCAGTAATAAAATAGCAACAAGTGATTGATCTGGGTTCTAGTAAGACCCTCTTTACACTGGATCTTTATGACATACTCCACAACCTATTAAAATGTGGCTGGACTGCAGCAACTTTGGAAAACCTCCTTCAGTGTAAATGACCTTATGATGCTGCCAAGCTCTAAGTACTCACCAAATAGATTTTTCCACCATTTATCAACATCCTTAACATGTGCCCACCTTGTCGCAACTCTCTCAAACTTCATCAGACAGCAGTTTATGTGCAGGTAGATCTTAGCAAGTCATTACGACACTATGAGTAGTGTTCCATGACTCCGTCATAATCATGGTCATAGCCCAAGGCATGAGGCCTGGCCAGTCCTGCTTCAAAATCTGAAAGACCAAGTCACAGACCAAGCCCTGCATCTTAGATATACTTCCACCGCTGTCATCACATTCCACCCAGGAGCCCTATATGTTTCAATCACAATGAAAAACAGTAGGACCTTGTTATTGAAGTTTATGAACCAATATGAACTCCTATTTTTTTAATGGGAGGTCCACTGCATTCTGGCTGAAGTCCTTGCTAAGAGCCTTAAAAGACCATCCTTATTCTGGATGATATTTTACATCAAAGACCGGTCACCATCCAGTGGTTGGGAGATCAATTTTGGCACATTTATGATCAAAAAAATGATTAGATAATTTTTGTTTTAGGTAAAAAAAAATGCTATAGGGCATCATATTAAAACAGGTAAGAGGAATGATGATGGCACAAAACAACATTTCACTGCTAATGTGAGATTTGTTGAGACAAACTTCAGAAAAAAGTCTTTTCCTTAATTACTTTTGCAAAACATTTATCTTCCTCAGCAGCCATGATGTTAGCAAATGTTTGTAGCCTCCTCAAACTGAAACCTCATGCTGCGCACGGTTGTGCTTGATTATGCAGACTCTGGCTTGAGATTAAAGCAATTTTTCATTACTAAATATCATTTGGTCTGATGATGGCACAACAAGTTACTTCCCTCTCGTGGTGTTCAGTTCAATTTATCGCATACTTCAAAACAGAGGCATTTCACAGATCATTATCAAACAGAAAGCGCTGCATTTCTTACATGTAACACATTCACACAGATGTCTTTACTGAGTCAAAGTTCATTTTTAATAAATTCATTGATCTTCATGTGTATGTTCAGATTTTTAAATCATTTTGTGTGTGTGTGTATGTGGGGATGCAGTATATATAGACTCATCCAGTCTATTTCTTAGTGTGCATTCATTCCCTTTCATTCATTTATTTATTTTATTTTATTACAATTTATCTTCTGCTTTGTCCATAATGTAGACTAAATTGTTTCTATTCATTCAAAGCAAATGAATAGAGGTTGTCAATTTAAAAAGAACATTTAAGCTGTTCAGCCTGGCAGTGAAGAACATTACAGTAGTCATAGCTACTTGAATTAAATTACTTCTTATTTCTGAGTTCAAAATAGTTCCCTTGAGCCATCACAGTGTGTAACTGACCTGTGATCACTTTGATAAAATACGTTGAATCAGCTTGAGATAAGGTGTAAAATAAAGCAAAGCTATTCAAATCAACACTGTTTAGACTGTGGGTTGGGGTTCTGTAATGGGATTCCAGACCAGGTAATTCTTGTATTATTTTTATATTTATCTAATAATCTAAGAGTCATAAATGGTACAGAATCAATTTGAATCAGAGAGAAAATAAAACACCAGAAGAGACAAGTGAAAAATGTCAAGAAACAACATTGGGTCAGCGATTCAAATTAATCAAACACAGAATGAGTACTGTGCCCCTCAGTGTTCACGTTTTGTTATTTATGAAAATAAAATGCTTAGAGAAGCAACCTTTTGACCTGCCAAAACAAATAATCAGAAGATATTTCATCCCCATGATGCTCTTACTTTGTTTGAAACATTCAGACTTCCTGATTTGGTGTTTGACTCACTACTTGAAGTCTGTATTAATTTTCAAAAAAAAAAAAAGAAAAGAAAAGAAAGGAAAAAAGCTTCTTATTTCTGGCACTCAGCTTATTAATTGAAATGACAGCTACTGCTGGCAAATGTAGTAGGTAATTAGGCTTCAGTCTCCAGGTGACTTTAATTGTTCAGTATTTTATTACCTTATGAAAGGCTCTAAAATAGACTACCCTATTTTTCCACTGAAAAGTTATGCCTTGCACAGGAGTATAAAATACTGTAGATCTGAGCTCAGAGCTGGACATGGTATTTATGATGTGTTCAAGTGCTACCTTTCCCTCCCTGTGATGATGTGAGGACAAACTGCATGAGGGCTTTTGTTTCTGCTGATTTTTAATGTGGGCTTATATAAAAGATGAGAGCACTTGAGGTATCAATATCTGTAAAATTGACTGAGTTACAGCCATTTCTCTGTTGGCAAAGGTAAACAAAACGGTGGCAGCCATCTTTAATTGGGGTGGATCCAAAGGTTAATCAGTTGTAGATGTACATGAAGTATTAGGGTCCAATAGTTTTATTTAAAATGTTCAGTTGTTTATGAGTTGTTTTTGCTAATAAATAGACAGTTAATTCCAAATCCTGTGTAATGTGTGTAACAGCAGTCGGACATTAGTTAAATTTGTATTCACTACCATATCCTATTATATATTGTGGTGCAAGGACCCAAATGAGACACACTGGATGGCATTTCCACATAGTTTCTACAGAGTGCTTTAAGGTCAACAAACAGGCTGTGTCAAATATGCTTCAAAGAGTCATGTTGTTAGAAGTATTTTGTGTACTCTGACCAAAAGTTTATTGATTAAAGCATTTCATTTTTTTCCCCCACACTGATTAAATCTGTTATTCCTTTAACAGTCTCACATTTCTGTCTGTCCGGCTGTTTGTCCCACTCTCCCTGCCATCTGTAGCAGTGGGTCAGGATGGATTTGCTCTGAGCTAGCCATGTGAGACAAAGAGCCACACAACATGTGGGACTATAGTTTCATATAAGCATTATCCAATTTGCGAGGTTCACTTTAAAAGCTTTAACAGGGCTTTTCATGACATCCATGGCATAATTTAAATCAAGACATTAATTGTTTCACTTTTTTACATTTAATGGTGTTTTATAGTTTTTGTCTGCAGTTCTAACAGTATCCTAATATAAATGTTGTTCCCAAGGAAGTCTACACCAAAACTGTAACACCAAAATAAGTGATAAAGTGCAACAAATAAGCATATCATATTTATTGAACTCAACTTTAAATACAGTGGTTCCACTTCAGTGATGACTTGAGTCAATTATATAAAATTTTTTGTAGCCATTTTTGTGTTGACTAATGTTGAATAGCTGTAGAGGACATCCTTAAATGAACTGACTCCAAAAGTTAGTATATCTAATTACTAACTTAGATATACTAACTAATTAAATATATCTAATTATTATTTTCTGAAGCTTTAATTAAAATATGCCCAGCAGTTCACAAGATATTTTGCTAACAGGCAGGCAGGCTTGACTCCAACAGTTAATGACAACATTTCAAGCGAAATCTTGCACAATGATTAGCACTGTAGTTTGTATTCTAAAGGACTCTGAGCTATGACAACGCTCGTTTGTAGCACAATATCTGTCAGGATATGGGTTTTCCTTGTGTTTTTGTATTTGTCTTGTTTCATTTCGAGTTTGTTCTTGTTCTGTCAGTCATCTTTGTTTATCCTGGTCTTGATTCTGTCTTTGTTCCTCTTGTCTGTGCTACATTTCCTCCTCCTCAGTCAGTCTCTCATTCTCCTGCCACGCCCATCTCCACCTGCCTGCAATCGTCATCACTCATCTGCGCCCACTTACCTCATTACCCTCTGTGTTTAAAACCCGGTCATGTTCTCCACCTCTCTGCTGGTTCATTGTCACTTCCATGTCACTTTCTTGTCGCTTCATGTCTTGCCTCCTGTTTGCTCCTCCGTGTTTTGGATTTTGTCATGTCTAGTTTTTGCTGCCACGTCAGCTCTTTGTTTTGGATAATCCTTATTTTAATAAATTAGTTTCTTTTTGTTGAAATGAGTCTGCGATCTGGGTTAGTCTCCTTCGCGTTCACCTCAGACCTTGACAATATCTGTAGATCTGACTGATTTATAGCCATGTTTGTGTTTTTTAAGGTCAGTTAGCTGTGGTGGCCATTTTGAATTAGGTAAACTCCAAAAATGAATCAGTCTGACATCAGTGTCTTTAAAATTCACTGAGTTATAGCTAGACACATACACACACACAGATGTGAACAAAAATATTATCGCCTTCACCTTTTGGCAGAGGATGATAACAAATGCAAGAACAAATGGTGAAGCAAATTCTGTCAAACGTAGCATAAAACTTTGTACTCAATTTTATGATTGCCTGTGTTTTGCAAGCTTCAGGTTGGTAACCTGTGTAATAACCGTGTAATGCTAAATTGACGGGAGAGTAAAGGTTTACAAAACAGCTTTTGCATTAACTGCAATAAAATATTTGAGACTAGACTTGTTTAAAGATGGCAGCAATCTACTTTGTAGAGTGTTTAGATAGCATTTTCCTCTGCTTCTTTTTTGTCGCAGCAGTTAAATAAAACTTGTGTTTGCTTCAGTGGTGATGGTGATCATCTATGACTGGCTTATTTTTCATCTAGTTCCCTATACTTGGCCCAAATGTCTATAAGAAAAAGTCCCATTGTGAATACATGTACTGTTACATCCCTAGTATTCATGTTGAGTGTAAGTGACTGTTGCATTGCTGTTGCTAGTTCAGAAGTTGATACCAGCAGTGCGATGTACAGCAATGTATCTCACACATACTACCCCATTACACACTGTTTCTGTTCCATTTCTTGCTACCAGATTTTTTTTTTTTTTTTCTTTTGTGCACCAGCTGGAAGAGTTTAAAATACGTAAAAGATGAGAAAGAAAAAAGAGAGAGACACACAAACTCAGGACTAAAAACAACAGAAATGTGGTCAGGGGAATAATCTACCAACAGCTGGCTAACAGGCCTTTGCCTCAGTGCTGCTTGAAGCTTGTTTTATGTTGTATTACAAGGCAGGTGCCTTTTAAGAGCACCCATGAAACAATGCGCCACACACAGACGCTGGCCTTTGTTCCACCGAACCCCTCCCCATGAGGGCTTCCACCTGAATTCATTTGCAGCACAAAACAACAAAGCACAAGTTTTCAGAAAATTACTGCATGGGTGATAAACAGTGTGCTATTTCTCTCTCCCACGCTCCAGCTCTCATCAGTATAATGAAAATTAAACGAACCACTTGATCTTTGGCCAGGTAAGAAAAGCGACCAAAAAACACACAAACAACTGTTTTGGGGGAAGTAACTGATTGCTTTAGCTTTTGTTTGAAAGTGCCAATTAGAGTAGGTTGGACTCAGGGTGCAGATGAGGATCATAAAATAAAGAGTGCTGGTTGGTGGGAGGAATGGTACAATAATTGTCAGAATTTTCAGCAAACTCAAGTGACGGCTCCAGCATGTGAGTGGTAAATGTAGGTGTTGATTCTGAATGCCTGTTATTGTGTCTTTGTATGTTTTTAGCCTTAAGTCACCTTTCTGTATCACAAAGTGTTCCTGTGGCTGCTATGAAGTCTTTTGTGCCTCTGTAATAGTACTGATGTAAACATGGACTTAGAAAACAAGAGATTTATTCACATACACACATACACGCACATATAGTTTCCTGTGCCTGATTGCCTATTTTGCCACTGTTTATTGTCAGTGTCATATGTTTATCTGAGACAGTCAAGGTTTGTTTTTTGTGGGTGTGATCAGGGTCATATTTCTCAGATACAGCAGGGAGCAGGCTAAAGTATGTTTGAAGCAATTTTCTCTTTTGTGTACTTCACTGCCTCACAGCCTCTTTGTTCTCCAGTTCACAGCCAAGGCCTTATAGTCATGCACTGCTGCTCTCCAGTTCAACCACGAAAAAAAACAAAAGGAAAAACTGCTGGACAGGTGAAAAGGGGGGATTTGTTTGGAGATTCAGAGCCGTGTGATATAAGGTGAAAAATGTACCTGAGTAAAGCACTGCTTTAGGTACACGGTGGAAAATCTTGCTGAAAAGTTCCCAAAGTTTGCACTTCATTCACTTGGGAGACTGAAATATGATTCTCATTTCAGTGTCATTTTAGTTTTCACTAAAATGAATAATTGCAACATGGTTCAATGAGACCTAAAGTAGCTATATAAAACAGCTACTGGCATGCTCATGTTGAACAAGAGGGATCAGCTATTGGTTTGGATAAAATAAAATAAAGTAAAATGAAGTGCAGTGTAGTTTGAGTAGACAATAGCTTAACTAGAATTGGATGAACTACATGGAAGTGCATCTAGGTTGGCAAATAAATAATAAATTGTATGGAACTTTGTGAGGCTATAAAAACAGCTGTATGAGGTTTGATAAACTATTAAAAGATGGTATTTGAGGCAGCACCAGTTTGGACTCAAATCTACAAAGACTGAAATTTCATGACTCAGAGCAAACAGTATGAAGTTCGCTTGGAAGCTGACTCATCAGTGTTTTTATATTTTAAGCACATACTTACTACCAGCTTTATTCTGAGAATGTGAACATTACCCACCCATCTGTTTTCTCTACACATTTCATTGTCTTCAGAGTTACTGGGAGCTGATGCCTATTTCCACCCGACAACAGATGAGAGGTAGGGTACAACTTGGACAAACTGCCAATCCATCACAGGGCCACATGAAGACAGACTACTAGAAATCCATTTACATCTTGGATCAATTTAGAATCTTCAATTAACTTAACATGTCTAATTAAAAACCTGGGGAAAACCCAGCCATTCACATCAGGAGAACATGCAAACTCCACACAGAAGGGCCTCAGGACAATATTTTAATTCAATTCAGTTAATTTACATAGCTCCAATTTACCACAAAAGTAGAATGAAGCTGGATTGCAATACATTTGAAAAACCTTCCATGTAAAGGCAATCATGATTTGTTTTTCTCTGATATTTTATGCATCTTTGAAATGCACTTCTACACTCTCACCATGCTATATGTCTGCCCTGTATGACCATATTGTACTGTGTCAGGAAGCAGTTATGGGTATCTCCTCTGTGCTAGGTTGTTTATATGATCCATGATCAGTGTTGTAGCCTAGGCATAAGACCAACATGGCAAGTCCTGCTTCAAATTATGAATGACCAAGCCATACCGGTGCATGTGGGCTTTGACACTGCTGCCACCAAGCTTTCCTGTACTTCACCAAAGATCCCAGTGTGCTGCCAACACCATGTTAAGCCACCATGAACTCTCTACGGAATTCTTACTGCATGCTCAAAACCATTGTGGACGTATCATGCTTTGTCACACATCGTGAGAAGCTTCCAGTGTCCCTACTATGTGCCTGAAGACCTGGCCAAGCTACTGCAAAAGCCACATTTTGGCAGATTTTTTTTAACGTTGTTGTGGGGGGGTCTAAAAAGAGCCACATTGATAAATTGATACCCTTCTCATGGTTCTGGATGTGTGAAGCATTTTTGCAATACACCTAACCCCTTTGTCATCACACACACACACACAAAGCTACACAGACTTTAACTAGATTACTGTGCATAGTGCACCTCATGTTCCATAAGACGGTGGCCTTCACTTCAAAAGCTCAGCCACTCTAAAGGGATTACACTGAGGAAACTTTTATTGGCTCAATGTATTTTCACCCCCCAGTTTCACAGCTGGCTGCAGGTGTCACATTAACTGGCTGGCACAAAATTCTGCTGGGATCAAAAAGACCTGAAGACTTGTTCACTAACACACACAAACAGCTCACACTGTAGGCCATCTGCACATAAGAGGCTCCTACTGGGCTGCAATAGAGTAGAAGTGGTTTGAAACAGCTGGAGTGTTTGTCTGTGGCCAATTTCTATGCAGCAACTTCTGCATCATTAGTTTCCTCTCATTTTATACATTTCCTCCCACCTTTTGTGCAATTTGTGTGTTTTGAAATTAAGGCCAAAGACCCCAAAAATTTAGATTAAAAATTAACTGTTGGGGAAAAGAAGATTTTAACTTCTTGACTGAGCTTCTTCTTCCACTGTGCCAGAGAAACTTGTAAATATAGATTGAAGATGTTGTTCATCATTTTCCAATAGGTCCATGTTCATTCTGTAGTAGGACAACCAAAAACATAAACTAAAGCTAAACCAATAACCAAGAAGTTACAAAAAATAGAATTTAGTTTTCCAAACCAGTGAAGTTTTTCTTGCACACGGCAATACAAAACCAACTAAAAATCCAAATAATTTTTTTTAAATTGTTTATTTCTGTTGATTGGCCTTTTTATCCATCCATCTATTTTCTTTACCTGGTTTTCCTTTCCTTCACAAGGGAGCTGGTGCCTGTCTCCACTGGACATTGTGCGAGAAATTGGTGAAAATTTATATATATATATATTTTTTAAGTTATCTCATGGCTAATAGGCCACTAATTTGTAACAATTTTGGCTGATGGTTTGTGTTGCTGAGCTGGAAAATGAAGCTGTGCCTGCACTCTCAGCTCGTATTTAATCCAACGGAATGAACACACACATGGGAGTATCATCCTTAAAGAGAAACTGTGACTAACAGTTTAGGTGGAAAGATGTACTTGGAACAAAACGCACACAGCATTGGATAAGTTAGCTAATTTACAGTTACAATTTTAACTGTGATTACAAATGTTCATGCAAGCATTACATGTTCTGTTTGGGAAAAAAAAAACATTGCCATCTCTTCATTTTTTGTGAAAGTAGGACACGTATGTGCTGTCTAATTTTGCTGAGGCTATCAGGGTAAGGAATGGGGTTGTCATTTACGCTATGGAGACTGATTCCACTTTAAGGAAAACTGTCAGTGTCTTTGGATAAAGCAGGAATGTTTTTAACTACCTTAACAAAGTATCTGATATCTTAAAACAACAGTTCAGATCTTAGGAAATGGGGTTCTGTGGAAAGGTGAACAATTAATGTCAATGTCATTTTTTAAAATAATACATATAAAAACTGACATTAACTAAAGTGCTTTACACTCAAATCTGATACCGTTTAAAATATATATATATATATATATATATATATATATATATATATAATCAAATCATATGCTCTGTTTAAATAAAATGCCAAATTTAAAAAGATGGTTCTTAAGCAACAATTTAGGTCTCTACGGTACAAGTTGTGTTCATATTGGAAGGTAAATGTTCAAAAAATTTGGAGCACCCACTGCAAAAGTCTGATCACCTTTATACTTCAATCTGGGTCTTGGGATTTCCAAAAGAAGCTGGATATTGGAGCACTTTTCCTAATGTGTAGATGTTGACAAGATTAGTTAAATATGATGGGGCCAGACCATTAAATATTTTACCTGTTGTTGATATCCCATTGAATGACCTCAGTTTGGAAAAACAGAGTTTAATTCTGATTGGACTGATGAGCTGACTGCTAGTCTGAGCACCGTCAGGACCAAAGTGGCCTTTTTCTGTCTTATAACAACTTCAATCTCAAAAACTTTAAACCTTTTCATACTAGTGCTATATCATTGTGTGTAATAAGAGCAGCACTTGTGGTGCTGGCTGGGGCCACTTTTGTCTAGAATATCATATTGATTCTGCCATAATAATTATGTATGTATGTTTTTGTAGTTCTTTCATGCTTATAATAAAGAAACATAATTTGTGTGTGATGCAGGTCTTAAACCCCATATCCCCAGTTAACAAAGTTTGGTTCCAAAAATACAACATGGCAGCTTCCTTAAATCTGGTCCTGCTGGCTTCAACTCTAAACAACAAGAGAAAGAGAAAGTCAGGACATTTTTAAAATACATGTCTATGCTTGACATTTTTTGAGATTGGAATTGTTTAAAGACAGCAGAAATTTGCTTTAGAACTGGCCTCACTCAGACTAGCCATTTGCTCATCTTCCTGGCAAAATATGAACTCTATTTCTCCAAACTGTGGTTGTTTAAAGAGCTATCTACAGCAGGTAAGATAATAATTGTTCATAAACTTCCCACAAAATCCCACTTGAAAAGATCTAAACTACTCCTTGATTTTATTTTTTAAGCAACACAGTGAACCGGGACAAATTTAACGGCTTTGTTGAAAGACATGTTTAGTGAATGTCAATCTTATCGAAATGATAAGTGATACCAGAGCAGCCAAACCAACAAACCTGCAAATATGAAAACAATTAGAGTTCAAAGGTGAACTTCTATTTTTTACTCACAATTGTCTCAGTTTTCTGAAAGTTGTTATTGTGTCTGTGATTTTAAAACATATGGTTGTCTCGAACTTAGCATTTGAAGCAACATACTCAGTTGTTTGAATTTTATCATTAAGCCTTGCCCTTGATATGACTTTTATAGTAATACATTGACACAAGATGTTCTACCTTGCACAGAACCTTCTTCCAGTTTATAAGAAAGTACAATATGTTTAATTATTTAGTATAGTGGCTAATGTCCACACATGAAAGTATTGACTGAGCTGAACTGAAGCAAATAAGAATCAAGTGCCGCTTGTTTGTGCACCCAAACATTCTGTTAAAGTATTTAAATTTGTGAAATATTCTTTTTATTTGTCTGTCATTTGTCCGTGTGGCTGATAGCAGCCTGGAATGAGGTTTATTGCCTGCAAATAGTTCAAAATACTGAGACTTTGAGGTAAATATACTGTCAATTTTATCTTCATCCTGTATATTCAGTACTTTATCCACTATCATCCTGTATGCATTTGATAATTTGTACATAACCATCATTTTGGACTCCTTTGCCCTGAATGCATTTTGCCATTTGGCAGTATCCTTTGACTTGTTCTTAATGCATGTATATGTGAAAAAGCAGGAAGCTGCAAATGCCATTTCTCCAATTGCACATACAATAATGGACCAGGATAATGCTGCAGCGAGACAACATTTGTGACTGTGAGCCATTTGATGAAAAGGGGTAATGATAGCTGGGGGGTGATGGCACCAAAAGTGCACATGCAGCTCCTAAACATCCACTCCTGGACATTTGGAAGGATGCTTTTAGCCTATGTGTGTGTGTGTGTGTGTGTGTGTGAGCGAGAGAGAGAGAGAGCCTTATTACATAAAACTCCTGCATTCCACTTTTTGTTTTTCCACTTCTTCCCCTCGGGGCAGAAGGAGGGGTGGTTCTGCAGTGACTCTTTTTTTTCTTTTCTCTGAAAGTAGAGCAGCACTTGTAGTAATATGACAACACGGTGATTAAAGCAAAAAAAAAAAAGGAAAAATTTCAGACAATTTTCTGTTTTTGCATTCATCTTTCTTTCATCAGCACCACTTTAATCTTGTTTTTGACTCCAAATGTGTGTGCATGTGTGTGTGTCCTGATAAAAGCCTGACCTTTGTCTTGTTGCTATCATATAGCTGCAGGGATGGTGTTGTGGGGTAGCTGGGAAAGAAAACAAACAAAACAAAATCTGCCATTGCTCACAGAAATAAAGAACCAGTGTGTGTGCGTAGTGGCACTTGGCTTCTGTTAGTATTACCGTCTGTGCAGTTCAGAACTACAAATGGTTCTTTTTGAGTTTCCCTGTGTGTTTATGAGCCTTTGAGCATGATTGCTTGTTTTTGCAGCGGCCTTTTGTTTACTGTGGCCATAGCACTTGCCAGGTGATTTTGTGGAGCGTCATGAGCGCTTGCTGCTTTACATTTCTTAGTAACAGAGGCGATGGGGAGAACCCCATAACACTGCTTGGCTCTCTGGTTGGCCACTTAACTATCCCCACTGCACACACACACACACACACACACACAGATAACTAAGACTCCGGGTACTATAACCACAGCCAGAATTCACAACCTGCCAGTGGCCATAAAGGCAGCACACACACCCACACACACAAACACACACCTGGGGCAATGCATTGCAGCGTCTGAATTCAAAAAGCACAGTGTGATCCAGGTTTATCTCACCCACCCCAGGGCTACAAACAACTCATCATATCTAGACAATAAATTCAAACACAACAGCTGCAAAAGGCCAAACAGGGGCTAACAGGTGATTATTTTTAGGTAAAGTCACATTTACTTTACTGACATTTTTTTTTTTTATTAAGTTTTAGAGTTGAATTTAAACTGAATGTCCTCCAGACTCTGCTTGGAGCTGAGAGGACAGCAGAAGGCGCGCCGTAGTGAGCACATCACAGGTCAGGGTGTCACAGTCTGAGAGGAGCTGCGGAGGCCCGGTCTCAATGTGACCCGAGCCGTTTGGCAGGAACACGTTATTCTTTGCTGTTTGCTCTGACTGACTAATGAAGCTGCTTTTATTCCACACCAGCCTGTCTCATGTTTGTTTAGTAACCTTGAGCAGCTGTTAAAGTCTATCTTCAGTTTGTTTTTGACTGTTGCTTTGAAATTTAATTTGCCAACATTGTTGTCTCACAGCATCTTGACAAAGTATTCTTTTAACAAAATTTCACTAATTATTTACAATTTTATACAATTAACATCTTTCTGTCACTCCTCTTATCATGGCAGCAATAGACGATCCAGGGTCAAAACAAAATGTGAGAACTAGCACTCAATCTAAATCTACTGGTTCCACAAATATATATCTTTACCTTTACTTTAAAATGTCATGCTTGGATTATGCTCTCTTAAAGTTGATTTCACATTTATAATTGACACATTACAAACCCTTAAGGTTAGGCATGATTCCAAAAAACATAATGGTTTGGATTATAATGTCCACGTCAACTACACTTGTCTTGTATTACCTTCAGATGAGTCCACTTAAAATAACACAATATGTGCTGAACACTAAAGTAGATATCCCACTGAAATTCTTTTTTTATATATAAAATAGAGCTAGATGGCATGAAAACAAATTCTGAATTTACATCCTTTTGCTTGAATGTAAACTTTTATGACTAATTAATATTTTGTCATGACACTGAGCTGTAACCTTATATCTATGTGGCAAAAATACAAATATGCATATATGTATGTGATAAGATATAATATTTGTTTTTTGTTGTTAGAATATTAGACTTTACTTTTTCTTTTTTTTTTTTCTTTTGATGGATCAGAGTTGTGTAAGCCCTGTTCAGAAATAGTTCATTTTCTGAGTTCTGTGGAGGAGTTTTGATGCATCTACTTGTAAGGTTAGTTTAGTTTTGTTTTCAGTACTGGCGCACTGAAAATTGAACTTAGTAGCTGTTTCAAGAGCTTGCTTTGCAAATAAAAAGAGATAAGTACTGTACAGATGTACAAAAACAATACTATCTACAGTCCCTATATAGAGCAGGATAATAGTGTCAAGACTGAACAATGTATTATTTACAGAGCCTACATTGCTAACTGAAAGTTTCAGGTTTAAAAGATTGAAGATAACTAAGTATGTTGTTACTTTATGCATTATAACTAACTGTAGGTGTAAAAATATTTATGTTTCCTATGACAGTTTCAGCTCAAAGATTAAATGTGTTACTATTTAGTCAAACAGGTCTCAAGTCAAAACACATGTTACAAACTTGAGAACTCCGCCTTGTCTGGACAAAAGTGCTTTTAAACATAATAAAGTCCTCTCTCTGCAGATGGTCTCTGTCAGCCTGCTCTGTGAGGCACAAAGCCAAGACAGTGAGTGCATACAAGACTAACGTTTGCAAAGATCTCCAGGGTTCAAAGAAGACATGGATCACTGCAATGATAGAGTGGTGAGCGAAAAGAAAAAAAGAGAGCTGAGATCCATCCTATGACAGAGGCAGAGTGGGGATGTTTCCTGATGATTCTCTGTGACCCATGCTGATGGACATCTCTGAGGCTCTTGGAGCTGTCATGAGCTCCCAGCTTACAGTGTAGCTGTAATTGCCTGTTGGTCACAGTAATGGCTAGCTGTTGCTGCAGCGTTTACTTTTCATTATGCTGATGTATTCATTGTGGCCCTTTTTTGTTGACCTTATCAATCAGAGTTTAATTTCCTACAGACTTCATTTTAATTACAACTGTTTCTATTCCTCCTCTGTCCCCCCCAAGGTCTGTTCAGATTGCAACACCCGCCTGTTAAGAGGTGGCACCCGCAAGCGGAGTAACGGCAGTGCACCGTAGCCTGGTCAGGGATTAATCCACCGTTATAGCGTCTCTGCCATGCTCCAAGCCTCAAGTCAAATCCACGCCTCTTGGCTTAATTGGCAATGACATGGCGGGGGATAGTACTGCTGACCGGTGCTTGCTGTAAAGGGCACTGCAGCTCCACAATTCACTTTTCAGCTGTCACACCAGCTGATTATATTAGCCTAGACAGGGGTAATAACTATATTCCTGTGATTAATTTGATTTGAAGAACAAAAATTATTCTGTGGCCAGTACCTCTGCTCAGTTGTGAAAGAGAGAATTACAAAGACATTATTCCCAAAATGTATAAATGTTACATTTTAATAACTTTATTGCCATATAGCCAACAACTTGTTTGGAACAAGTAAAAAAGTTAATAATGCATCTGCTTTTCAGTCAATCAAATGAAAAAAATTAAGACAACACCATTTCCAAAATGTCCAATCTGCCTCAAGAGCAGATATTAGAATTCACCTAAATGCTTTTCTCATTGTGACACAAAGGCCAAAGGCCATTGTATTTTAACACCAGCTCAAATCTCAATAGGCAGACATAATCATCCCGTGCAGTTTGAGCAGTTATTTTGGTTGTTACCAGATAAAACAGAAGAATGATTTGATTCCAGCCCTGCCTTCAAGACATGAAAATCCTTTTTACATATTAGGAAGTCATGTTCACACAAACAGATGTGAGGTTACATAAGATGCCTGCAAATCGACCTCGACCTCCTTCCATTCGCAGGTTATCACATGCCATTTACTGAGTGCTTTTAGAAGGCATGCATTGTGTGTGTTTTTCAATATTGGGGTCACTTGGACTGCTTTTTTTTAAAGGTATGTGAGTGTTTACTGACATTCCTTTAAACATTTGTTCCATCAGAGTCTTTCCTGAAGAGAAAATGGTAGATGAGCAGCATACAGTTAAATCAAAATACAGAAAAGTCAAATTTTCCACTTTGTTAGCACATTAAGGCTTAAAGACGTTTAGCGCAGAGAGCAACTTCTAGAACTTTCTGGTTCTACTTTCAGAATGAAATGAGGCAGAGACATATAGCCATTTTATGGACATTCTGTTGTCTTCATATTGACTTGAAGATTTACGGTGTTAGGTATGGATTCAGGTCTCTGGGGGCTGCGGTAGATCGGTGGTCAGTCCCACGATCTCATAATTCCGAGGCCCTAGGTTCATGGCTAGGTTGCGTTAGGAAGGGCATCCGTCATAAATCGATAGCCAACTCTTTTATACAAGTTTGCTCATTGTGGCGATCCCTGCAGAAGGGAGCAGCCGGAAAAAAAAAAAGTTTGGATTTAGGTTTCTGTGAATGGAATATGTAACTAATCACTTAGTGTCAGGGCATTAGCCTCACAGCCGTAGGTTTGATTATGATAAGTGACTACAGCTCTTCCCCTGGGAACCTCTGGGACTGATGGTCTGACATGCAGATTTCTCCACCCATCATCTCACCCTACCAGGCATGCCTCCTCAACTTCCAATAGCTGGCATTATTCAAAGACCAAAGAAGCACATCATCCATTTTCTTGTAATGACTCAGGGTCATGTCTCAAGCTGTCAGTACACGAACTCAATTCTGTTCCGAGGGTGTCAGCGTCCGATTCCTCCCCCTGACTGGATGAGCTGTAGTTGTGGGTTAGGTGTTGGGTTCACACGTGGGTGGTACCTCATCTTGATGCTGTGGCTATTACCAGAGGCAGACGCTTCTTTATTGCTCTCATCACTCCTGATGAAAAAACATTTTATCCTACGCAGATAGAGAGCAGCGAGGCTTCGAGATGTCATTAGCTCACGATTGCAGTGTGGCCCAGCCATGCCGACTGATGGGAAGATTCACTCACAAAGGGTCATCATCAGCAAAAATATCATCAGATTAAATTGTGATGTTGAGTTGCCTGGTACTGATCATTACTCTGTAGTGTTTTTATGACAAGGGAAAACACAGTTTTTTTTTGGGGGGGGGGGTTACATTTTCATGTTATTGAAGATGAAATTCTTCAACTCTTTTGCCTGCTTTCCGAATAGATTTTTGTTGTGCAGAACACAACCTTTAGGCGAACCTGACACAGCTAAGTAGTCATAGTGAGTGGCACATAGAGCATCAAGGATTACGGGTCAGTGGGGCTCCTAAGATGTGACTAAAATGAAAATGATGATGAGGGCAAGGCTTTTTAATTCTCCAGGCTCCTCATTAGTGATTGCGCTCAGTTTCACAGCCTGTATTACAAATGTACTGGAGATATATGCTTGCTGCGGATATTGCACAAGAATACCTTTATTAAAGCCATTGTTCCTCATGATTTTTTTACCATTTTATCCGGCATGAAGTAATGCCGAAGGAAGAAATTGTTGCACGTCTGTAGTAGTGGTGTGCCGATTAATGTCTGTCTGAATGATGGCAGATTTCTCTCAAAAAAAGAGTGTCTTTAACAGGGTTGTTTGTCTTAGTTGTACCTGACAATGTGAAGGTGAAATCGTGTTTTTGCCTGCAATTCCTGTACAGCAGCATCAGCAGAATATACTGACACGCTGAAAATCCAGAATCATTTTACCCCTTTCTGTTGTAACATACTCATGAATATTTATTATGCCCTAATAGACTAATGCGTTTCCATCTCTGCCCCTGTGAATGATCTCCTCTGACTGTATCAGCGCTGTTAGTCACGCTTTCTTGGCTGACCCTCATGAATACAGAGTCCTCCGGTGTTTGAACGTGTTCTCCATGTTTCACCACATTTGTACTGTCCTGAAAAACACAGTGACAAAATTTATAGTAAAATCTACAAACTTTGGTCATTGGTTTCATACACAATCAGCACTTTACAAACTTATTTCGTCCAAATTGTTTAAAATGCTATTGCTGTTTGAACAAAAATGATACTTTATCTTAACTAATATACCATACATTTTATTAAATGATGCATGTTTTTCCCCGTGCACACGTTGGTTTTCTCCAAGTACTCCGTCTGCCCCCACACTGACCAAAAACATGCATGTGAGGTTAATTTGTAACTTTAAATTGTCCCTAGGCGTGAATGAGACTGTGAACAGTTGTTTGGCTTGTTTTTTTTTATGTGTCTCTTTGATGAACTTGCAACTTGTCCACGGTATACCCTGACCCTTGCATAAAGACCACTGGAGATAGGGACCAGCTCCCCTGAGTGGAAAAATCTGGTAAAGAAAATAGATGTTTTTCACTGAATGTACGGTCACTCTTCTGCAACTGGTACTGTACAGGTAACACACAAAATCAGATTGGGTATTGATATATGATATACCCATCTATTTTCTATAGTTCCCTTTCCCTGTTCATGGTCACAGGGGACTGGTGCCATTCCCTGGTGGCCAACTAGCAAAAGGTGGAGTACACCCTGGACAGATCACCAGGCCAACACCGAGACAGACAATCATTCACAGACACACTTAAGGCCAGTTTTAAACCTTCCAATCATCCTGATATGCATGTTTTTGTACTGTGAAAGTAAACTGGAGTATCCTTAGAAAACACACGTGTGCACAGGGATAAAATGCAAACTCCACACAGAAAGGTCCCAGCCAAGTTTAAAATCTGTGACAAGTTTACTGTGAGACACCACGATACCACCCTAGTTTTTTTTGTCACATTCAGGCAGCCATTCACACAGATATTAACACACCACTTTGCAGACTGGGTCAACCTGAGGTTCACTGCCTTGCCTGAGGACACTAATATGCCATCAGGGAAGCCAACTTTCTGATTGGCAGATTCTTTTCCTCCTAGATTTGTAGTGTCTAATAAAATGGGGTTGCCTTCCTCAAATTGCTTTTACAATCTAAAATTTAAATTTAAATTTAAAAAAATTAAAAAAATTAAATTTGCCCCTTAAAACAAGATGTTTATCTCACTATGCTTTCCAAAACCTACACATCCAATAAGAATGTGGTGTATTTATAGGAAATTTGGAAAACCTCTTGCAGTGTGAAAGCAATTACGACACTGCCATGTTCTTAGTACCAGTCACCAAATAGGTTTTTCCCTGCTATTTTCTGTGTCCATGAGACACTTTTGTGTGCCTGCTCAGCCAAGCTACTGTATGTACTTAAAAATCATGACTTGCAAGCACAACACTATTGTTATGAGTCCAACAACTACATTCCTAATATGCACATGAAAAAATCATCAAGACCTTGAAAGGGGATTTGGACAACTGTCGGAAGTGAGCCTCTGGGGATGGCATTCAGGAATCTGATATAAATAAGATTTTAAATGTACATTTATCTCTAAGTTATTTTTTTATTGAGTCATGGGCTTAGACTATGTCCAAGTAGATGTTTAGAATGTATAAAAGTAACAAAAATAAAAACTAACTGCAGTTTTTGTTTCATAACTACAACATGTTCTTTGTGTACGCACAATAAAAAAGTGACGTTTTATAACTTCTGTCCTTCATGTTGATAAATAAATGTTGTAGCCTTGTGGAGTGGATTTTAATGGCATCCAGTGCATAACTGAAGTGGTCTGTAACAATGATTGTTTGATTTAGATCTACAGAGATTCCACTTTTTCTTTTTTTCTTTTTTTTTGCTGAATGGCGAGTAATTTTTGTTTTTGCATTTTGTTCCTGAATCCAACAAGACCTCAAATTACAGCTTTGCTTTGTCATTTTTGATTTATAAACTTGAACCTGACATTTACAAGCTAGACCAAATGTAGTTTTATTTTTCTTTCTTTTTTTTTGTTTGCCTTTTTTTGGTGGACACAGCAAAAATCAACACAATGGAACTGTCAAGAGTTCCAGTTTGTTCTCATAATTCTTGTCCATTTTTTTTAGTTTTTTAGTTTTTTTTTTTCAACTACAGAATAGAGGTCCAGTTGTTTTTTAACCTTTTTTGAACTTAAAGGTTTTTACACTGGGTGGCAACCCTGCTACACTCTCCAGGAACTATACAACTGGACTGTGACAAATTTAGAAAACATGTTTCATTGAGAAGGATGTCATGATGTTGCTATGCTCTTAGTACTCGTCACATATTTGTTTCCCTGCTACTGGAGCACTGCCTGCATGGTGTGAGTGTGATAGGATCACAGTCTATATGAGGCTGGCATGGTCAGTCCCACTTCAAACTCTTGATGACAGCTACTGGCCCCGTGTCATGGATATGTTGCCACCACACTCCACTTAGGACCTCAATACCACAATGACCTAACTACACAAGTTTGGTCCATACTCAAAACCCTCCACAACCTATTGCACTCTATCATGTGCAAATACCATCCAGGTTGTGGTTGTGATTTGGGATGAAGGGGTCCCAACAACAAAAAGCTTTTTTCACTTTTTTTTTCCTTTTTTTCACTCAGCTCTAATCTGTACTTGTACAGAATTCTGTCTCTGACCATCTTTGTTGACCTCCTTAGTTTCCCTTGCTTAGTAGTTTTGCAGACTCTGGGAACTAAAACACGTCTTAAAAGTGTCAAATGCCAAGACCGTACAACACTTGGATTATAGGCAAATATAATTTTGCATGCATGTAATATGTATGCACAAGCTACTTTTCATGGTCTTAAAATATTTTGATTTCAAGTAACCAGTTTGGTTTATATATAAGTCTATACTATCAAGTTCCCAAATATATTCATTTAAATCAACATTTGTTATTAAATAAATCACAAAGGTGGACTGAATCCACATTATGAACCTTGTTTTGACTTGGTCTTGGATAAAGATTTCAGCTGCCAGCACAGTGGTGATAACATTAAATATGGGTCGGTGCTTTTGAAACTGCAGGGTTAGAATGATGAAAGAAACAAAAGAAAAAGTAGTGAGTGATATTGGGAAAGTAATTCATAGATGCTCAGGCTGGAGGAGTTTCTCCAGTGAAATGTTCATGCTGCGGGATACAGAATTTGTTTATTTGTGCTTGCATGCCAAAGCTAAATTATTGATCTGTGAACTGTTATACTGATGCAGCTTATTGAAGATCTATTATCTATTTCAATTTGTGAAAACTAAAAGTATCTTTTTTGCTTTTTGTCTCTGTAGTGAATAAACACAAGCCCTGGATAGAGACATCGTACCATGGGGTGATCACTGAAAATACCGACATTGTTTTGCTGGATCCTCCTCTGGTTGCCCTGGATAAAGATGCCCCCATCCCCTATGCAGGTATGGTACATCTCAACCTTAACAGCTGTCAAGTTCAGCATGATCAAAGCACCAGGTTAAATGTGGACTACCTCGTATCAAATGGATGCCGTCAACAATGACTCAGGAGTTAATCCACACAGGGAAGCATAGCTGCAGGATGTACTTACACTTTGGACATAAACCGTATAAAGCTGTCATGTGATATCACTGTGAATGAGCTTGAATAGATTCACTATTTCTCTGCATCCTAGCCTTATTTTTCCACTTTGAACTCAACACTTTGCTGGGTCCATGTAGTCTAATGATTCCCAGGAAGCATACATCATACACAGGATTCCTATTTCCTATTTACTTAGAGTGGAGAGCAGCCTAAATAAGCCCCTTGATGGTTGAGGACGCGGCAGGAAAAACTAGTATAACCGGATTAGATTCTTCCCACTTTGTGACCATTCCAGCTCATCTAAAGGGTGCCAGCACTTGTGGGAGGACGTTTGCTGGAGGCTGTTGGCCAGCCTACCCATTTCTTCTCCCGCCAGGCTGCTAATGTGGCCAAGGCTCTAGCAGGGGGTTGAAGCCCACTCACAGAGACCCTCAAGCTGAGCTGGATGGATGGACGGATGGTTGGAGAGGTGTAGTGTGTGTGTGTGTGTGTGTGTGTATGTGTGTATGTGCAAACATAGATGTGCATGCTTGCAGAAATATATTTTCATTGTTTGCCATTCTGTGTGTGTGATCCTATGCTCTGATGTAGCCAGAGGGGCTCACTGTAATGGCCACCCTACAGGGAGGAAGAGAAAAAATACTTCAGATTAGTGAAGTTATATGGGGGGAAAGTGTTTTAAATAGTTCTAAAAAATATCAAACTTAAAAGTGATGTGTGCATGTGTATTCACCCTCTTTACTTTGAAGCCCAGATCTTTACCTTTAAAAGTCACGTAATTAGTTAAATAAGATCCACCTGTGGACAGGTGACAGTGAGCTCAGTACCTTCACACCTGTTCTGATAATCCCCATAATCAATAGCAGTAAGAACAATGAGAGCAAGATACCCATACATTTTTAAAAAGTGCTAATATTAATCCCTTTATTCTAACCTTATTGATATCAATCAGGAGCTCATTGCAGAAATTGATTTTTGGGTTGAACTAAATATACCCAAAAATTAAAGGTTTTGTAAATGTATATATCATATTTACATTAGTTAGTAACGTTGCCTCATTGCAGGCAAGTTGCAGGTTGGCCTCCCAATCTTTCTGTGTGGAGTTTGTCTTCTCTATGCATGCGTGAGTTTTTTCCCACTGACCAAATACAAGCATGTTAGGTTAATTGGTAAGTCTAAACTTGCCCCTAGGTATGAGTGAAAGTGTAAATGGTTGTTTGTCTTGTTTGTCTCTATGAAGCCCTATAACGGACTGAAGACATGTCCAAGTGTTCCCTACCTCTTGTGACTGCTAGAGATAGGCACTAGCTTCCCTGCAACTCAGAAAGGAAAGAGGGGTAAAGAAACTGAATGAACGGATGGATAGATATTTGCATTAAGTATATCATGTCATTTTGCCACAGTTTGTTAAAAACAAAAACAAAAAAAACAAATAAGTAACCCTGGTGTCATTAGAACCCAGGTCTGTATCATTAAAGTTAATCGCAGTATCCTTTGCACCAAATGGGAATGCATTGTTTGTGTGGTACCATTGATTTCCCTTACGTAGAAACAATTACATACCCAAAATTGTTCCCCTATTTTATTACACGATCAGACACCCATGGTTGCATGCACCACAACTCAGTTTAGCATTTTAGTGAATTATCTAAAACATAGTCATTTTTTTCTCTCCCGCTTTAACTTCATTAATCTGGAACATTTTTTTTTAGGTTCATTACTTACCAAATTGAAAACCCATTTAAATATTACATTTTATGACAGAAAAATATAAAAAAAGAAAGAAAAGAGGGTTTAATACTTTTGCAACCTATTGTATCCATCAAGCATTTTTATATTGATAGAAATTAGGCTCCTAGCTACATTAACATGAAATCAACTTGCAGTTCAAACTCAGCTAGAAAATCCAATACAAGGGCACAATTGTCTGTTTGTCTTCTACATCACTCTCAACCTGTCCAATAATTCTCAAGGACTGCTTCAGAAAAAACACACTAGTCTCCACAGTTGCTGGCGTGGAGCAACAGTAGAGGTAGCTGTGCTGTGTCTAAAAGCTGACTGAGATGGACAACAAGCGTCACTGTGACTCATAACTTTCAAAATTACCAACATAAAATGTCAAGAAGACTGAAAGACACCATGACTTGAAGGACTTCTTGTTTTATTCATGGAATTGTCTGGCATAGTGACAATATTTTGTTCTTAAAAAAAAAAAACAGGCAATGAAAACAAACAAAAACAAATGTATTTACATTTTAGCTTTATGTCACCCTTAAACCTAATTTATTTTTGTTCAGTGAATTTCATATTGATAGAAACAAAAGCTTTTCAAGCTTCTACTTAGTCTCATCCAGGTCATCAGATTGTTAGTTGACAAACGCCTACGCAGTCAGTTTTTCCATTCCAGTCACACAGTCACACATGTACACAATGTGATGTTGATGCTTGTCATGACAGAGTGAAAAATACCACATGTACACAATAGCTCTGGAAATCTAAAACCTGTATTGTATGGAAACAACCTGATTACTGCAAAAGCTAGTGGGAAAAAAAAGCTGAGTATTGAATTTCTTCATTTCTGACATTTGTGCTCTTTATCCCCCGTCAGCTGATCTACAGTTACAGTCAGAAGTTTACATTACATAGTAATCATGTGCACAAATATCACATTAATTGTGGGCTTTTATTTATATTTTCCCCCTATGGTGGAATGACTATCCAACATACATATTCAAGGATTTTTACAAACAAGAGATGAATGCACAAGTTAGTTTTTGTGGGGATTTTCTCTGACCTATATAGAGTCAGAGTTATACAAATTTATATAAAAATCTAGAAGTGTGTTTATCTAAGTCTTTTCATTAATGGTGATGTCTAGTATGACTAGTATGTCTTTTTATTTTATGCAGTCAAGGCCTATTAACTTCTTGTTAGTAATCATGATTGACTGCAGTTGGTAGTTTCTTTTTGTCAAAATAAAATGAAAAAAATTGTTTGACAGCACCTATTGGACTGACCAATACTCAGAACAATGTGAATGTCCGATTCTAAAACGTCCCCCTTAGATAAAAGAAAACTGATTAGGATGTTACATTAAACAACCCAGGAACTACCAAGGCGCAAGCCTGCCATGAACTGGAAACTCCTGAAACACCACTGTCACCGTCCTCAGTGAAGCAAGTCCAAAAGCTTAATAGACAAGCCAAATGCCTTCTGGAGAAACATTTTATTCTCAGATGGGATAAAGGTTGATCTGTTTGCCCAAAGTGACAAGAAGAATATTTGGAGGACTCAAGGAGAGGCTTTCCTAACTAAGCATTGGTGGTAGTAGTATTATGCCATGGTAACTGTGCATTGGAATAATGAAGAAGTAGTACTTTGAAATTCTTCAATGTCACCTAAAAGCCAGCTCTTTTTGGTGAGCTGAGCCAAATGAGCCAGATCCTAAAAAAGAACAAATGAATTAATTAATTTTATTTCAAACAGACATAATAAACCCCCAAAACAAATAAAACTGTTTTGGCCAATTTACAGAATCTTCTGTGTGAAAAGACGTAGGCTAAAGTAAATTTTAGATTCCCCTACCCCTTACTCACGTATTTATTGATCAATATAATTATAATTATAATTATAATTATAAATATTCCCTCCTACATTACATAAAATTATATTTTATTATATACAGCAGAATGCAACATTATTAGTTCGTTTAAGACATCTATATTCCACAAGTGCTCTAAATGCCATCAACACCCATCCTAATCCATATAACATCTCAAAATGACTGTTTTGTATCTTTTTAAAACTGATATATATTTGTACATCATTTCAACTCATCATATAACCCATTCCACAAATGCACCCCACAAACAGATATACACATACTTTTCCTTGTGGTACAAAAATACTGTGTTTTAAAACTATACCCCCCCTTTTTGTCACTTAACATGGTTTTTAAGATTCCCTGGCTGGAATCCCTTGTTTCTAGCTTTAAACATAAACTGTACAGTTTTAAATTTCACCAAATCCCAGAATTTCGATGTTTGCGACTTTGAAAACAATGTGTGTGCTCCTGAAACCCCACGTTATGAACTATCCCGATTTCTCTCTTTTGTAGTTTTAAGGTGATTGTACTTTGCTTTTGTATGTGTTACTGCAAACTTCCACACAGTAAGATAAATATGGCAGTACAAGTGATAAATACAGAGACAACAGTGCTTCACTGTCATGCTTCTCCCAATACAGCTAAATTTTTTGCCAATTTTTCCCTTATTTGACAAATTTGTGGGTTCCAGCAGATTTTATGGCCTCGTTTCACACTCAGAAAAGAGACGAATATCCTGTCACAGGTTGAATTTGACTTATATAAAGAACAGGTGTCATGGTTATTGGTATTTGTGTAAGCTTCTGTTTTGTTTCTGGTTTTCTGTTTGTTTCTGTGTTCATGTGTGCTGTCACTATTCACTCCTCCCCAGTCACTCTTTTGCCCTTGATTATCTGCCACGCCCATCTCCACCTGTAAGTCATTGTAATCACTCACCTGTGCCCACTTCCCATATTATCCCCTGTGCATATAACCTGGTCATTTTCTCCACCACCCCGCTGGATCATTGTTGTTTGTTAGATGTTGATGTTGCTCATAGTTTTGCCTTGCCTTGTTTCGTCTCGTCTCGCCTTGGATTTCTGTTATAGTTAGTGTTGCTGCCACGTTAGCCTTTGTTTTCTAGTTTTGTTATTTTATTAAATCAGTTTTTGTTTTTGTAAAGATGACTCTGCTTCTTGGGTTCGCCACGCTCACATCGCATTCTGACAACAGGTTACTGATACCATTGACACCAGAGAGATACATGACATTTAGTGATTGTCACAAAGAAGAAAACATGGATTTAAGAAGAACACATCATTTGTCCTAAGAGAGCTAGAACATTTGAAGATTAGTTTGCATATGCTTATCTAACTGGGAAGGGTGGGATGTTTATTCTTGTAAAAAGAGCATTTTTTCTGCTGTCACTTCTGGGGGAAAAAAATCTAAGTGTTGGTGCTCACCATCTAATAATCTTGAATAGACAAGAGTTGGTAGTTCAGTCTGAAGTGCTTTTTGTAGTGTTATAAATAAATAAAAACAGTGAGTGCTTTTCTTTTTTTAAGTGACTGCTAACTGTAAATTTGTTTTATCACACACAAACTTGAATTTTTCAAAATATCTTTTTTTTGCTAGGTGTTGATGGGTGAGTAGTTCAATGGTTCATAAAGGTGATTTAAGTTGAAGTGGCTTTTTTTTTTGGTGACTTCTAAATTGTCACTGTTCTGGGTGAGCCTCAAAGTGCTGGGTTAGCAAGGTTAATGGGCAAAAGCTGTGCTAAGTGCTGTTATTTGGCACAGGTCAAATGCTTGTCAGTCACTTCTAATTTTCTATTGCCAGCATGCACACCAGCACCGACAGCTATTCATTTTCTTGCAGTGAAACTTATTGTTAATGTGTCAATCCCTCACTTTCACTGGTCCCTGGAGCCCCGCAGCTTTTGCTTGGACAGCAAGCAAATGTCTCACCGGTGACCCACAAAACACTTACACTGCTCAATCAGTGATGGTGGCAGTTTAGAAAGGTCCACAAAACCTTAAATCCTCAGGCTGCACACACATATTGTACATAATCAGTCAGCCTAAATGACATGATTTATACTTTCTAATGTATTAAGTACTACTTCACCTTCTCCTTTCTCAGATGCTAAATACGACAGGATGTTTCGATTTCTGTGCTCAGCAGCTATTCCTTACAACACGGAAACTGTCCATGCTGTCTTATCCTGAAAATGTCCTTATATTATCAGTTGTATTGTGTTTTCTGCATTTTAATAAATTCATAAAAAAATATATATTCTATATCTCTGGTCTTAACAGACTACCTTTCCCTTAAAAAACTTTGGCAATAATGTTTTGTTTCTTACCATAAAGTAAAGTAAATTCATATGAGTAAACACACAGGCTGCTTAATGTGCTGTGATTAATTAGCCTCTAAATGAGTGATTGGGAAAGAGGTCTCCAGCTCATTATGAAAAGTGTATCATTAGCACATTAGCAATGAACTCCGTGCAGTGTGTAGGTGGAGACCTGTTCCGTGTTTATTAGTAAGAGAAGAGTGAAATGGTTTGTTTGACAGTTAAAATATATTGTGGGATTTAGAGTTTGGATAAATGTATGGAAATTAGATCAAATACTAAATGAATAGAGACGGTAAAGTCAGCCACTCAATGGCATTTAATCTAAAAATGTAGATGGAAGTCAGTAATCAGTTGCTTTGAATTGCCCTAACTCTAGATGATAAATTACTTTACCTCTAAATGATTCAGTTGTGGATGGTCAGTTTAAAATAGTGCCATGGTTTAAATAAACATTATATATATATATATATATATATATATATATAGGTATATATATATATATATATAATGCTGTTCTTGTCCCATTCTTTCCACATAAGTAATTCCACTTTCGGAAGCTTGGATTCTCTGTCAGAGGCATGGGGGATTGAAGGTTCTCTCAGGCCCTGAGTTCTCTGATAACCACTGGTACCACTGAGGCTTTGAGTCTCCAAAACTTTCCTACTTCTTTTTTCATTTCTTGGTATTTCACGAGTGTTCTTTCTCTGATGTTACATCTACTTGGGACCACACTATCTATCACCACTGCCTTCTTGTGTCACTTGTTGACCACCATAATGTCCTGTTGGTTAGCCCTCACCTGTTTGCAAGTCTATATCTGGAAGTCCCACAGTATCTTAGCCCTGCTACTCTCGACCACCGTTGGTGGAGTCTCTCACTTTGACTGCAGGACCTCCAGCCTATACTCAGCACCGATGCTCCTGTTCCAGCCACTTGGTTATGGTGTTCCATTTATAACCATCTATGTATGGTTTGCCTGCCTGCATCTTAGACCCTGCTATTATGTGCTGGGCTGTTTTGACAATGCGTAGACCACCAGAAAAAAAAACCTAGGTTTAGGTCAGGAATAAAAATATTCAAAGTAAAGGACCTTCGTACAGTGGAGCAGTGGTTAGATCTGTTGCCTCTCACTGAGGTTGCAGGATTGCCTTCCATTCTGGGACCTTTCTGTGTAGAGTTTGAATGTTCTCTTCAAGCATGTAGGAGTTAATTCCAGGTACTTTGGTTTCCTCCCACAGGCCCAAAATGTGAATGTTAGGTTCCTTAGTAATTTACATTGTCCTGTTGTGTCAGAAAAATAATTTCCCGGCGCTGTTAGATGAAATCACTCAAACAAGTTTATTTATATATTGTGCACAAAATATAGAGAGCATTAAAGACAATTAACAATCAATGTCAGAGTCCCAGGTCCGAACAGGGAAGCTCCGAATCAAAGCTCTGGCCCCCCAAGTCAACACAGGAGCTTATATTAAAGGTATTGAAATACTGGACCAGAAGGAGGAGTACAGGAAAAGCAAGGCATTCTGGTTCCCATGAGGAGAAAATTCAACATCACTCCTATAAACAAGTTCATTCTGTGAGAACCCATGGGACTTGGAATAGAAGTCATAACATAATCAGGACTTATCAACAACAGGTGTTACCCTATAGTAAATTCTGCCATTACAGTCCTTAGTTGTGAGTGATAGTGTGTCTCTATGTGTCCCTGTGATGGACCGGAGACCTGTCCAGGCTGTACCCCACCTCCCGCACAGTGAATGCTAGAGATAGGCACCAGCTTATATGACCCAGAACGAAGAATGGAGTAAAAAAAATAGATGGATGTGTTTTATTAATTGGGAGTAGAGTGTCATACATTATGCACAAAGCTGGATTTTGATTGTATAAATTAGGAGACTAGGATAACTCATGCTCTGTCAGATTTTATAAATGACAGTTTTATTTAAATTTTATACAAGTCCCTTACAAAAAAATAAAATAAAATCATACAGTCAAAGACGAGGTATTCAGATCATTTATGTCTTTAAAATGACCTTTCATAATTTGAATAAAAAACTGTGATCTGCTATAAATAGGACTTTAAAAAAATGCAACAGTTGCTGCTGTGAGTTCAAAAAAAATTCCCACATCAAAGTTGTGATTAAAAAAGGAGAAGAATTAAGTAATTTACAAATGATAAAATAATGTCCACCACAGTGTTCTAATGCGTCTGTGCTCTAGTGTCTAAGCACAACACAGCTCCTTCTTTTTTTCTAGTCTTTTTGCTTTTAGTTTGACCTGAAACAAGCCCTCCTTTTCTCTCCTCCATCCTTCCTGTGTGCTCACACTCCACTCTTATCTCGCTCAAATAATTTCTGCCTGTCAGATTTCATCCGGCTCCTGTGAATTCAGGAACTGGAAAGGCATTCTTTGTTGGAGGTGTTGCATCATTTTCTCACAAATGTCTGTTCTTTATATATTTATTTGTTTTATCTTGATTTTTTTGTTGTTGTTGTGTTTGTTTTGAAGAACACAGTCTAGTTAAATGAAAGTTTTGACTATTTTGTAAGGAGCAAACATACAGAAAAAAACAAAATGAAGGTTTAACACGGAATGCCTTGGAGTCAGATTCAAGCCTGGTTTTATTCAGTGATGACGCTTTTCGTGCAGATTTGTTTCATGCAGACTTTTAAGCTGATAAGCACGGACAAGATAATGACTATCTTGCTTTTGGCATTCAGAGTGCCTTATTCTTTGACTTGAAGACAATGAAACTATCACTCTTCCATTGTTCACATAGTCAATTATTAATGAAGTTCTGAATTGCAATCTGCTCCTTCAGTGAACCACACAGATCAGGGGAATAGTCTTTGTAATGAGTTGGATTTTTATGCTCTTAGCTTCTTTGTCTTTTGATGAGTTACAGAATGGCTGTGCTAGCTTCAAAGCTATTTCTTTGTTCTTTCAAAAAGCAGCAAAAAATAAATAAACAGAGCCCATTTTAGTTTCTTTTGAATACCTTTAAGACAGCTTTCCAGTTGACAATTTCCTTATTTCTCTTAGAAGGCTGCTTGAGCGATTCAAAGATATTGCATTCGCTAACTGATTTAATTCTGCTGCTTGAGAAGGATATTTTGATTCTTTTTTTCCTTTTTTCTTCTTCATTTTTTGATCCTGCAAACAGGTGAGATATTAACTACTCTGAACTTGTACAAATGAACCCAGTGGTGCTTTTTGAAACTGTCCAGTGGTGAATCATTAAGGCATTTAAGGCATTCAATGAAGGCCCAGAGTAAACCCAAGAGATTATATATAATGTGTAAAAATGTACATTTATCATAAAAATGTAATACTAGTCCATACCTTGTCCCCAACTCAATCAAGTTCTTTGGTAGCCTGGTGCACTAAAGGAGGACGTGTTGGTTTCATATGAAAATCTACAGAAATATTAGAAGCACTCAGAGAGTGCAAACCTCAGCCAAGACCATGCTGTCATTAAAAAATTGTATTTTCCGCATCATGATCCAGTTCACCATCCAAATTTAATCACTTGTCTTTTCTGACAACTCCAGCATTTCCTGAAAATTTCTTCAAAATCTGTTCATTAGTTTTTAAGTTATCTTGCTACGAAACAGACAGATGGATGGACAAACGAACCAACCAACACTTACTGAACACATAATCTCCTTGGCAGAGGTAATAAGTGGTTTGTGTAGTTCTTCGCTGTTGGTATTCATACCTTGAGGCTTGAATTGCAAACTGCCATCAAAGCACTTTCTCTAAATTAAGCTGAAAAAAGAAGACCAAAAGTCAGCACAGTCTTCACACTCATAAAAAAGATTTTTTTTTTCCAGAAAGACCTATCTTGAAGCAGTATTCTGTGAGAGCAGCCCATGCTTTAGCAGTTTGTCAATAACACATTCATCACTCACCAGTACATCTTGGCTGAACTTCAAAGAGTTTCAACTTGCTTTGATATGCAACTTTAATTTTAAGGTTTATCTAGTCTACCATTAACATGCTTTTTTTTTTTTTTTTTTTTTTTTTTTTTTTGCTAGTTATAGTGTTTATGATCTGGATTCCAGCCTCATTTCCAAATCATTCCATCTTATTTTTAACTCCTCTAATGATAATACCACAGCTTGCACACACGGGGACATTTTTGACTTAGTTACCGTTTGGTAGTTGACACACCTTTTGTCCACAGTGGCTGTTTCATACAGAATTTTTTTTTTTAAGATGAACTAAGTGGGATAAAAATAGCCATTCTGCTTTGTAAACAGCTTTGTGAACAACTTCAGTCAGATTCGTTTGAAATCTAATGCACACTCGGCAATTTGGTTTATTCCAAAGGAACATGAAAAATTCAAACAATGAAAAAAACTACACTCTCTTACTTTTTGTCTCTTCATTTACATTGGTTCTAATTTATCCTCTGTCGACTTAATCATTCTGTTCAGAGATTTGTTAAGTGGGAACAGTTTTCTCACTAGGGCAAGACAATCTTTGTCACACTGAATTAAAAAAAAGGACTGAATTGTTGTTATTAAACTTTACCTGGGAGATCGCAGATAAATTACCTTGAGGATTTAATGGAAAATCTCTTTTAAATAAAAATGTAAAAGAAAGACAAAGCTTTACAGTCAATACTAACACCCTCTCTACATACATGGAGTTAATTCCTGGATGACCTTGACTCTGAACCATCTAGCCCTAGTTTTTCTGACCTTTCCACAACACATCCTATACCATTAGTCACCTGATAGCATTGTCACCTCAAAAATCATCTGCTCTCTTGCCCAGTACTCTTTCACACTGATTGAGTAGCATTAAGTCTTTAGATGAAAAATGAAGGATTTATGCAATCCCCGATGCTTTAGGGATCAACACTCACAGTCAGAGGCCTACTTTAACCTGTTCATGCTCAGCTTTTTATCTCTGAATCGGTGTTTTATCCTCTTTTCCTTACATGTCATTATTGCTAATATCCCAGCATGTTCACGCGCATGTAAATCAAAGACTCAATTAAGCAGGCAGAGGCATAGTGTGTAGAGGAAAAAAATGATTGCTGAAAAAATAAAACAAAAGAAAAACTGGAAAACATCAAGAACCTATTTCTCTCAGGAGGACATGTAAATTACTCGTTGTAACAGATTTGTGAAAAGACTGTGGGTTTGCTTTGAAGGTAATTTTCAGTGATGGGGTAAAAGCTAAAGATTAAGTTTTTGTTTGCTTTGTTTTAATAAAATTAAATGGTAGCAAGGATTGACACTTTCTAAGGGTTTAGCAGCTAACACACAAATTTAAAGATTATCCAAAACTCTGATGGGCAACATCAGTGGTAATTAATAGGCTCGACTTGACAGACAAAATCCACAAAGCAGCACATCAAGGTTATTTACCTGAAAGGAGAATACATTAAATGTGTTAGCTTCATATTACATGAGCTGGTTTCATTTTCCATTCCTGATCACACACAAGCACTCAAACATGCAGAGATGAATGCTCCAGGCTGTACACCTTCATAGTTTAACAAGGTTCTACTCTTCTCTCAAAAAGCACAACCACTACAGCACCATGGAATATTCATGTTTTAGCAGTAATATATTAATCCTTGTGAATTACAATGTGTTCATGGTGGAATCAGAGTTCAGACACGCTCAAATGTTTGGTTTCCCAGCAGTGATGAACAAAACCATTAGCTTTGTGGCAGGCACAAAGAACCCCCTAATAAATCATGCTCTTCTCAACATTGCTGAGTTTTAAGTGCAGAACAAAATGTCTGACAGAATATGGACAAAAGCAACCCCCCACTCCTGGGGAGGAACATTGCTGGCTTCGACCCTGCAATCAGAGGGGCTTTAAAAAGTGCAAACAAAATGAGTTACAGGAATTCTGAAATTTCTGCCTGCAATAGAGAAAGTTAAGATTAAAGTGAGAATTCTATATACTGTTGTTTTTGCCCGACATATAGTAATATAAGTGCCATGTTATAGGAACCTAAAGCGAACCACTTACAGAATTACAAAAAATTAGGTGTGCAAGATTGGCCACCAAAAATCAATCTGCTCCCGGCCATAGTCATTTTATGTAGTTGACAATGCCCAGATTCTAGTGACAGTCCAATTAAATACATTTGCATATCAAGAGGCCTAAATTATTGTCATCCACTGGAGCAGAAAATGGAGGTGCAACTCAAGAGGAGATAGTGATGATCTGCACTTGTGCACTATGGAGGAGTGTGTGCGAAGCATAACAAAAAAGAAAGCCATGTTTTCAGTTATGTACACACACCATTATTGTGTATATTTCTTGAGCTCATTCTCTGGTTTGATTTACTTTTTCTGCTGCCTGCTCTGATGACTCTTTTCATCACCTCCTTTATCCTGTACCTCCACTTGTGTTTTCATATTGTTAAAATGGGTGCAATATTTAGAAGATATTAAAATTTTATCTCCTAATTAAATGGACAAATTGCACTGGTTTGGGTTGTTGTAAATTGCTCTGTAACGGACATTCAAAAATATTTTGTTTCGTTTTGTTTTTTCAGCCCCAAACAGTGAACTCTTTCCAGTGCGCAATAAAAAAATTACTGTTTATCCTTTTCAGTCTTTTGCTATCTTTGCCTGGGGCATGTGCATGGTTATGGTCTTATGTCATGGAGGCATAACCAACAGGAGATGTGGCACAAGAAAAGCTAACTGTCAAACGTAAGACAAGAGGAACAAGACCTTACAAGGAATGACTGCAGGCTGTATGCACAGGACATATAAGACATTTTTGTTTTTGTCTTTTCCTCTTTTTGCATTCAAAGCCAAGAAGTCTGCCCATGTTTTTATTTTTTATATGTTTATCTCTGAACAGATTTGTGTAACTTAAATCCAATTTAAACAACTCTGGCTACCATATATGGCCTTTTACTCTGTGTGTTATGAGTTTTATAATGCCATGTGTACTGTATATTTGATCATTTTTTTACATGATGCATTTTCCTGTTGGAAAAAGGCTTGACTACTTGTGAAAAAAGGTTACTGTAGCTAAATTTTACAACCATAGTTGCTTCTTTAAATCATTTTGTTCCCACCATGACTCAAGTCTTGCTAAAGTTTGCATCATCAAAGTTCCTGTAGGGTGCAGGTTGAAGGAGCCATACATCCAGTTCCCTTCAGGACAGATGTTATCAGTTTCTTTTTTTTTCTTTTCATTGTTTTATCTTCTATGAACAAAGTAGACCTTTTGCCCCACTGTTTGTCTGTGTTCTTGGGTGTTTTAACTTCATACTTCAAAATTTATCTTTTTTTTTCACATTAAGAAATCAAACAAAGCACATGACTGGGGGAATGTATGCAGACAGGACAATCAGAAACAAAGTTGTTTTTAAAGAGACTGAAAAACTATGTTATATTTATATAATTAGATTATAATCTAATCTGGTTAAAGTTGTTTCTAAACTTTACCACTGTTTTGTTCTCAAATGGATATTAATGATCAGTGTTGGAAAATAGCAAAATAAAATTAAAAGCCTGGCATTCCTTGAAAGAATGCATATTGCCCGCCATCTTTCATCGCATTTTTTTAAACTAAGATCATCTTTTCATGAGAAGGGATGATGATAATGTCAAACTGTAAAAATCTGTTATGCTTGCTCTTGGGCTTTCTGTCTGCTTCATTTCAACACTTCTTGATAGTTGTTGCAGGTTGTCTTTGGTCGAGAGAGTACCAAATCAGCTGTGGATGAGCCTGTCACACTGAACAACCACAGACCACTGATTCCTGATCTTTACAAAAGATTTTCTTATAATTCTTTTCAGGGCAAAATATTTTGTCTATACAGAAAGGAATCAGACATTGTGAACCAGAGTTTAAAATGTTTTCTGTTTAGTTATGCTTAGTTTGTTTTGCTGCTCAGCACAGCTGGTTCTAGTTTAGTTGTCATACCTGTTCTGCAGGTATTTCCATCAGTACCGATTATTCTTGTTTTTTACTTGTTTTACAACAAGTCTTTGTTTTATGCCTGGTTTTTGTCACACTCAGCTTCTTCATTTCCAGTTTGTTTGTTGACCATCGTGCATTGCTGTGCTATTAAAT
Source organism: Kryptolebias marmoratus (assembly GCF_001649575.2). Taxonomy (NCBI): domain Eukaryota; kingdom Metazoa; phylum Chordata; class Actinopteri; order Cyprinodontiformes; family Rivulidae; genus Kryptolebias; species Kryptolebias marmoratus. The sequence goes on from NC_051431.1 coordinate 25,171,249, forward strand.
GTGTTATCTAATAAATATGTTTTTTTTTCTTCACTTTCTGCTTTCAGAATTGTATTTGCATTTGGGTTCTTCATTTCCTGCCAACATATGACAATATAATCTGAAGAGAGCAACACAAACCTTTTGTAGGTTCAATAAGGGCTGGCTTTTAATTGATGCAAGACAACACGTTAACACACTGCAGAGAATTTAAAGGGTGTTAAATTAGACAAAGGAATTCAGCAGCTTTCAAGTAGAAGGCATTGCCACTTCTATGTCTTGCTCAAATTTAAAAACGAAGGAAATATTTACTAAGCTGGATAAGTTGCAACAATATCACCATTCTTTGCTAAACTTGCTCGTGGTGTTTGTGAATAGATAAAAATACGAGATGGACCACAACATGTTTTCATGCAAGACATTCTGAGTGTGAGAGCAAACTTTTAAGGGAAATCTAATCAAAAAGCTACACTGTTGAATGAAGAATATTTCCCCACAGGGTTCACACGTTTATAATTTACCTGCTTATCTGCTTTAAAACAGCCAGAAAGCTGCTTTAAATTCGAAGGCCTTGTAAAAATAGCAAAGTACATCTGACCTTGGAAAACTCTGAAATGATCTCTGCACTGTGAGTACAAAATAGGTTGATCTGAAAAATTGACGCTGTCAGATGTTTATTCAGTAGGTTTTATTGCACAGCAAAGAAAAACATCCTCAGTCAAGCCTGGCTCTTTTGTTGCCATGAAGTGACCTTTCCTTTCATAATGTATCATTGTAGGCAAAAATAAACCATAATGTTCTTCCTTTTTTTCTCCAGTTTGCATTTAAATGGATTTTCTTTCGGGCTTTTTTTCTTATTTTTATTTTGTCACTTTGTGAGCTAGCAGAGTTTATTTTAAAACCTCTACTTGGCTGGGTTAGACTAATATCATAGAAACTGACTCATTCTTACCAAAATCTTACTGATTTGCCGCCTATTTTGCTCTTAATGACATTTCCCTTTCACACTGAATGACATCTTCAGTATTAGCTTTGAACTAATAGATGGATAAATATATCATCCATCTTCCATCTTCCATCCATCTTCCATTGTGAAGATGAATGACATCTACGCTTTCAGTACTATTTTCTGCATACTTGAAATATGCTCCTTTGCACTCACCAGGCTCAAGATGCTTGCCCTGGATGACTCTTTTAGAACTCATCAGGATGTCTGTATGCTCTAGAAGATCCAGCCAAATGATGCTACAGGCATGGGTATCACTTCTGAATTTGGTTGTTTCCATGACTCTGCCATGGTCACAGTTGTAGCCTAGGCATGAGGCCATCTTTGCTTCTAGTTGATGTTGATTGAGCCACACAATTGTGCATTGACCTCACGTCATAGAAAGGTTGCCACCTCTGCCCCCACGCTCTACCTAGTACCACAATACTTGGCTACTTCAGTGGTAAACCATTGCAGATCTATCACATGCAATGGCAAGCTCACTACATTTTTAATACACACCTAAAGACCTCACAAAGACCCTGCAAAGACCATTAATGTTCTAGCTGATTTTTTTGTGTCATAACTGAGTCATTATCTAGTGTGAAGTGGGCCTTACGTTCCAAGGATCCACATGTGGGTACTAATTTCCTTTGGCTATTCATAACTTCCCAATCATTTATGCACTGAGCACTTTGTATTCTTATAAGGACTGAAAACACAAATCAAAACTCAAATGTGTGTAAGCTGTGCAAACACATAAAAACATTTAACTCAGAAATACTTTAATTCTGGCAAGTCACACTAACATATTTATTGATGAGTAAGGATGATAGTTCACTGTAGTCAGACAAGTAGTAAAGAGATCAAGACACACCCAAAAAGTGCTTCAGTTGATTGGTTGGAGCGTTTTCCAGGGTAAATAACCTATAGGATGAATGCTACTGACAGACTGCCCCATCAAAACAGCTCCATCGTAGAAACACTGTGGTTGATCACATTATAGTTAATTAAATATTGTCAAGTTTTCCCCACCCATGGATGGGCCATTAAAGTTTATACACTGGCCAGATTTATGACTGCCAATGTCTGTTTTATTGCCATGGCTTGTCGTCTTTTCTGTATTTCAAGTGGATGATGATAAAAGCTTCAACCCTTCATTTCTCTCGCCAGAACATTTTACTTTTTTTTTGGTTCCGCTTTTTATCCTTCCCACTGATTTTTCATTGCAATGAAGTTTGACAGTTCCAATGAAAGAGTGTGCTGCTGTTCCCCATTTTCCTCAGTCTGTATGTAACCATCAGTGTCTAAAAAGGAAGTCATGCAAGAGGGAAATGACAGGGAAGAGCTAAGAGCAGAAAATGACACAATCAGGCAACAACAGAAGTACAACACCATCTTAGTAGATTGTTCAGCTGCCAGCAAGGGTGCTACAGTAATAAACTTCAATAATGCTGATGGGCAGGATTATGTTGCATATCTGACACATATATTAAGATGGCTCTCATCCTTGCAGATCGTAATGCACGTGCAGCCTCTCCCCTGTATTGGCTCTGTGATAGTCTCTTCTAGAAATCCCTTAGGCCTCACATTGGGGCATTTGAAAAGTCTTAGAAGATAGGGATGGACACAAATTGTTGCCCACTTGGGTATAGTTAGAAAGTGATTCACTACTCGTGCATTCAGTTCACAGGCCTTAGGGGGAGGGAAGACAGGATTTCAGCTCTGATGGGCCACAAGGTGCTCCTTTGAAATGAGCTGTTCATTTTATTTGGGGAGAGCTGAGAGGTATAGAGGTGAATCTTTGCTATAAAGCCAGAGCCATTGATTAAATGCACAGGATAAAATCCTCAGACACATGATGATTGCTTTTCAAGAGCCAACCACCCCTATAAATGACTCTGGTAAATGCTTTAACATGGATTTGCATGATGACACAGCAAACGAGAGGCTTCTGGGTGAAGAAAGGCTAATGTGAGCATAACTTCAAGTTTTCAAATTGATTTTTTTTTATCTGCCAACTTGTTATTGAATTTATCCCTTAGCAATTCTGAAATGGTTTTGTCATGTTAGATGAAACTCAAGTAGTAAAAATAACTGATCAAAACAAACAAAAAAATACACTTTTGAAATATTTTAAATATTTTCTGACTAGATTTTGTTTTCATTGATTGGATTTGTAGACATTGTATTTGGAGTCTATAGTTCAAGCTGAAATTTCTAGGTTTGGTAGAGTAGGAAATACATAGTTAACAATACCTCAATCTGAAGCAAAAAATGCCACATTTGAAGTTCAGAAAGCTTGTTGGCATAGACCAACAGGAGCCTGAGAGAAAACTTTCATTACATTCTAGTTTTACACAGGGCTCTAAGTCATTCTTGAATCACAAATTCAGGGGTGTTGTGTGTGACTTTCGTCTGGGTTGTGGAGCAGTGAACTAGGTTTTCACCCACGCAGAGTTGCTGAGGAGTCTTAAGAGTTTAACTCTTCATTCTACATGTGGTTCATGGACCTGGAGAAGGCTTACAACCATGTCCCTTGAGGAGGAGCTGCTAGAGTATGAAAATCTAGGGTCAATTTTAAGGGCTTTCTGGTCCATATATAACCAAAGCAAGTACTGTGTTCAGATTCTTGGGACAAATTGGAGCTCATTCTGGTGCAGGTTGAGCTCCACCAGGGCTGCTCCTTGTCTTCAATTGTGGTGTTTAGAACAGGAACTCAAGGCACAGTCATGTAAAGAAAGATGTCTGTTTTAGTCACATTGGGGTCTAATCTCTGCCTTTCATTGTGCACTGGGCTAGTAGGAATGTGTTGAAGTGGGTGGGATGAAAGTCAGCTCCTCTAAATCTGAGGACATGGTTCTCAACCAGAAAAAGGTGGGGTGCTCCCTCTGAGTCAAGTGTGAGTCTTTGCCTCAATAAGAGAAATAGGTTGAGAAATGGATTGGGATTGACCAGGAGGAGCTGGTGAGTGTCACTGGGGAGAGGGATATCTGGGTGTCCCTTCTGGATCTGTTACTGTACCTTCAAAGTCCAACCTCGGATAAGTGAAACTGGAAATAAGAGAAACTAAATGAATGGGAAATGTGTGAAGTAAACATGTTTGTAAGCTAAAAAGCTACAAAACTGTTGAGATACATGGAACAAAATGCTTTTAAAGGCTGTTAATATGTTTCAGTTAGCCTAATTCTCTCAATGCACAAACAGATGAATGTTCCAGCCATGTTAGGCATTGGAATTTGATTAAACCATTTAGTTTTTGGATTTCAGAATTACTGCACATCTTTCAGTCAAACCTCAATTCCCTCTACAGAGCCTCAAAACTGTTGAAAAAGATAAGCAACTGTCAAACTTGGTGAAAATCAAACTATCGCTGCATATGATCACAACCTCACTTTTCTGCTCCAGCTCATGGCCAAATAATAAATGCCTGTATACTTTCTTTGTGCTTCGGTTCTCAATGAGTTAGAGAGCTTCGGGGAGCCTTGTGTCAAAAAAAATAAAATAAAAATTTGTGAATGGGCTAATAAAAGCATGGCTGATTAAATTAAAAGGGTAATTGGATTCCAGCCTGAGAAGTAAAATAAAGCTGAATTGGGTGCAATGAAATGGTCTACTCAAGATTTGGTTTTATTGTTGCCTTTTCTTTTCTTTCTTTTCTTTTCCTCTGATTTAGATGAAAGCCAGAGCAGGGTTATAGTGACAGGTAGAATTAGAAATTAGGACCTCCACAAGGCGGTCAGAAAATGGATTGAGGCATGCAGGTCTGTTCATAATGTGCTCTGGCAACCAAATAGCAATGTGTTTAGCTTCCAGCTTTAAACTCAAGTTCACTGACCAAACACAAGCAAAGCAAGGTTTGAGAGTACAGGACTACACTTTTGACCTTTTTAAATTCAAACCACAATGTTTTTTTCAAATGAAATAAAACAAACAAACAAACAAAACATTTATAATGACCACTGGTAATTTTGATTAAACTCTCTGAAAGTAATTACTGAATATACAGGTGCTGGTCATAAAATTAGAATATCATGAAAAAGTAGATTGATTTCAGTAATTCCATTTAAAAAGTGAAACTTGTATATTATATTCATACATTACATACAAACTCATATATTTCAAATGTTTATTTCGTTTAATTTTGATGAT